>NW_028139061.1:0-382651 GCF_964270905.1 Leucopleurus acutus | reverse complement strand
CCTAACCCTAACCCTAGCCCGAACCCTAACCCTAAACCTTCCCCGAAGCCTTACCCTCACCCGTCCCCTAATCCTAACCCGTACGCTCACACTAACCCGCGCCCTCACACGTACACTCCCCCTAAACCGTGTCGTACCCTCACCTGGACCCTAAACTGTCCCCGTCCCCTAACCCTAACCCGAACCCTAACACTAACTCTTCCCCGAAGCCTTACCCTCAACCATCCCCTAATCCTAACCCGTACGCTCACACTAACCCGCACCCTCACACGAACGCTACCCCTAATCCGTTGTCGTATCCTCAGCTGGACCCTAAACCGTCCTTGTCCCCTAACCTTAACCCTGGCCCAAGCCCTAACCCTACCCCTTCCCTGAAGCCTTACCCTCACCCGTCTCCTAATCGTAACCCGTATACTCACACTAATCTGCGCCCCCAAACATATGCTCCCACTAAACCGTTGTCGTACTCTCACCTGGACCCTAAACCGTCCCCATCACCTAACCCTAACCCGAAACCCTAACCCTAACCCTTCCCCGAAGCCTTACCCTCACCCGTCCCATAATCCTAACTCGTACACTCAAACTAACATGCGCCTCACACGTACGCTCCCCCTAAACCGTTGTCGAACCCTCACCTGGTCCCTAAACCGTCCCCGTCCCCTAACCCTAACCGTAGCCCGAACCCTAACCCTTCACCGAATCCTTACCCTCACACGTCCCCTAATCCTAACCCATACGCTCACATAACCCGCGCCCTCTCACGTACGCTTCCCCTAAACCGTTGTCGTACCGTCACCTGGACCCTAAACCGTCGCCATCCCCTAAACCTAACCGTAGCCCGAACCCTAACCCTTCACCAAATCCTTACCCTTACACGTCCCCTAATCCTAACCCGTACGCTCACACTAACCCGCGCCCACACACGTACGCTCCTGCTAAACCATTGTTGTACCCTCACCTGGATCCTAAATCGTCCCCGTCCCCGAACCGTAACCCTAGCCCGAACCCTAACCCTAACCCTTCACCGAATCCTTACCCACACACGTCCCCTAATCCTAACCCGTACGCTCACACTAACCCACGCCCTCACACGTACGCTCCCCCTAAACCGTTGTCGTAACCTCACCTGGACACTAAACAGTCCCCATCCCCTAACCCTAGCCGTAGCCCGAAACCCAACCCTAACCCTTCCCTGAAGCCTTACCCTCACCCGTCCCATAATCCTAATCCGTTCGCTCACACTAACCCGCACCCTCACACGAACGCTACCCCTAATCCGTTGTCGTATCCTCAGATGGACCCTAAACCGTCCTTGTCCCCTAACCCTAACCCTGGCCCAAGCCCTAACCCTACCCCTTCCCTGAAGCTTTACCCTCACCCGTCTCCTAATCGTAACCCGTATACTCACACTAATCTGCGCCCCCACTCATACGCTCCCACTAAACCGTTGTCGTACTCTCACCTGGACCCTAAACCGTCCCCATCACCTAACCCTAACCCGAAACCCTAACCCTAACCCTTCCCCGAAGCCTTACCCTCACCCGTCCCATAATCCTAACTCGTACACTCAAACTATCATGCGCCTCACACGTACGCTCCCCCTGAACCGTTGTCGTACCCTCACCTGGTCCCTAAACCGTCCCCGTCCCCTAACCCTAACCGTAGCCCGAACCCTAACCCTTCACCGAATCCTTACCCTCACACGTCCCCTAATCCTAACCCATACGCTCACATAACCCGCGCCCTCACACGTACGCTCCCCCTAAACCGTTGTCGTACCCTCACTTGGACCCTAAACCGTTCCCGTCCCCTAACCCTAACCCAAGACCGAACCCTAACCCTAACACTTCCCCGAAGCCTTACGCTCACCTGTCCCCTAATCCTAACCCGTACGCTCACACTAACCTGCGCCCTCACACGTACGCTCCCCCTAAACCGTTGTCGTACCCTCACCTGCACCCTAAACCTTCCCGGTCCCCGAAATCTAATCCTAGCCCGAAATCTAACCCTAACCCTTCCCCGAAGCCTTACCCTCACCTATCCCCTAATCCTAACCTGTACGCTCACACTAACCCGCGCCCTAAAACGTACGCTCCCCCTCAACCGTTGTCGTACCCTCACGTGGAACCTAAACCGTCCCCGTCCCCTAACCCTAGCCCGAACCCTAACCCTAACCCTTCCCCGAAGCTTTACCCTCACCCGTCCCGTAATCCAAACCCATACGCTCACACTAACCCGCGCCCTAAAACGTACGCTCCCCCTAAACCGTTGTCGTACCCTCACCTGGACCCTAAACCGTCCCGATCCCCGAACCCTAACCCTAGCCCGAACCCACCCGTAACCCTTCCCAGAAACCTTACCCTCACGCGTCCCCTAATCCTAACCCGTACGCTCACACTAACCCACGCCCTCATACGTACGCTCCCCCTAAACCGTTGTCGTACCCTCACCTGGACTCTAAACCGCCCCTGTCCCCTAACCCTAACCCGAACCCTAACCCTAACCCTTTCCCGAAACCTTAACCTCACCCGTCCCCTAATCCAAACACGTACGCTCACACTAACCCACGTCCTCACACGTATGCTCCCCCTAAACCATTGTCGTACCCTCACCTGGACCCTAAACCGTGCCCATCCCATAACCTTGGCCCGAACCCAAGCCCTAACCCTTCCCCAAAGCCTTACCCTCACCCGTCCCCCAATCCTAACCCGTACGCTCACACTAAGCCGCGCCCTCACACGTACGCTCCCACTAAACCGTTGTCGTACCCTCACCAGGACCCTAAACCGTCCCCATCCCCTAACCCTAACCCTAGCCCGAACCCTAACCCTAACCCTTCCCCGAAGCTTTCCCCTCACCCGTCCCCTAATCCTAACCCGTAGGCTCACACTAACCCGCGCCCTCACAGGTACGCTCCCCCTAAACCGTTGTCGTACCCTCGCCTGCACCCTAAATCGTCCCCGTCCCCTAACCCTAACCCTAGCCCGAACCGTAACCCTAACCCTTCCCCGAAGCCTTAACCTCACCCGTCCCATAATCCTAACCCGTACGCTCACACTAACCCACGCTCTCACACGTACGCTCCCCCTAAACCGTTGTTGTACCCTCACCTGGACCCTAAAACGTCCCCGTCCCCTAACACTAACCCTACCCCAAACCCTAACCCTACCCATTCCCCGAATCCTTACCCTCACCCGTCCCCTAATCCTAACCTGTACGCTCAAACTAACCCGCGCCCTCACACGTACTCTCCCCCTAAACCGTTGTCGTACCCTCAGCTGGAGCCTAAACCGTCCCCGTCCCCTAACCCTAACCCTAGCCCGAACCCTAATCCAAACCGTTCACCGAATCCTTACCCTCACACATCCCCTAATCCTAACCCGTACGCTCACACTACCCCACGCCCTCACACGTACGCTCGCCGTAAACCGTTGTCGTACCCTCACCTGGACCCTAAACCGTCCCAGTCCCCTAACCCTAACCCTAGCCCAAACCCTAACCCTAACCTTCCCCGAAGCCTTACCCTCACCCGTCCCCTAATCCTAACCCATACGCTCACACTAACCCGCGCCCTCACACGTACGCTTCCCCTAAACCGTTGTCGTACCGTCACCTGGACCCTAAACCGTCGCCATCCCCTAAACCTAAACGTAGCCCGAACCCTAACCCTTCACCAAATCCTTACCATTACACGTCCCCTAATCCTAACCGGTACGCTCACACTAACCAGCGCCCTCACACCTACACTCCCCCGAAACCGTTGTCGTACCCTCACCTGGACCCTAAATCGTCCCCATCCCCTAACCCTAAGCCTAGCCCGAACCCTAATGCTAACCCTTTCCTGAAGCCTTACCCTCACCCGTCCCATAATCCTAACCCGTAAGTTCACACTAACCCGCGCCCACACACGTACGCTCCTGCTAAACCATTGTTGTACCCTCACCTGGATCCTAAATCGTCCCCGTCCCCGAACCGTAACCCTAGCCCGAACCCTAACCCTAACCATTCACCGAATCCTTACCCACACACGTCCCCTAATCCTAACCCGTACGCTCACACTAACCCGCGCCCTCACACGTACGCTCCCCCTAAACCGTTGTCGTAACCTCACCTGGACACTAAACAGTCCCCATCCCCTAACCCTAGCCGTAGCCCGAAACCCAACCCTAACCCTTCCCTGAAGCCTTACCCTCACCCGTCCCATAATCCTAATCCGTACGCTCACACTAACCCGCGCCCTCACACGTACGCTTCCCCTAATCCGTTGTCGTACCCTCACCTGGACCCTAAACCGTCCCCGTCCCCTAACCCTAACCCTAGCCCGAACCCTAACCCTAACACTTCCCCGAAGCCTTACCCTCACCTGTCCCATAATCCTAACCCGTACGCTCAAACTAACCTGCGCCCTCACACGTACGCTCCCCCTAAACAGTAGTCGTACCCTCACCTGGACACTAAACCGTCCCCATCACCTAACCCTAACCGTAGCCCGAAAACTAACCCTAAGCCTTTCCCGAAGCCTTACACTCACCCGTCCCCTAATCCTAACCCATACGCTCACATAACCCGCGCCCTCACACGTACGCTCCCCCTAAACCGTTGTTGTACCCTCACTTGGACCCTAAACCGTTCCCGTCCCCTAACCCTAACCCAAGACCGAACCCTAACCCTAACACTTCCCCGAAGCCTTACGCTCACCTGTCCCCTAATCCTAACCCGTACGCTCACACTAACCTGCGCCCTCACACGTACGCTCCCCCTAAACCGTTGTCGTACCCTCACCTGCACCCTAAACCATCCCGGTCCCCGAAACCTAATCCTAGCCCGAAATCTAACCCTAACCCTTCCCCGAAGCCTTACCCTCACCTATCCCCTAATCCTAACCTGTACGCTCACACTAACCCGCGCCCTCAAACGTACGCTCCCCCTCAACCGTTGTCGTACCCTCACGTGGAACCTAAACCGTCCCCGTCCCCTAACCCTAGCCCGAACCCTAACCCTAACCCTTCCCCGAAGCTTTACCCTCAGCCGTCCCGTAATCCAAACCCGTACGCTCACACTAACCCGCGCCCTAAAACGTACGCTCCCCCTAAACCGTTGTCGTACCCTCACCTGGACCCTAAACCGTCCCGATCCCCGAACCCTAACCCTAGCCCGAACCCACCCGTAACCCTTCCCAGAAACCTTACACTCACGCGTCCCCTAATCCTAACCCGTACGCTCACACTAACCCATGCCCTCATACGTACGCTCCCCCTAAACCGTTGTCGTACCCTCACCTGGACTCTAAACCGTCCCTGTCCCCTAACCCTAACACGAACCCTAATCCTAACCCTTTCCCGAAACCTTAACCTCACCCGTCCCCTAATCCAAACACGTACGCTCACACTAACCCGCGTCCTCACACGTATGCTCCCCCTAAACCGTTGTCGTACCCTCACCTGGACCCTAAACCGTGCCCATCCCCTAACCTTGGCCCGAACCCAAGCCCTAACCCTTCCCCGAAGCCTTACCCTCACCCGTCCCCCAATCCTAACCCGTACGCTCACACTAAGCCGCGCCCTCACACGTACGCTCCCCCTAAACCGTTGTCGTACCCTCACCAGGACCCTAAACCGTCCCCATCCCCTAACCCTAACCCTAGCCCGAACCCTAACCCTAACCCTTCCCCGAAGCCTTAAACTCACCCGTCCCCTAATCCTAACCCGTACGCTCACACTAACCCGCGCCCTCACAGGTACGCTCCCCCTAAACCGTTGTCGTACCCTCGCCTGCACCCTAAATCATCCCCGTCCCCTAACCCTAACCCTAGCCCGAACCGTAACCCTAACCCTTCCCCGAAGCCTTAACCTCACCCGTCCCATAATCCTAACCCGTACGCTCACACTAACCCGCGCCCTCACAGGTACGCTCCCCCTAAACCGTTGTCGTACCGTCACCTGGACCCTAAACCGTCGCCATCCCCTAAACCTAACCGTAGCCCGAACCCTAACCCTTCACCAAATCCTTACCCTTACACGTCCCCTAATCCTAACCCGTACGCTCACACTAACCAGCGCCCTCACACCTACACTCCCCCGAAACCGTTGTCGTACCCTCACCTGGACCCTAAATCATCCCCATCCCCTAACCCTAAGCCTAGCCCGAACCCTAACCCTAACCCTTCCCCGAAGCCTTACACTCACCCGTCCCCTAATCGTAACCCGTACGCTCACACTAACCCGCGCCCTCTCACGTACGCTCCCCCTAAACCGTTGTCATACCCTCACCTGGAACCTAAACCGTCCCCGTCCCCTAACCCTAACCCTAGCCCGAACCCTAACCCTAACCTTTTCCTGAAGCCTTACCCTCACCCGTCCCCTAATCCTAACCCGTACGCTCACACTAACCCGCGCCCTCACACGTTCGCTCCCCCTACACCGTTATCGTACCCTCACCAGGACCCTAAACCGTCCCCGTCCCCTAACCCTAACGCTAGCCCGTACCCTAACTCTAACGCTTCCCCGAAGCCTTACCCTCACCCGTCCCCTAATCCTAACAAGTACGCTCACACTAACCCGCGCCCTCACACGTGCACTCCCCCTAAAGCGTTGTCATCCACTCACCTGTACCCTAAACCGTCCCCGTCCACTAACCCTAACCCTAGCACGAACCCTAATGCTAACCCTTTCCTGAAGCCTTACCCTCACCTGTCCCATAATCCTAACCCGTAAGTTCACACTAACCCGCGCCCACACACGTACGCTCCTGCTAAACCATTGTTGTACCCTCACCTGGATCCTAAATCGTCCCCGTCCCCTAACCGTAACCCTAGCCCGAACCCTAACCCTAACACTTCACCGAATCCTTACCCTCACCCGTCCCATAATCCTAACCCGTACGCTCACACTAACCTGCGCCCTCACATGTACGCTCCCCCTAAACAGTTGTCGTACCCTCACCTGGACACTAAACCGTCCCCATCCCCTAACCCTAACCGTAGCCCAAAAACTAACCCTAAGCCTTTCCCGAAGCCTTACACTCACCCGTCCCCTAATCCTAACCCGGACGCTCACACTAACCCACGCCCTCTCACGTACGCTCCCCCTAAACCGTTGTCGTACCCTCACCTCGACGCTAAACCGTCCCCGTCCCCTAACCCTAACCCTAGCCCGAACCATAACCCTAACCTTTTCCTGAAGCCTTACCCTCACCCTTCCCCTAATCCTAAACCGTACGCTCACACTAACCCGCGCCCTCATACGTACGCTCCCCCTAAACCATTGTCGTACCCTCACCTGGACTCTAAACCGTCCCAGTCGCCTAACCCTAACCCGAACCTTAACCCTAATCCTTTCCCGAAACCTTAACATCACCCGTCCCCTAATCCAAACACGTACGCTCACACTAACCCGCGTCCTCACACGTACGCTCCCCCAATCCGTTGTCGTACCCTCACCTGGAACCTAAACCGTGCCCATCCCCTAACCTTGGCCCGAACCCAAACCCTAACACTTCCCCGAAGCCTTACCCTCACCCGTCCCCCAATCCTAACCCGTACGCTCACACTAAGCCTCGCGCTCACACGTATGCTCCCCCTAAACTGTTATCGTACCCTCACCAGGACCCTAAACCGTCCCCGTCCCCTAACACTAACCCTAGCTCGAACCCTAACCATAACCCTTCCCCGAAGCCTTACCCTCACCCGTCCCCTAAACCTAACCCATACGCTCACCCTAACCCGCGCCCTCACACGTGAGCTCCCCCTAAACCGTTGTCGTACCCTCACCTGGACCCTAAACCATCCCCGTCCCCTAACGCTAACCCTAGCCCGAACCCTAACCCTAACCCTTCCCCGAAGCCTTACCCTCACCCGTCCGCTAATCCTAACCCGTACGCTCACACTAACCCACGCCCTCACACGTACGCTCCCCCTAAACCGTTGTTGTACCCTCAACTGGACCCTAAAACGTCCCCGTACCCTAACGCTAACCCTAGCCCGAAACCTAACCCTAACCATTCTCCGAAGTCTTACCCTCATCCGGCCCCTAATCCAAACCCGTACGCTCACACTAACCCGCGCCCTCACATGTACGCTCCCCCTAAACCGTTGTTGTACCCTCACCTGCACCCTCAAACGTCCCCGTCCCCTAACCCTAACCCTAGCCCGAACCCTAACCCTAACCCTTCCAAGAAGCCTTACCCTCACACGTCCCCTAATCCTAACCCGTACGCTCACACTAACCCGCGCCCTCACACGAACGCTACCCCTAATCCGTTGTCGTACCCTCAGCTGGACCCTAAACCGTCCCCGTCCCCTAATGCTAACCCTAGCCCGAACCCTAACCCTAACCTTTTCCTGAAGCCTTACCCTCACCCGTCCCCTAATCCTAACCCATACGCTCACACTAACCCGCGCCCTCACACGTACGCTCCCCCTAAACCGTTGTCGTACCCTCACCTGGACCCTAAACCGTCCCCATCCCCGAACCCTAACAATAGCCCGAACCCACCCGTAACCCTTCCCAGAAGCCTTACCCTCACCCGTCCCCTAATCCTAACCCGTACGCTCACACTAACCCACGCCCTCATACGTACGCTCCCCCTAAACCGTTGTCGTATCCTCACCTGGACTCTAAATCGTCCCCGTACCCGAACCCTAACCCTAGCCCGAACCCTAACCCTAACCCTTCCCCGAAGCCTTACCCTCACCCGTCCCCTAATCCTAACCCGTACGCTCACACTAACCCGCGCCCTCACACGTACGCTCCCCCTAAACCGTTGTCGTACGCTCACCAGGACCCTAAACCGTCCCCATCCCCTAACCCTAACCCTAGGCCGAACCCTAACCCTAACCCTTCCCCGAAGCCTTACCCTCACCCGTCCCCTAATCCTAACCCGTACGCTCACACTAACCCGCACCCTCACACGTACGCTCCCCCTAAACCTTTGTCGTAAACTCATCTGGACCCTAATCCGTCCCCGTCCCCTAACCCTAACCCTAGCCCGAACCCTAACCCTAACCCTTCCCCGAAGCCTTACCATCACCCGTCCCCTAATCCTAACCCATACGCTCACAGTAAACCGTGCCCTCAAACGTGCGCTCACCCTAAACCGTTGTCGTACCCTCACCTGGACCCTAAACCTTCCCCGTCCCCTCACCCTAACCCTAGCCCGAACCCTAATGCTAACACTTTTCCGAAGGCTTACCCTCACCCGTCACCTAATCCTAACCCATACGCCCACACTAACCCGCGCCCACACACGTACGCACCCCCTAAACCGTTGTCGTACCCTCACCTGCACCCTAAATCGTCCTCAATCGCTAACCCTAATCCTAGCCCGAACCCTAACCCTAACCCTCCCCCGAAGCCTTACCCTCATCCGTCCCCTAATCCTAACCCTTACGCTCACACTAACACACGCCCTCACACATACGCTTCCCCTAAACCGTTGTTGTACCATCACCTGGACCCTAAAACGTCCTCGTCCCCTAACCCTAACCCTAGCCCGAACCCTAATCCTAACCATTCCCCGAAGCCTTACTCACACCCGTCCCCTAATTCTAACCCGTACGCTCACACTAACCTGCGCCCTCTCACGTACGCTCCCCCTAAACCGTTGTCATACCCTCACCTGGAACCTAAACCGTCCCCGTCCCCTAACCCTAACCCTAGCCCGAACCCTAACCCTAACCTTTTCCTGAAGCCTTACCCTCACCCGTCCCCTAATCCTAACCCGTACGCTCACACTAACCCGCGCCCTCACACGTTCGCTCCCCCTACACCGTTATCGTACCCTCACCAGGACCCTAAACCGTCCCCGTCCCCTAACCCTAACGCTAGCCCGTACCCTAACCCTAACGCTTCCCCGAAGCCTTACCCTCACCTGTCCCCTAATCCTAACAAGTACGCTCACACTAACCCGCGCCCTCACACGTGCGCTCCCCCTAAAGCGTTGTCATCCACTCACCTGTACCCTAAACCGTCCCCGTCCCCTAACCCTAACCCTAGCAAGAACCCTAATGCTAACCCTTTCCTGAAGGCTTACCCTCACCCGTCCCATAATCCTAACCCGTAAGTTCACACTAACCCGCGCCCACACACGTACGCTCCTGCTAAACCATTGTTGTACCCTCATCTGGATCCTAAATCGTCCCCGTCCCCGAACCGTAACCCTAGCCCGAACCCTAACCCTAACCCTTCACCGAATCCTTACCCACACACGTCCCCTAATCCTAACCCGTACGCTCACACTAACACGCGCCCTCACACGTACGCTCCCCCTAAACCGTTGTCGTAACCTCACCTGGACACTAAACAGTCCCCATCCCCTAACCCTAGCCGTAGCCCGAAACCCAACCCTAACCCTTCCCTGAAGCCTTACCCTCACCCGTCCCATAATCCTAATCCGTACGCTCACACTAACCCGCGCCCTCACACGTACGCTTCCCCTAATCCGTTGTCGTACCCTCAGCTGGACCCTAAACCGTCCTTGTCCCCTAACCCTAACCCTGGCCCAAGCCCTAACCCTACCCCTTCCCTGAAGCCTTACCCTCACTCGTCTCCTAATCGTAACCCGTATACTCACACTAATCTGCGCCCCCACACATACGCTCCCACTAAACCGTTGTCGTACTCTCACCTGGACCCTAAACCGTCCCCATCACCTAACCCTAACCCGAAACCCTAACCCTAACCCTTCCCCAAAGCCTTACCCTCACCCGTCCCATAATCCTAACTCGTACACTCAAACTAACAGGCGCCTCACACGTACGCTCCCAATAAACCGTTGTCGTACCCTCACCTGGTCCCTAAACCGTCCCCGTCCCCTAACCCTAACCGTAGCCCGAACCCTAACCCTTCACCGAATCCTTACCCTCACACGTCCCCTAATCCTAACCCATACGCTCACATAACCCGCGCCCTCACACGTACGCTCCCCCTAAACCGTTGTTGTACCCTCACTTGGACCCTAAACCGTTCCCGTCCCCTAACCCTAACCCAAGACCGAACCCTAACCCTAACACTTCCCCGAAGCCTTACGCTCACCTGTCCCCTAATCCTAACCCGTACGCTCACACTAACCTGCGCCCTCACACGTACGCTCCCCCTAAACCGTTGTCGTACCCTCACCTGCACCCTAAACCATCCCGGTCCCCGAAACCTAATCCTAGCCCGAAATCTAACCCTAACCCTTCCCCGAAGCCTTACCCTCACCTATCCCCTAATCCTAACCTGTACGCTCACACTAACCCGCGCCCTCAAACGTACGCTCCCCCTCAACCGTTGTCGTACCCTCACGTGGAACCTAAACCGTCCCCGTCCCCTAACCCTAGCCCGAACCCTAACCCTAACCCTTCCCCGAAGCTTTACCCTCAGCCGTCCCGTAATCCAAACCCGTACGCTCACACTAACCCGCGCCCTAAAACGTACGCTCCCCCTAAACCGTTGTCGTACCCTCACCTGGACCCTAAACCGTCCCGATCCCCGAACCCTAACCCTAGCCCGAACCCACCCGTAACCCTTCCCAGAAACCTTACACTCACGCGTCCCCTAATCCTAACCCGTACGCTCACACTAACCCATGCCCTCATACGTACGCTCCCCCTAAACCGTTGTCGTACCCTCACCTGGACTCTAAACCGTCCCTGTCCCCTAACCCTAACACGAACCCTAATCCTAACCCTTTCCCGAAACCTTAACCTCACCCGTCCCCTAATCCAAACACGTACGCTCACACTAACCCGCGTCCTCACACGTATGCTCCCCCTAAACCGTTGTCGTACCCTCACCTGGACCCTAAACCGTGCCCATCCCCTAACCTTGGCCCGAACCCAAGCCCTAACCCTTCCCCGAAGCCTTACCCTCACCCGTCCCCCAATCCTAACCCGTACGCTCACACTAAGCCGCGCCCTCACACGTACGCTCCCCCTAAACCGTTGTCGTACCCTCACCAGGACCCTAAACCGTCCCCATCCCCTAACCCTAACCCTAGCCCGAACCCTAACCCTAACCCTTCCCCGAAGCCTTAAACTCACCCGTCCCCTAATCCTAACCCGTACGCTCACACTAACCCGCGCCCTCACAGGTACGCTCCCCCTAAACCGTTGTCGTACCCTCGCCTGCACCCTAAATCATCCCCGTCCCCTAACCCTAACCCTAGCCCGAACCGTAACCCTAACCCTTCCCCGAAGCCTTAACCTCACCCGTCCCATAATCCTAACCCGTACGCTCACACTAACCCGCGCCCTCACAGGTACGCTCCCCCTAAACCGTTGTCGTACCGTCACCTGGACCCTAAACCGTCGCCATCCCCTAAACCTAACCGTAGCCCGAACCCTAACCCTTCACCAAATCCTTACCCTTACACGTCCCCTAATCCTAACCCGTACGCTCACACTAACCAGCGCCCTCACACCTACACTCCCCCGAAACCGTTGTCGTACCCTCACCTGGACCCTAAATCATCCCCATCCCCTAACCCTAAGCCTAGCCCGAACCCTAACCCTAACCCTTCCCCGAAGCCTTACACTCACCCGTCCCCTAATCGTAACCCGTACGCTCACACTAACCCGCGCCCTCTCACGTACGCTCCCCCTAAACCGTTGTCATACCCTCACCTGGAACCTAAACCGTCCCCGTCCCCTAACCCTAACCCTAGCCCGAACCCTAACCCTAACCTTTTCCTGAAGCCTTACCCTCACCCGTCCCCTAATCCTAACCCGTACGCTCACACTAACCCGCGCCCTCACACGTTCGCTCCCCCTACACCGTTATCGTACCCTCACCAGGACCCTAAACCGTCCCCGTCCCCTAACCCTAACGCTAGCCCGTACCCTAACCCTAACGCTTCCCCGAAGCCTTACCCTCACCCGTCCCCTAATCCTAACAAGTACGCTCACACTAACCCGCGCCCTCACACGTGCACTCCCCCTAAAGCGTTGTCATCCACTCACCTGTACCCTAAACCGTCCCCGTCCACTAACCCTAACCCTAGCACGAACCCTAATGCTAACCCTTTCCTGAAGCCTTACCCTCACCTGTCCCATAATCCTAACCCGTAAGTTCACACTAACCCGCGCCCACACACGTACGCTCCTGCTAAACCATTGTTGTACCCTCACCTGGATCCTAAATCGTCCCCGTCCCCTAACCGTAACCCTAGCCCGAACCCTAACCCTAACACTTCACCGAATCCTTACCCTCACCCGACCCATAATCCTAACCCGTACGCTCACACTAACCTGCGCCCTCACATGTACGCTCCCCCTAAACAGTTGTCGTACCCTCACCTGGACACTAAACCGTCCCCATCCCCTAACCCTAACCGTAGCCCAAAAACTAACCCTAAGCCTTTCCCGAAGCCTTACACTCACCCGTCCCCTAATCCTAACCCGTACGCTCACACTAACCCACGCCCTCTCACGTACGCTCCCCCTAAACCGTTGTCGTACCCTCACCTCGACGCTAAACCGTCCCCGTCCCCTAACCCTAACCCTAGCCCGAACCATAACCCTAACCTTTTCCTGAAGCCTTACCCTCACCCTTCCCCTAATCCTAAACCGTACGCTCACACTAACCCGCGCCCTCATACGTACGCTCCCCCTAAACCATTGTCGTACCCTCACCTGGACTCTAAACCGTCCCAGTCCCCTAACCCTAACCCGAACCTTAACCCTAATCCTTTCCCGAAACCTTAACATCACCCGTCCCCTAATCCAAACACGTACGCTCACACTAACCCGCGTCCTCACACGTACGCTCCCCCTAATCCGTTGTCGTACCCTCACCTGGAACCTAAACCGTGCCCATCCCCTAACCTTGGCCCGAACCCAAACCCTAACACTTCCCCGAAGACTTACCCTCACCCGTCCCCCAATCCTAACCCGTACGCTCACACTAAGCCTCGCGCTCACACGTATGCTCCCCCTAAACTGTTATCGTACCCTCACCAGGACCCTAAACCGTCCCCGTCCCCTAACACTAACCCTAGCTCGAACCCTAACCATAACCCTTCCCCGAAGCCTTACCCTCACCCGTCCCCTAAACCTAACCCATACGCTCACCCTAACCCGCGCCCTCACACGTGAGCTCCCCCTAAACCGTTGTCGTACCCTCACCTGGACCCTAAACCATCCCCGTCCCCTAACGCTAACCCTAGCCCGAACCCTAACCCTAACCCTTCCCCGAAGCCTTACCCTCACCCGTCCGCTAATCCTAACCCGTACGCTCACACTAACCCACGCCCTCACACGTACGCTCCCCCTAAACCGTTGTTGTACCCTCAACTGGACCCTAAAACGTCCCCGTACCCTAACGCTAACCCTAGCCCGAAACCTAACCCTAACCATTCTCCGAAGTCTTACCCTCATCCGGCCCCTAATCCAAACCCGTACGCTCACACTAACCCGCGCCCTCACATGTACGCTCCCCCTAAACCGTTGTTGTACCCTCACCTGCACCCTCAAACGTCCCCGTCCCCTAACCCTAACCCTAGCCCGAACCCTAACCCTAACCCTTCCAAGAAGCCTTACCCTCACACGTCCCCTAATCCTAACCCGTATGCTCACACTAACCCGCGCCCTCACACGAACGCTACCCCTAATCCGTTGTCGTACCCTCAGCTGGACCCTAAACCGTCCCCGTCCCCTAATGCTAACCCTAGGCCGAACCCTAACCCTAACCTTTTCCTGAAGCCTTACCCTCACCCGTCCCCTAATCCTAACCCATACGCTCACACTAACCCGCGCCCTCACACGTACGCTCCCCCTAAACCGTTGTCGTACCCTCACCTGGACCCTAAACCGTCCCCATCCCCGAACCCTAACCCTAGCCCGAACCCACCCGTAACCCTTCCCAGAAGCCTTACCCTCACCCGTCCCCTAATCCTAACCCGTACGCTCACACTAACCCACGCCCTCATACGTACGCTCCCCCTAAACCGTTGTCGTATCCTCACCTGGACTCTAAATCGTCCCCGTACCCGAACCCTAACCCTAGCCCGAACCCTAACCCTAACCCTTCCCCGAAGCCTTACCCTCACCCGTCCCCTAATCCTAACCCGTACGCTCACACTAACCCGCACCCTCACACGTACGCTCCCCCTAAACCTTTGTCGTAAACTCATCTGGACCCTAATCCGTCCCCGTCCCCTAACCCTAACCCTAGCCCGAACCCTAACCCTAACCCTTCCCCGAAGCCTTACCATCACCCGTCCCCTAATCCTAACCCATACGCTCACAGTAAACCGTGCCCTCACACGTGCGCTCCCCCTAAACCGTTGTCGTACCCTCACCTGGACCCTAAACCTTCCCCGTCCCCTCACCCTAACCCTAGCCCGAACCCTAATGCTAACACTTTTCCGAAGGCTTACCCTCACCCGTCACCTAATCCTAACCCATACGCCCACACTAACCCGCGCCCACACACGTACGCACCCCCTAAACCGTTGTCGTACCCTCACCTGCACCCTAAATCGTCCTCAATCGCTAACCCTAATCCTAGCCCGAACCCTAACCCTAACCCTCCCCCGAAGCCTTACCCTCATCCGTCCCCTAATCCTAACCCTTACGCTCACACTAACACACGCCCTCACACATACGCTTTCCCTAAACCGTTGTTGTACCATCACCTGGACCCTAAAACGTCCCCGTCCCCTAACCCTAACCCTAGCCCGAACCCTAATCCTAACCATTCCCCGAAGCCTTACTCACACCCGTCCCCTAATCCTAACCCGTACGCTCACACTCACCCGTGCCCTCACATGTACGCTCCCTGTAAACTGTTGTCGTACCCTCACCTGGACCCTAAACCGTCCCCGTCCCCTAACCCTAACCCTAGCCCGAACCCTAACCCTAAGCCTTTCCCGAAGCCTTACCCTCACCTGTCCCCTAATCCTAACCCGTACGCTCACACTAACCCGTGCCCTCACATGTACGCTCCCCATAAACCGTTGTCGTAACCTCACCTGGACCCTAAACCGTCCCTGTCCCCTAACCCTAACCCTAGCCCTAACCCTAGCCCGAACCCTAACCCTTCCCCGAAATCTTAACATCACCCGTCCCCTAATCCAAACACGTACGCTCACACTAACCCGCGTCCTCACACGTACGCTCCCCCTAATCCGTTGTCGTACCCTCACCTGGAACCTAAACCGTGCCCATCCCCTAACCTTGGCCCGAACCCAAACCCTAACACTTCCCCGAAGCCTTACCCTCACCCGTCCCCCAATCCTAACCCGTACGCTCACACTAAGCCTCGCGCTCACACGTATGCTGCCCCTAAACTGTTATCGTACCCTCACCAGGACCCTAAACCGTCCCCGTCCCCTAACACTAACCCTAGCTCGAACCCTAACCATAACCCTTCCCCGAAGCCTTACCCTCACCCGTCCCCTAAACCTAACCCATACGCTCACCCTAACCCGCGCCCTCACACGTGAGCTCCCCCTAAACCGTTGTCGTACCCTCACCTGAACCCTAAACCATCCCCGTCCCCTAACGCTAACCCTAGCCCGAACCCTAACCCTAACCCTTCCCCGAAGCCTTACCCTCACCCGTCCGCTAATCCTAACCCGTACGCTCACACTAACCCACGCCCTCACACGTACGCTCCCCCTAAACCGTTGTTGTACCCTCAACTGGACCCTAAAACGTCCCCGTACCCTAACGCTAACCCTAGCCCGAAACCTAACCCTAACCATTCTCCGAAGTCTTACCCTCATCCGGCCCCTAATCCAAACCCGTACGCTCACACTAACCCGCGCCCTCACATGTACACTCCCCCTAAACCGTTGTTGTAACCTCACCTGCACCCTCAAACGTCCCCGTCCCCTAACCCTAAACCTAGCCCGAACCCTAACCCTAACCCTTCCAAGAAGCCTTACCCTCACACGTTCCCTAATCCTAACCCGTACGCTCACACTAACCCGCGCCCTCACACGAACGCTACCCCTAATCCGTTGTCGTACCCTCAGCTGGACCCTAAACCGTCCCCGTCCCCTAATGCTAACCCTAGCGCGAACCCTAACCCTAACCCTTCCCTGAAGCCTTACCCTCACCCGTCCCATAATCCTAATCCGTACGCTCACACTAACCCGCGCCCTCACACGTACGCTTCCCCTAATCCGTTGTCGTACCCTCACCTGGACCCTAAACCGTCCCCGTCCCCTAACCCTAACCCTAGCCCGAACCCTAACCCTAACACTTCCCCGAAGCCTTACCCTCACCCGTCCCATAATCCTAACCCGTACGCTCACACTAACCTGCGCCCTCACATGTACGCTCCCCCTAAACCGTTCTCGTAACCTCACCTGGACCCTAAACCGTTCCCGTCCCCTAAACCTAACCCTAGCCCGAACCCTAAACCTAACCTTTCCCCGAAGCCTTACCCTCACCTGTCTCCTATTCCTAACCCGTACGCTCACACTAACCCACGCCCTCAGACGTGCACTCTCCCTAAACCGTTGTCGTACACTCACCTGGACCCTAAACCGTCCCCAACCCCTAACCCTATCCCTAGCCCGTACCCTAACGCTAATCTTTCCCCGAAGCCTTACCCTCACCCGTCCCCTAATAATAACCCGTACGCTCACACTAAGCATCGCCCTCACACTTACGCTCCCCCTAAACAACTGTTGTACCCTCACCTGGTTCCTAAACCGTCCCCGTCCCTTAACCTTAACCCTAGCCCGAACCCTAACCCTAACCCTTCACCGAATCCTTACCCACACACGTCCCCTAATCCTAACCCGTACGCTCACACTAACCCGCGCCCTCACACAAACGCTCCTCCTAAACTGTTGTCGTACCCTCACCTGGACACTAAACAGTCCCCGTCCCCTAACCCTTGCCGTAGCCCGAAACCTAACCCTAACCCTTCCCCGAAGCCTTACCCTCACCCGTCCCCTAATCCTAACCCGTACGCTCACACTAACCCGCGCCCTCCCACATACGCTCCCCCTCAACCGTTGTCGTACCCTCACCTGGACCCTAAACCGTCCCCATCCCCTAACACTAACCCTAGCCCGAACCCTAACCATAAACCTTCCCCGAAGCCTTACCCTCACCCATCCCCTAATCCTAACCCGTACGCTCACACTAACCCACGCCCTCACACGTACGCTCCCCCTAAACCGTTGTCATAACCTCATCTGGACCCTAAACCGTCCCCGTCCCCTAACCCTAACCCTAGCCTGAACCCTAACCCTAACCCTAACCCGAAGCCTTACACTCACCCGTCCCCTAATCCTAACCTGTACGCTCACTCTAACCCACGCCGTCACACGTGCGCTCCCCCTAAACCGTTGTCGTACCCTCACCTGGACCCTAAACCATCCCCGTCCCCTAACGCTAACCCTAACCCGAACCCTAATGCTAACCCTTTCCCGAAGCCTTACCCTCACCCGTCCCCTAATCCGAAACTGTACGCTCACACTAACCCGTGCCCTCACACATACGTTCCCCGTAAACCGTTGTCGTACACTCACCTGGACCCTAAACCGTCTCCATCCCCTAACACTAACCCTAGCCCGAACCCTAACCATAAACCTTCCCCGAAGCCTTACCCTCACCCATCCCCTAATCCTAACCCGTACGCTCACACTAACCCGCGCCCTCACACGTACGCTCACCCTTAACCATTGTTGTAACCTCACCTGGACCCTAAACCTTCCCCGTACCCTAACCCTAACCCTAGCCCGAACCCTAACCCTAACCCTTCCCCGAAGCCTTGCCCTCACCCGTCCCCTAATCCTAACCCGTACGGTCACACTAACCCGCGCCCTCACACGTGCGCTCCCCCTAAACCGTTGTCGTACCCTCACCTGGACCCTAAACAGTCCCCATCCCCTAACCCTAACCCTAGCCCGAACCCTAACCCTAACGTTTCCCCGAAGCCTTACTCTCACCCGTCCCCTAATCCTAACCCGTACGCTCACACTAACCCGCGCCCTCACACGTACGCTTCCCCTAAACCGTTGTCGTACCCTCACCTGGACCCTAAACCGTCCCCATGCCCTAACCCTAACCCTAGCCCGAACCCTAACCCTAACCCTTCCCCGAAGCCTTACCCTCACCCGTCCCATAATCCTAACTCGTACGCTCAAACTAACATGCGCCCTCACACGTACGCTCCCCCTAAACCGTTGTCGTACCCTCACCTGGTCCCTAAACCGTCCCCGTCCCCTAACCCAAACCGTAGCCCGAACCCTAACCCTTCACCGAATCCTTACCCTCACACGTCCCCTAATCCTAACCCGTATGCTCACACTAACCCGCGCCCTCACACGTACGCTTCCCCTAAACCGTTGTTGTACCCTCACAAGGACCCTAAAACGTCCCCATTCCCTAACCCTAGCCCGAACCCTAACTCTAACAATTCCCCGAAGCCTTACCCTCACCCATCCCCTAATCTTAACCTGTACGCTCAAACTAACCCACGCCCTCACACGTACGCTCCCCCTAAACCGTTGTCGTACCCTCACCTGCACCCTAAACAATCCCGGTCCCCGAAACCTAATCCTAGCCCGAACCCTAAACCTAACCCTTCCCCGAAGCCTTACCCTCACCTATCCCCTAATCCTAACCTGTACGCTCAAACTAACCCGCGCCCTCACACGTACGCTCCCCCTAAACCGTTGTCGTACCCTCACCTGGACCCTAAAACGTCCCCGTCCCCTAACCCTAACCCTAGCCCGAACCCTAACCCTTCACCGAATCCTTACCCTCACACGTCCCCTAATCCTAACCCGTACGCTCACACTAACCAGCGCCCTCACACGTACGCTCTCCCTAAACCGTTGTAGTACCCTCACCCGGACCATAAACCGTCCCCGTCCCCTAACCCTAACCCTAACCCGAACTGTAACCCTAACGCTTCCCCGAAGCCTTACACTCACCCGTCCCCTAATTCTAACTCGTACGCTCACACTAACACGCGCCCTCACACGTACGCTCCCCCAAAACCGTTGTCGTACCCTCACCTGGACCCTAAACCGTCCCCGTCCCCTAAGCCGAATCCTAGCCCGAACCCTAACCCTAACCCTTCCCCGAAGCCTTACCCTCACCCGTCCCCTAATCCTAACCCGTACGCTCACACTAACCCGCGCCCTCACACGTACACTCCCCCTAAACCGTTGTCGTATACTCACCTGGACCCTAAACCGTCCCCGTCCCCTAACCCTATCCCTAGCCCGTACCCTAACGCTAACACTTCCCCGAAGCCTTACCCTCACCCGTACCCTAATCCTAACCCGTACGCTCACACTAACCCGCGCCCTCACACATACGGTCCCCATAAACCGTTGTCGTACCCTCACCTGGACCCTAAACCGTCCCCATCCCCTAAATCTAACCGTAGCCCGAACCCTAACCCTAACCCTTCCCCGAAGCCTTACTCTCACCCGTCCCCTAATCCTAACCCGTACGCTCACAGTAAACCGCGCACTCACACGTACACTCTCCCTAAACCGTTGTCGTACCCTCACCTGGACCCTAAACTGTCCCCGTCCCCTAACCCTAACCCTAGCCCGAACCCTAACCCTAAGCCTTTCCCGAAGCCTTAGCCTCACCCATCCCCTAATTCTAACCCGTACGCTCACACTAACCCGCGCCCTCAGACGTACCCTCCCCCTAAACCGTTGTCGTAGACTCACCTGGACCCTAAACCGTCCCCGTCCCCTAACCCTATCCCTAGCCCGTACCCTAACGCTAACACTTCCCCGAAGCCTTCCCCTCACCTGTCCCCTAAGGCTAACCTGTACGCTCACACTAACCCGCGCCCTCACACGTACGCTCCCCCTAAACCGTTGTCGTACCCCGACCTGGACCCTAAACCGTCCCCGTCCTCTAACGCTAACCCTAGCCCAAACCCTAACCCTAACCCTTCACCGAAACCTTACACTCACACGTCCCCTAATCCTAACCCGTACGGTCACACTAACCCGCGCCCTCACACGTGCACTCCCCCTAAACCGTTGTCATAACCTCACCTACACCCTAAACCATCCCGGTCCACGAACCCTAACCCTATCCCGAACCCTAAACCTAAACCTTCCCCGAAACCTTGCCCTCACACGTCCCCTAATCCTAACCCGTACGGTCACACTAACCCGCGCCCTCACACGTACGCTTCCCCTAAACCGTTGTCGTACCCTCACCTGGACCCTAAACAGTCCCCATGCCCTAACCGTAACCCTAGCCCGAACCCTAACCCTAACCCTTCCCCGAAGCCTTACCCTCACCCGTCCCATAATCCTAACTCGTACGCTCAAACTAACATGCGCCCTCACACGTACGGTCCCCCTAAACCGTTGTCGTACCGTCACCTGGTCCCTAAACCGTCCCCGTCCCCTAACCCTAACGGTAGCCCGAACCCTAACCCTTCACCGAATCCTTACCCTCACACGTCCCTTAATCCTAACCCGTACGCTCACACTAACCCGCGCCCTCACACGTACGCTTCCCCTAACCGTTGTTGTACCCTCACACGGACCCTAAACCGTTCCCGTCCCCTAACCCTAACCCTAGCCCGAACCCTAATGTTAACCATTTCCCGAAGCCTTACCCTCACCCGCCCCCTAATCCTAACCTGTACGTTCACACTAACCCGTGCCCTCACACGTACGCTCACCCTAAACCGTTGTCGTACCCTCACTTGGAGCTTAACCCGTCCCCGTCCCCTAACCCTAACCCTAGCCCGAACCCTAAACCTAACCCTTCCACGAAGCCTTACCCTCACCCGTCCCCTAATCCTAACCCGTACGCTAACACTAACCCGTGCCCTCACACGTACGCTCCCCCTAAACCTTTGTCGTACCCTCACCTGGATCCTAAACCGTCCCAGTCCCCTAACCCTAACCCTAGCCCGAACCGTAACCCTAACGCTTCCCCGAAGCCTTACACTCACCCGTCCACTAATTCTAACCCGCACGCTCACACTAACCCGCGCCATCACACGTACGCTCCCTGTAAACTGTTTTCGTACCCCCACCTGGACCCTAAACTGTCCCCGTCCCCTAACCCTAACCCTAGCCCGAACCCTAACCCTAAGCCTTTCCCGAAGCCTTACCCTCACCTGTCCCCTAATCCTAACCCGTACGCTCACACTAACCCGTGCCCTCACATGTACGCTCCCCATAAACCGTTGTCGTAACGTCACCTGGACCCTAAACCGTCCCCGTCCCCTAACCCTAACCCTAGCCCTAACCCTAGCCCGAACCCTAACACTTCCCCGAAGCCTTACCCTCACCCGTCCCCTAATCCTAACCCGTACGCTCACACTAACCCGCGCCCTCACACGTAAGCTCTACCTAAACCGTTGTCGTACCCTCACCTGCACCGTAAACCATCCTGGTCCCCGAAACCTAACCCTAGCCAGAACCCTAAACCTAAACCTTCCCCGAAGCCTTACCCTCACCCGTCCCCTAATCCTAGCCCGTACGCTCACACAAACCCGTGCCGTCACACGTGCGCATCCCCTAAACTGTTGTCGCACCCTCATCTGGACCCTAAACCGTCCCCGTCCCATAACACTAACCCTAGCCAGAACCCTAACCCTAACCCTTCCCCGAAGCGTTACCCTCACCCGTCCCCTAATCCTAACCCATACGCTCACAGTAAACCGTGCCCTCACACGTGCGCTCCCCCTAAAACGTTGTCCTACCCTAACGTGGACCCTAAACCGTCCCCGTCCCCTAACCCTAGCCCGAACCCTAACTCTAACCCTTCCCCGAAGCCTTACCCTCACCCGTCCCCTAATCCTAACCCGGACGCTCACACTAACCAGCGCCCTAACACGTACACTCCCCCTAAACCGTTGTCGTACCCTCACCTGGAGCCTAAAGCGTCCCCGTCCCCTAACCCTAACCCTAGCCTGAACCCTAACCCTAACCCTTCCCCAAAGCCTTACCCTCACCCGTCCCCTAATCCTAACACGTACGCTCACACTAACCCGCGCACTCGCACGTACATTCTCCCTAAACCGTTGTCGTACCCTCACCTGGACCCTAAACCGTCCCCGTCCCCTAACCCTAACCCTGGACCAAGCCCTAACCCTACCCCTTCCCCGAAGCCTTACCCTCACCCATCCCCCAACCTAACCTGAACGCTCACACTAACCCGCGCCCTCACACGTACGCTTCCCCTAAACCATTGTCGTACCGTCACCTGGACCCTAAACCGTCGCCATTCCCTAAACTTAACCGTAGCCCGAACCCTAACCCTTCACCAAATCCTTACCCTCACACGTCCCCTAATCCTAACACGTACGCTCACACTAACCAGCGCCCTCACACGTACACTCCCCCTAAACCGTTGTCGTATCCTCACCTGGACCCTAAACCCTCCAAGTCCCCTAACCCTAACCGTAGCCCGAACCCTAACCCTAACCCTTCCCCGAAGCCTTACCCTCACCCGTCACCTAATCCTAACCCGTATGCTGACACTAACCCACGCCCTCACACGTACACTCCCCCAAACCGTTGTCGTACCCTCACCTGGACCATAAACCATCCCCGTCCCCTAACCCTAGCCCTAGCCCGAACCCTAACCATAAACCTTCCCCGCAGCCTTACCCTTACCCGACCCCTAATCCTAACCCGTACGCTCACACTAACCCACGCCCTCATACGTACGCTCCCCCTAAACCGTTGTCGTACCCTCACCTGGACTCTAAACCGTCCCCGTCCCCTAAACCTAACCCTAGCCCAAACCCTAACCTTAACCCTTTCCCGAAACCTTAACCTCACCTGTCCCCTAATCCAAATCCGTACGCTCACACTAACCCGCGTCCTCACACGTACGCTCCCCCTAAACTGTTGTCGTACCCTCACAAAAACCCTAAACCATGCCCATCCCCTAAACTTGGCCCGAACCCAAACCCTAACCCTTCCCCGAAGCCTTACCCTCACTCGTCCCCCAATCCTAACCCGTACGCTCACACTAACCCGCGCCCTCACACGTACGCTCTCCCTAAACCGTTGTCGTACCCTCACCAGGACCCTAAACCGTCCCCGTCCCCTAATCCTAACCCTAGCCCGAACCCTAACCCCAACCCTTCCCCGAAGCCTTACCCTCACCCGTCCCCTAATCCTAACCGTACGCTCACACTAACCCGCGCCCTCACACGTACGCTCCACTTAAATCGTTGTTGTAACCT
This sequence comes from Leucopleurus acutus, assembly GCF_964270905.1. NCBI lineage: Eukaryota > Metazoa > Chordata > Mammalia > Artiodactyla > Delphinidae > Leucopleurus > Leucopleurus acutus. The sequence goes on along the minus strand of NW_028139061.1, from coordinate 358,514 downwards.
CATCTGGACCCTAATCCGTCCCCGTCCCCTAAACCTAACCCTAGCCCGAACCCTAACCCTTCACCGAATCCTTACCCTCACATGTCCCCTAATCCTAACACGTATGCTGACACTAACCAGCGCCCTCACACGTACGCTCCTCCTAAACCGTTGTCATACGCTCACCTGGACCCTAAACCGTCCCAGTCCCCTAACCATAACCCTAGCCTGAACCCTAACCCTAACCCTTCCCCGAAGCGTTACCCTCACCCGTCCCCTAATCCTAACCCATACGCTCACACTAACCCGTGCCCTCACACGTACGCTCCCCCTAAAAGGTAGTCGTAACCTCACTTGGACACTAAACCGTCCCCGTCCAGTAACCCTAACCCTAACCCTAGGCTGAACCCTAAACCTCACCCTTCCCAGAAGCCTTGCCGTCAACCGTCCCCTAATCCTAACCCGTACGCTCACACTAAGCAGCGCCCTCACACGTGCGCTACTCCTAAACCGATGTCGTACCCTCACCTGGACGGTAAGCCGTCCCCGTCCCCTATCCCTAACCCTAGCCCGAACTCTAAAGCTAACCCTTTCCCGAAGCCTTACCCTCACCCGTCCCCTAATCCTAACCCGTACGCTCATACTAACCCGCGCCCTCAGACGTACGCTCCCCCTAAACCGTTGTCGTACCCTCACCTGGACCCTAAACTGTCCCCGTCCCCTAACCCTAACCCTAGCCCGAAACCTAACCCTAAGCCTTTTCCAAAGCCTTACCCTCACCCATCCCCTAATCCTAACCCGTGTGCTCACACTAACCCGTGCCCTCACACGTACGCTCCCCCTAAACCGTTGTCGTACCCTCACATGCACCCTAAACCGTCCCCGTCCCCTAACCCTAACCCTAGCCCAAACCCTAACCCTAACCCTTCCCCGAAGCTTTACCCTCACCCGTCCCCTAATCCTAACCCGTACGCTCACACTAACCCGCGCTCTCACACGTACGCTTCCCCTAAACCGTTGTTGTACCCTCACCCAGACCCTAAAACATCCCCGTCCCCTAACCCAAACCCTAGCCCGAACCCTAACCCCAACCATTCCCCGAAGCCTTACCCTCACCCGTCCCCTAATACTAACCTGTACTCTCACACTAACCCGCGCCCTCACACGTACGCTCCCCCTAAACCGTTCTCGTACCCTCACCTGGACCCAAAACCATCCCCGTCCCGTAACCCTAACCCTAGCCCGAACCCTAATGTTAACCATTTCCCGAAACCTTACCCTAACCCGTCCCCTAATCCTAACCCGTACGCTCACACTAACCCACGCCCTCACACGTACACTCCCCCTAAACCGTTGTTGTACCCTCACCTGGAACCTAAAACGTCCCTGTACCCTAACCCTAACCCTACCCCGAACCCTAACCCTAACCTTTCCCAGAAGCCTTACCCTCACCCGTCCTCTAATCCTAACCCGTACGCTCATACTAACCTGTGCCCTCACAAGTGCGCTCCCCCTAAACCGTTGTCGTACCCTCGCCTGCACCCTAAATCGTCCCCGTCCCCTAACCCTAACCCTAGCCCGAACCCTAACCCTAACCCTTCCCCGAAGCCTTACCCTCACCCGTCCCATAATCCTAACCGTACGCTCACACTAACCCACGCCCTCACACGTACGCTCCCCCTAAACCGTTGTTGTACCCTTACCTGCACCCTAAAACGTCCCCATCCCCTAACCCTAACCCTACCCCGAACCCTAACTATAACCATTCCCCGAAGCGTTACCCTCACCCGTCCCCTAATCCTAACCCGTACGGTCACACTAACCCGCGCCTTCACACGTACGCTCCCCCTCAACCGTTGTCGTACCCTCACGTGGACCCTAAACCGTCCCCATCCCCTAACCCTAGCCCGAACCCTAACCCTAACCCTTCCCCGAAGCCTTACCCTCAGCCTTCCCCTAATCCAAACCTGTACGCTCACACTAACCCGCGCCCTAACACGTACGCTCCCCCTAAACCGTTGTCGTACCCTCACCTGGACCCTAAACCGTCCCCATCCCCGAACCCTAACCCTAGCCCGAACCCACCCGTAACCCTTCCCAGAAGCCTTACCCTCACCCGTCCCCTAATCCTAACCCGTACGCTCACACTAACCCACGCCCTCATACGTACGCTCCCCCTAAACAGTTGTCGTACCCTCACCTGGACTCTAAACTGTCCCCGTCCCCTAACCCTAACCCTAGCCCGAACCCTAACCCTAACCCTTTCCCGAAACCTTAACCTCACCTGTCCCCTAATCCTAACCCGTAGGCTCACACTAACCCGCGCCCTCACACGTACACTCCCCCTAAACCGTTGTCGTACCCTCACCAGGACCCTAAACCGTCCCCGTCCCCTAACCCTAACCCTAGCCCGAACCCTAACCCTAACGCTTCCCTGAAGCCTTACCCTCACCCGTCCCCTAATCCTAACCCGTACGCTCACACTAACCCGCGCCCTCACACGTACGCTCCCCCTAAACTGTTGTTGTACCCTCATCTGGACCCTAAACCGTCCCCTAACCCTAACCCTAACCCTAGCCCGAACCGTAACCCTAACCCTTCCCCGAAGCCTTACCCTCACCCGTCCCCTAATCCTCCCCCGTCCGCTCACACTAACCCATGCCCTCACACGTACGCTCCCCCTAAAAGGTTGTCGTAACCTCACTTGGACCCTAAACCGTCCCTGTCCAATAACCCTAACCCTAACCCTAGCCTGAACCCTAACCCTAACCCTTCCCAGAAGCCTTGCCATCACCCGTCCCCTAATCCTAACCCGTATGCTCACACTAACCCACGCCCTCACACGTGCGCTCCCCCTAAACCGTTGTCGTACCCTCACCTGGACCCTAAACCGTCCCCATCCCCTAAACCTAAGCCTAGCCCGAACCCTAATGCTAACCCTTTCCCAAAGCCTTACCCTCACCAGTCCCCTAATCCTAACCCGTACGCTCACACTAACCCGCGCCCTCACACGTACGCTCCCCATAAAGTGTTGTCGTACCCTCACCTGGGCCCATACCATCCCCATCCCCTAACTCTAACCCTAGCCTGAACCCTAACCCTAACCCTTCCCCGAAGCCTTACCCTCACCCGTCCCATAAACCTAACCCGTACGCTCACACTAACCCGCGCCCTCACACGTACGCTCCCCCTAAAAGGTAGTCGTAACCTCACTTGGACACTAAACCGTCCCCGTCTAGTAACCCTAACCCTAACCCTAGGCTGAACCCTAACCCTCACCCTTCCCAGAAGCCTTGCCGTCAACCGTCACCTAATCCTAACCCGTACGCTCACACTAACCAGCGCCCTCACACGTGCGCTACTCCTAAACCGATGTCGTAACCTCACCAGGACGCTAAGCCGTCCCCGTCCCCTAACCCTAACCCTAGCCCGAACACTAATGCTAACCCTTTCCCGAAGCCTTACCCTCACCCATCCCCTAATCCTAACCCGTACGCTCACACTAACCCGCGCCCTCAGACGTACGCTCCCCCTAAACCGTTGTCGTACCCTCACCTGGACCCTAAACTGTCCCCGTCCCCTAACCCTATCCCTAGCCCGAACCCTAACCCTAAGCCTTTTCCAAAGCCTTACCCTCACCCGTCCCCTAATCCTAACCCGTGTGCTCACACTAACCAGCGCCCTCACACGTACGCTCCCCCTAAACCGTTGTCGTACCCTCACCTGCACCCTAAACCGTCCCCGTCCCCTAACCCTAACCCTAGCCCAAACCCTAACCCTAACCCTTCCCCGAAGCTTTACCCTCACCCGTCCCCTAATCCTAACCCGTACGCTCACACTAACCCGCGCCCTCACACGTACGCTTCCCCTAAACCTTTGTTGTACCCTCACCCAGACCCTAAAACATCCCCGTCCCCTAACCCAAACCCTAGCCCGAACCCTAACCCTAACCATTCCCCGAAGCCTTACCCTCACCCGTCCCCTAATACTAACCTGTACTCTCACACTAACCCGCGCCCTCACACGTACGCTCCCCCTAAACCGTTCTCGTACCCTCACCTGGACCCAAAACCGTCCACGTCCCCTAACCCTAACCCCAGCGCGAACCGCAATGTTAACCATTTCCCGAAACCTTACCCTCACCCGTCCCCTAATCCTAACCTGTACGCTCACACTAACCCACGCCCTCACACGTACACGCCCCCTAAACCGTTGTTGTACCCTCACCTGGACCCTAAAACGTCCCCGTCCCCTAACCCTAACCCTACCCCGAACCCTAACCCTAACCTTTCCCAGAAGCCTTACCCTCACCCGTCCTCTAATCCTAACCCGTACGCTCATACTAACCCGTGCCCTCACAAGTGCGCTCCCCCTAAACCATTGTCGTACCCTCGCCTGCACCCTAAATCGTCCCCGTCCCCTAACCCTAACCCTAGCCCGAACCCTAACCCTAACCCTTCCCTGAAGCCTTGCCCTCACCCGTCCCCTAATCCTAACACGTATGGTCACACTAACCCGCACCCTCACACGTGCGCTCCCCCTAAACCATTGTCATACCCTCACCTGGACTCTAAACCGTCCCCGTCCCCTAACCCTAACCCTAGCCCGAACCCTAATGCTAACCCTTTCCCGAAGCCTTACCCTCACCCGTTCCCTAATCCTAACCCATACGCTCACACTAACCCGCGCCCTCACACGTGCGCTCCCCCTAAACCGTTGTCATACCCTCACCTGGACCCTAAACCGTCCCCTTCCCCTAACCCTAACCCTAGCCCGAACCCTAACCATAACCCTTCCCTGAAGCCTTACCCTCACCCGTCCCCTAATCCTAACTCGTACGCTCACACTAACCCGCGCCCTCACACGTAGTCTCCCCTTAAACCGTTGTCATAACCTCATCTGGACCCTAAACTGTCCCCGTCCCCTAACCCTAACCCTAGCCCGAACCCTAACCATAACCCTTCCCCGAAGCCTTACCCTCACTCGTCCCATAATCCTAACCCGTACGCTCACACTAACCCGCGCCCTCACACGTACGCTCCCCATAAACTGTTGTCGTACCCTCACCTGGGCCCATACCAACCCCATCCTCTAACTCTAACCCTAGCCTGAACCCTAAACCTAACCCTTCCCCGAAGCCTTACCCTCACCCGTCCCATAAACCTAACCCGTACGCTCACACTAACCCGCGCCCTCACACGTGCGCTCCGCCTAAACCGTTGTCGTACCCTCACCTGGACCCTAAACCGTCCCCGTCCCCTAACCCTAACCCTAGCACAAACCCTAACCCTAACCCTTCCCCGAAGCCTTACCCTCACCCGTCCCCTAATCCTCACCCGTACGCTCACACTAACCCGTGCCCTCACACGTACGCTCCCCCTAAAAGGTAGTCGTAACCTCACTTGGACACTAAACCGTCCCCGTCCAGTAACCCTAACCCTAACCCTAGGCTGAACCCTAACCCTCACCCTTCCCAGAAGCCTTGCCGTCAACCGTCCCCTAATCCTAACCCGTACGCTCACACTAAGCAGCGCCCTCACACGTGCGCTACTCCTAAACCGATGTCGTACACTCACCTGGACGGTAAGCCGTCCCCGTCCCCTATCCCTAACCCTAGCCCGAACTCTAATGCTAACCCTTTCCCGAAGCCTTACCCTCACCCGTCCCCTAATCCTAACCCGTACGCTCACACTAACCCGCGCCCTCAGACGTACGCTCCCCCTAAACCGTTGTCGTACCCTCACCTGGACCCTAAACTGTCCCCGTCCCCTAACCCTAACCCTAGCCCGAACCCTAACCCTAAGCCTTTTCCAAAGCCTTACCCTCACCCGTCCCCTAATCCTAACCCGTGTGCTCACACTAACCCGTGCCCTCACACGTACGCTCCCCCTAAACCGTTGTCGTACCCTCACATGCACCCTAAACCGTCCCCGTCCCCTAACCCTAACCCTAGCCCAAACCCTAACCCTAACCCTTCCCCGAAGCTTTACCCTCACCCGTCCCCTAATCCTAACCCGTACGCTCACACTAACCCGCGCTTTCACACGTACGCTTCCCCTAAACCGTTGTTGTACCCTCACCCAGACCCTAAAACATCCCCGTCCCCTAACCCAAACCCTAGCCCGAACCCTAACCCCAACCATTCCCCGAAGCCTTACCCTCACCCGTCCCCTAATACTAACCTGTACTCTCACACTAACCCGCGCCCTCACACGTACGCTCCCCCTAAACCGTTCTCGTACCCTCACCTGGACCCAAAACCATCCCCGTCCCCTAACCCTAACCCTAGCCCGAACCCTAATGTTAACCATTTCCCGAAACCTTACCCTAACCCGTCCCCTAATCCTAACCCGTACGCTCACACTAACCCACGCCCTCACACGTACACTCCCCCTAAACCGTTGTTGTACCCTCACCTGGAACCTAAAACGTCCCTGTACCCTAACCCTAACCCTACCCCGAACCCTAACCCTAACCTTTCCCAGAAGCCTTACCCTCACCCGTCCTCTAATCCTAACCCGTACGCTCATACTAACCTGTGCCCTCACAAGTGCGCTCCCCCTAAACCATTGTCGTACCCTCGCCTGCACCCTAAATCGTCCCCGTCCCCTAACCCTAACCCTAGCCCGAACCCTAACCCTAACCCTTCCCCGAAGCCTTACCCTCACCCGTCCCATAATCCTAACCGTACGCTCACACTAACCCACGCCCTCACACGTACGCTCCCCCTAAACCGTTGTTGTACCCTTACCTGCACCCTAAAACGTCCCCATCCCCTAACCCTAACCCTACCCCGAACCCTAACTATAACCATTACCCGAAGCGTTACCCTCACCCGTCCCCTAATCCTAACCTGTACGCTCACACGAACCCGCGCCCTCACACGTACGCTCCCCCTAAACCGTTGTCGTACCCTCACCTAAACCCTAAACCGTCCCCGTCCCCTAACCCTAACCCTAGCCCGAACCCTAACCCTAACTCTTCCCCGATGCCTTACCCTCATCCGTCCCCTAATGCTAACCCATACGCTCACACTAACCCGGACCCTCACACGAACGCTACCCCTAATCCGTTGTCGTACCCTCAGCTGGACCCTAAACCGTCCCCGTCCCCTAATGCTAATCCTAGCCCAAACCCTAACCCTAACCCTTCCCCGGAGCCTTACCGTCACCCGTCCCCTAATCCTAACCCGTATGCTCACACTAACCCGCACACTCACACATACGCTCTCCCTAAACCGTTGTCGTACCCTCACCTGGACCCTAAACCGTCCCTGTCCCCTAACCCTAACCCTAGCCCGAACCCTAACCCTAACCCTTCCCCGAAGCCTTACCCTCACCTGTCCCTTAATCGTAACACGTACCCTCACACTAACCCGCGCCCTCACACGTACGCTCCCCCGAAACCTTTGTCGTACCCTCACCTGGACCCTAAATCGTCCCCATACCCTAACCCTAACCCTAGCCCGAACTCTAACCCTAACCCTTCCCTGAAGCCTTACACTCACCCGTCCCCTAATCCTAACCCGTACGCTCACACTAACCTGCGCCCTCTCACGTACGCTCCCCATAAACCCTTGTCGTACCCTCACCTGGACCCTAAACCGTCCCCGTCCCCTAACCCTAGCCCTAGCCCGAACCCTAACCCTAACCTTTTCCTGAAGCCTTACCCTCACCCGTCCCCTAATCCTAACCCGTACGCTCACACTAACCCGCGCCCTCACACGTACGCTCCCCCTCAACCGTTGTCGTACCCTCACGTGGACCCTAAACCGTCCCCATCCCCTAACCCTAGCCCGAACCCTAACCCTAACCCTTCCCCGAAGCCTTACCCTCAGCCTTCCCCTAATCCAAACCTGTACGCTCACACTAACCCGCGCCCTAACACGTACGCTCCCCCTAAACCGTTGTCGTACCCTCACCTGGACCCTAAACCGTCCCCATCCCCGAACCCTAACCCTAGCCCGAACCCACCCGTAACCCTTCCCAGAAGCCTTACCCTCACCCGTCCCCTAATCCTAACCCGTACGCTCACACTAACCCACGCCCTCATACGTACGCTCCCCCTAAACAGTTGTCGTACCCTCACCTGGACTCTAAACCGTCCCCGTCCCCTAACCCTAACCCTAGCCCGAACCCTAACCCTAACCCTTTCCCGAAACCTTAACCTCACCTGTCCCCTAATCCTAACCCGTAGGCTCACGCTAACCCGCGCCCTCACACGTACGCTCCCCCTAAACCGTTGTCGTACCCTCACCAGGACCCTAAACCGTCCCCGTCCCCTAACCCTAACCCTAGCCCGAACCCTAACCCTAACCCTTCCCTGAAGCCTTACCCTCACCCGTCCCCTAATCCTAACCCGTACGCTCACACTAACCCGCGCCCTCACACGTACGCTCCCCCTAAACTGTTGTTGTACCCTCATCTGGACCCTAAACCGTCCCCTAACCCTAACCCTAACCCTAGCCCGAACCGTAACCCTAACCCTTCCCCGAAGCCTTACCCTCACCCGTCCCCTAATCCTCCCCCGTACGCTCACATTAACCCATGCCCTCACACGTACGCTCCCCGTAAAAGGTTGTCGTAACCTCACTTGGACCCTAAACCGTCCCTGTCCAATAACCCTAACCCTAACCCTAGCCTGAACCCTAACCCTAACCCTTCCCAGAAGCCTTGCCATCACCCGTCCCCTAATCCTAACCCGTATGCTCACACTAACCCACGCCCTCACACGTGCGCTCCCCCTAAACCGTTGTCGTACCCTCACCTGGACCCTAAACCGTCCCCATCCCCTAAACCTAAGCCTAGCCCGAACCCTAATGCTAACCCTTTCCCAAAGCCTTACCCTCACCAGTCCCCTAATCCTAACCCGTACGCTCACACTAACCCGCGCCCTCACACGTACGCTCCCCATAAAGTGTTGTCGTACCCTCACCTGGGCCCATACCATCCCCATCCCCTAACTCTAACCCTAGCCTGAACCCTAACCCTAACCCTTCCCCGAAGCCTTACCCTCACCCGTCCCATAAACCTAACCCGTACGCTCACACTAACCCGCGCCCTCACACGTACGCTCCCCCTAAAAGGTAGTCGTAACCTCACTTGGACACTAAACCGTCCCCGTCTAGTAACCCTAACCCTAACCCTAGGCTGAACCCTAACCCTCACCCTTCCCAGAAGCCTTGCCGTCAACCGTCACCTAATCCTAACCCGTACGCTCACACTAACCAGCGCCCTCACACGTGCGCTACTCCTAAACCGATGTCGTAACCTCACCAGGACGCTAAGCCGTCCCCGTCCCCTAACCCTAACCCTAGCCCGAACACTAATGCTAACCCTTTCCCGAAGCCTTACCCTCACCCATCCCCTAATCCTAACCCGTACGCTCACACTAACCCGCGCCCTCAGACGTACGCTCCCCCTAAACCGTTGTCGTACCCTCACCTGGACCCTAAACTGTCCCCATCCCCTAACCCTATCCCTAGCCCGAACCCTAACCCTAAGCCTTTTCCAAAGCCTTACCCTCACCCGTCCCCTAATCCTAACCCGTGTGCTCACACTAACCAGCGCCCTCACACGTACGCTCCCCCTAAACCGTTGTCGTACCCTCACCTGCACCCTAAACCGTCCCCGTCCCCTAACCCTAACCCTAGCCCGAACCCTAACCCTAACTCTTCCCCGATGCCTTACCCTCATCCGTCCCCTAATGCTAACCCATACGCTCACACTAACCCGGACCCTCACACGAACGCTACCCCTAATCCGTTGTCGTACCCTCAGCTGGACCCTAAACCGTCCCCGTCCCCTAATGCTAATCCTAGCCCAAACCCTAACCCTAACCCTTCCCCGGAGCCTTACCGTCACCCGTCCCCTAATCCTAACCCGTATGCTCACACTAACCCGCACACTCACACATACGCTCTCCCTAAACCGTTGTCGTACCCTCACCTGGACCCTAAACCGTCCCTGTCCCCTAACCCTAACCCTAGCCCGAACCCTAACCCTAACCCTTCCCCGAAGCCTTACCCTCACCTGTCCCTTAATCGTAACACGTACCCTCACACTAACCCGCGCCCTCACACGTACGCTCCCCCGAAACCTTTGTCGTACCCTCACCTGGACCCTAAATCGTCCCCATACCCTAACCCTAACCCTAGCCCGAACTCTAACCCTAACCCTTCCCTGAAGCCTTACACTCACCCGTCCCCTAATCCTAACCCGTACGCTCACACTAACCTGCGCCCTCTCACGTACGCTCCCCATAAACCCTTGTCGTACCCTCACCTGGACCCTAAACCGTCCCCGTCCCCTAACCCTAGCCCTAGCCCGAACCCTAACCCTAACCTTTTCCTGAAGCCTTACCCTCACCCGTCCCCTAATCCTAACCCGTACGCTCACACTAACCCGCGCCCTCACACGTACGCTCCCCCTCAACCGTTGTCGTACCCTCACGTGGACCCTAAACCGTCCCCATCCCCTAACCCTAGCCCGAACCCTAACCCTAACCCTTCCCCGAAGCCTTACCCTCAGCCTTCCCCTAATCCAAACCTGTACGCTCACACTAACCCGCGCCCTAACACGTACGCTCCCCCTAAACCGTTGTCGTACCCTCACCTGGACCCTAAACCGTCCCCATCCCCGAACCCTAACCCTAGCCCGAACCCACCCGTAACCCTTCCCAGAAGCCTTACCCTCACCCGTCCCCTAATCCTAACCCGTACGCTCACACTAACCCACGCCCTCATACGTACGCTCCCCCTAAACAGTTGTCGTACCCTCACCTGGACTCTAAACCGTCCCCGTCCCCTAACCCTAACCCTAGCCCGAACCCTAACCCTAACCCTTTCCCGAAACCTTAACCTCACCTGTCCCCTAATCCTAACCCGTAGGCTCACGCTAACCCGCGCCCTCACACGTACGCTCCCCCTAAACCGTTGTCGTACCCTCACCAGGACCCTAAACCGTCCCCGTCCCCTAACCCTAACCCTAGCCCGAACCCTAACCCTAACCCTTCCCTGAAGCCTTACCCTCACCCGTCCCCTAATCCTAACCCGTACGCTCACACTAACCCGCGCCCTCACACGTACGCTCCCCCTAAACTGTTGTTGTACCCTCATCTGGACCCTAAACCGTCCCCTAACCCTAACCCTAACCCTAGCCCGAACCGTAACCCTAACCCTTCCCCGAAGCCTTACCCTCACCCGTCCCCTAATCCTCCCCCGTACGCTCACATTAACCCATGCCCTCAAACGTACGCTCCCCGTAAAAGGTTGTCGTAACCTCACTTGGACCCTAAACCGTCCCTGTCCAATAACCCTAACCCTAACCCTAGCCTGAACCCTAACCCTAACCCTTCCCAGAAGCCTTGCCATCACCCGTCCCCTAATCCTAACCCGTATGCTCACACTAACCCACGCCCTCACACGTGCGCTCCCCCTAAACCGTTGTCGTACCCTCACCTGGACCCTAAACCGTCCCCATCCCCTAAACCTAAGCCTAGCCCGAACCCTAATGCTAACCCTTTCCCAAAGCCTTACCCTCACCAGTCCCCTAATCCTAACCCGTACGCTCACACTAACCCGCGCCCTCACACGTACGCTCCCCATAAAGTGTTGTCGTACCCTCACCTGGGCCCATACCATCCCCATCCCCTAACTCTAACCCTAGCCTGAACCCTAACCCTAACCCTTCCCCGAAGCCTTACCCTCACCCGTCCCATAAACCTAACCCGTACGCTCACACTAACCCGCGCCCTCACACGTACGCTCCCCCTAAAAGGTAGTCGTAACCTCACTTGGACACTAAACCGTCCCCGTCTAGTAACCCTAACCCTAACCCTAGGCTGAACCCTAACCCTCACCCTTCCCAGAAGCCTTGCCGTCAACCGTCACCTAATCCTAACCCGTACGCTCACACTAACCAGCGCCCTCACACGTGCGCTACTCCTAAACCGATGTCGTAACCTCACCAGGACGCTAAGCCGTCCCCGTCCCCTAACCCTAACCCTAGCCCGAACACTAATGCTAACCCTTTCCCGAAGCCTTACCCTCACCCATCCCCTAATCCTAACCCGTACGCTCACACTAACCCGCGCCCTCAGACGTACGCTCCCCCTAAACCGTTGTCGTACCCTCACCTGGACCCTAAACTGTCCCCATCCCCTAACCCTATCCCTAGCCCGAACCCTAACCCTAAGCCTTTTCCAAAGCCTTACCCTCACCCGTCCCCTAATCCTAACCCGTGTGCTCACACTAACCAGCGCCCTCACACGTACGCTCCCCCTAAACCGTTGTCGTACCCTCACCTGCACCCTAAACCGTCCCCGTCCCCTAACCCTAACCCTAGCCCAAACCCTAACCCTAACCCTTCCCCGAAGCTTTACCCTCACCCGTCCCCTAATCCTAACCCGTACGCTCACACTAACCCGCGCCCTCACACGTACGCTTCCCCTAAACCTTTGTTGTACCCTCACCCAGACCCTAAAACATCCCCGTCCCCTAACCCAAACCCTAGCCCGAACCCTAACCCTAACCATTCCCCGAAGCCTTACCCTCACCCGTCCCCTAATACTAACCTGTACTCTCACACTAACCCGCGCCCTCACACGTACGCTCCCCCTAAACCGTTCTCGTACCCTCACCTGGACCCAAAACCGTCCACGTCCCCTAACCCTAACCCCAGCGCGAACCGTAATGTTAACCATTTCCCGAAACCTTACCCTCACCCGTCCCCTAATCCTAACCTGTACGCTCACACTAACCCACGCCCTCACACGTACACTCCCCCTAAACCGTTGTTGTACCCTCACCTGGACCCTAAAACGTCCCCGTCCCCTAACCCTAACCCTACCCCGAACCCTAACCCTAACCTTTCCCAGAAGCCTTACCCTCACCCGTCCTCTAATCCTAACCCGTACGCTCATACTAACCCGTGCCCTCACAAGTGCGCTCCCCCTAAACCATTGTCGTACCCTCGCCTGCACCCTAAATCGTCCCCGTCCCCTAACCCTAACCCTAGCCCGAACCCTAACCCTAACCCTTCCCCGAAGCCTTACCCTCACCCGTCCCCTAATCCTAAGCAGTACGCTCACACTAACCTGCGCCCTCACACGTACGCTGACCATAAACTGTTGTCGTAACATCACCTGGACCCTAAACCGTCCCCGTAACCTAACCCTAACCCTAGCCCGAACCCTAACCCTAACCCTTACCCGAAGCCTTGCCCTCACCCGTCCCCTAATCCTAACACGTATGGTCACACTAACCCGCGCCCTCACACGTGCGCTCCCCCTAAACCATTGTCATACCCTCACCTGGACTCTAAACCGTCCCCGTCCCCTAACCCTAACCCTAGCCCGAACCCTAATGCTAACCCTTTCCCGAAGCCTTACCCTCACCCGTTCCCTAATCCTAACCCATACGCTCACACTAACCCGCGCCCTCACACGTGTGCTCCCCCTAAACCGTTGTCGTACCCTCACCTGGACCCTAAACCGTCCCCTTCCCCTAACCCTAACCCTAGCCCGAACCCTAACCATAACCCTTCCCCGAAGCCTTACCCTCACCCGTCCCCTAATCCTAACTCGTACGCTCACACTAACCCGCGCCCTCACACGTAGTCTCCCCCTAAACCGTTGTCATAACCTCATCTGGACCCTAAACTGTCCCCGTCCCCTAACCCTAACCCTAGCCCGAACCCTAACCATAACCCTTCCCCGAAGCCTTACCCTCACTCGTCCCCTAAACCTAACCCGTACGCTCACACTAACCCGCGCCCTCACACGTGCGCTCCCCCTAAACCGTTGTCGTACCCTCACCTGGACCCTAAACCATCCCCGTGCCCTAATCCTAACCCTAGCCCGAACCCTAAACCTAACCCTTCCCCGAAGCCTTACCCTCACCCGTCGCTGAATCCTAACCCGTACGATCACACTAATCCGCACCCTCACACGGACCCTAGCCCTAATCCGTTGTCGTACCCTCAGCTGGACCCTAAACAGTCCCCGTCCCCTAACGCTAACCCTAGCCCGAACCCTAACCATAAACCTTCCCCGAAGCCTTATCGTCACCCGTCCCCTAATCCTAAGCCGTATACTCACACTAAGCTGCGCCCCAACACATACGCTCCCACTAAACCGTTGTCGTACTCTCACCTGGACCCTAAACCGTCCCCATCCCATAACCCTAACCCTGGCCCGAAACCCTAACCCTAACCCTTCCCCGAAGCCTTACACTCACCCGTCCCCTAATCCTAACCCGTACGCTCACACTAACCCGCGCCCTCTCACGTACGCTCCCCCTAAACCGTTGTCGTACCCTCACCTGGACCCTAAACCGTCCCCGTCCCCTAACCCTAACCCTAGCCCGAACCCTAACCATAACCCTTCCCCGAAGCCTTACCCTCAGCCTTCCCCTAATCCAAACACGTACGCTCACACTAACCCGCGCCCTCAAACGTACGCTCTCCCTAAACCGTTGTCGTACCCTCACCTGGACCCTAAACCGTCCCCGTCCCCTAACCGTAACCCTAGCCTGAAACCTAACCCTAACCCTTCCCCGAAGCCTTACCCTCACCCGTCCCCTATTCCTAACCCATACGCTCACACTAACCCGCGCCCTCACACGTACGCTCCCCCTAAATCGTTGTCGTACCCTCACCTGAACCCTAAATCGTCCCCGTCCCCGTCCCCTAACCCTAACCTTAGCCCGAACCCTAACCCTAAGACTTTTCCAAAGCCTTACCCTCACCCGTCCCCTAATCCTAAGCCGTGTGCTCACACTAACCCGCGCCCTCACACGTACGCTCCCCCTAAACCGTTGTCGTAACCTCATCTGGACCCTAAAACGTCCCCGTCCCCTAACCCAAACCCTAGCCCGAACCCTAACCCTAACCATTCCTCGAAGCCTTACCCTCACCCGTCCCCTAATCCTAACCTGTACGCTCACACTAACCCGCGCCCTCACACGTACGCTCCCCCTAAACCGTTCTAGTACCCTCATCTGGACCCAAAACCGTCCCCATCCCCTAACCCTAACCCTAGCCTGAACCCTAACCCTAACCCTTCCCCGAAGCCTTCCCCTCGCCCGTCCCCTAATCCTAACCAGTACGCTCACACTAACCCGTGCCCTCACACGTACGGTCCCCCTAAACCGTTGTCATACCGTCACCTGCACCCTAAACCGTCCCCGTCCCCTAACCCTAACCCTAGCCCGAACCCTAACTCTAACCCTTCCCCGAAGCTTTACCCTCACCCGTCCCCTAATCCTAACCCGTACGCTCACACTAACCCGCGCCCTCACACGTACGCTTCCCCTAAACATTTGTTGTACCCTCACCCAGACCCTAAAACGTCCCCGTCCCCTAACCCAAACCCTAGCCCGAACCCTAACCCTAACCCTTCCCCGAAGCCTTACCCTCACCTTCCCCAATCCTAAACCGTACGCTCACACTAACTTGCGACCTCACACGTACGCTCCCCCTAAACCGTTGTCGTACTCCTACCTGGACCCTAAACCGTCCCTGTCCCCTAACCCTAATCCTAGCCTGAACCCTAACCCTAAAGCTTCCCCGAAGCCTTACACTCACCCGCCACCTAATTCTAACCCGTACGCTCACACTAACCCGCGCCCTCACACGTACGCTCCCCCTAAACCGTTCTCGTAGGCTCATCTGGACCCTAAACCGTCCCCGTCCCCTAACCATTACCCTAGCCCGAACACTAACCCTAACCCTTACCCGAAGCCTTACCCTCACCCGTCCCCTAATTCTAACCCGTACGCTCACAATAAGCGGCGCCCTCACATGTGCGCTCCCCCTAAACCGTTGTCGTACCGTCACCTGGACCCTAAACCGTCCCCGTCCCCTAACCCTAACCCTAGGCCAAACACTAATGCTAACCCTTTCCCGAATCCTTACCCTCACCTGTCCCATAATCCTAACCCGTACGCTCACACTATCCCGTGCCCTCACACGTACACTCCCCCTGAACCGTTGTCGTACTCTCACCTGGACCCTAAACCGTCCCCGTCCCCTAACCGTAACCCTAGCCCGAACCGTAAACTTAACCCTTCCGCGAAGCATTATCCTCACCCGTCTCCTAATCCTAACCAGTACGCTCACACTAACCCGCGCCCTCACACGTCCGCTCCCACTAAACCGTTGACGTACCCTCACCTGGACCCTAAACCGTCCCCGTCCCCTAACCCTAACCCTAGCCCGAAACCTAACCCTAACCCTTCACCAACTCCTACCCTTAGACGTCCCCTAATCCTAACCCGTACGCTCACACTAACCCGCGCCCTAACACGTACGCGTCCCCTTAACCATTGTCGTAACTTCATCCGGACCCTAAACCATCCCCGTCCCCTAACCCTAACCTTAGGCCGATCCCTGACGCTAACCCTTCACCAACTCCTACCCTTAGACGTCCCCTAATCCTAACCCGTACGCTCACACTAACCCGCGCCCTCACACGTACACTCCCCCTAAACCGTTGTCGTACCCTCACCTGGACCCTAAACCGTCCCCGTCCCCTAACGCTAACCCTAGACCGAACCCTAATGCTAACCCTTTCCCGAAGCCCTACCCTCACCCGTTCCCTAATCCTAACCCGTACGCTCACACTAACCCGCGCCCTCACACGTTCGCTGCCCCTACACCGTTGTCGTAGCCTCACCAGGACCCTAAAACGTCCCCATCCCCTAACCCTAACCCTAGCCCGTACCCTAACCCTAACGCCTCCCTGAAGCCTTACCCTCACCCGTCCCTTAAACCTAACAAGTACGCTCACACTAACCCACGCCCTCACACGTGCGCTCCCCCTAAACCGTTGTCGTACACTCACCTGGATCCTAAACCGTCCCCGTCCCCTAACCCTAGCCCAAGCCCGAACCCTAACCCTAACCCTTCCCCGAAGCCTTACACTCACCCGTCGCCTAATCCTAACCTGTACGCTCACTCTAACCCACGCCGTCACACGTGCGCTCCCCCTAAACCGTTGTCGTACCCTCACCTGGACCCTAAACCATCCCCGTCCCCTAACCCTAACCCTAACCCGAACCCTAATGCTAACCCTTTCCCGAAGCCTTACCCTCACCCGTCCCCTAATCCTAAACTGTACGCTCACACTAACCCGTGCCCTCACACGTACGCTCCCCGTAAACCGTTGTCGTACCCTCACCTGGACCCAAAACCGTCCCCGTCCCCTAACCCTAACCCTAGCCCGAACCATAACCCTAACCCTTCACCAAATCCTTACCCTCACACGTCTCCTAATCCTAACCCGTACGCTCACACTAACCCGCGCCCTCACACGTACACTACCCCTAAACCGTTGTCGTACCCTCACCTGGACACTAAACCGTCCCAGTCCCCTAACCCTAACCCAAGCCAGAACCCTAACCCTAAGCCTTTCTCGAAGCCTTACCCTCACCCGTCCCCTAATCCTAACCCGTACGCTCACACTAACCCGCGCCCTCACACGTACCCTCCCCCTAAACAGTTGTCGTACCCTCACCAGGATCCTAAACAGTCCCCATCCCCTAACCCTAACCCTAGACCGAACCCTAACCCTAACGTTTCCCCGAAGCCTTACCCTCACCCGTCCCCTAATCCTAACCCGTGCGCTCACACTAACCCGCGCCCTCACACGTACGCTCACTCTAAACCATTGTCGTAACCTCATCTGGACCCTAAACCTTCCCCGTACCCTAACCCTAACCCTAGCCCGAACCCTAACCCTAACACTTACCCGAAGCCTTGCCCTCACCCGTCCCCTAATCCTAACCCGTACGGTCACACTAACCCGCGCCCTCACACGTGCGCTCCCCCTAAACCGTTGTCATACCCTCACCTACACCCTAAACCATCCCGGTCCCCGAAACCTAACCCTAGCCCGAACCCTAACCCTAACCCTTCCACGAAGCCTTACGCTTACCCGTCCCATAATCCTAACCCGTACGCTCACACTAACCCGCGCCCTCACACGTACGCTTCCCCTAAACCGTTGTCGTACCCTCACCTGGACCCTAAACCGTCCCCATGCCCTAACCCTAACCCTAACCCTTCCCCGAAGCCTTACCCTCACCCGTCCCATAATCCTAACTCGTACGCTCAAACTAACATGCGCCCTCACACGTACGCTCCCCCTAAACCGTTGTCGTACCCTCACCTGGTCCCTAAACCGTCCCTGTCCCCTAACCCTAACCGTAGCCCGAACCCTAACCCTTCACCGAATCCTTACCCTCACACGTCCCCTAATCCTAACCCGTACGCTCACACTAACCCGCGCACTCACACGTACGCTTCCCCTAAACCGTTGTTGTACCCTCACACGGACCCTAAAACGTCCCCGTTCCCTAACCCTAACCCTAGCCCGAACCCTAACCCTAACAATTCCCCGAAGCCTTACCCTCACCAATCCCCTAATCCTAACCTGTACGCTCAAACTAACCCACGCCCTCACACGTACGCTCCCCCTAAACTGTTGTCGTACCCTCACTTGGACCCTAAACCGTTCCCGTCCCCTAACCCTAACCCTAGACCGAACGCTAACCCTAACACTTCCCCGAAGCCTTACGCTCACCTGTCCCCTAATCCTAACCCGTACACTCACAGTAACCTGCGCCCTCACACGTACGCTCCCCCTAAACCGTTGTCGTACCCTCACCTGCACCCTATACCATCCCGGTCCCCGAAACCTAATCCTAGCCCGAACCCTAAACCTAACCCTTCCCCGAAGCCTTACCCGCACCTATCCCCTAATCCTAACCTGTACGCTCACACTAACCCGTGCCCTCACACGTACGCTCCCCCTAAACCGTTGTCGTACCCTCACCTGGACCCTAAAACGTCCCCGTCCCCTAACCCTAACCGTAGCCCGAACCCTAACCCTTCACCGAATCCTTACCCTCACACGTCCCCTAATCCTAACCCGTACGCTCACACTAACCAGCGTCCTCACACGTACGCTCCCCCTAAACCGTTGTCGTACCCTCACTTGCACCCTAAACCATCCCGGTCCCCGAAACCTAACCCTAGCCCGAACCCTAACCCTAAGCATTCCCTGAAGCCTTAACGTCACCCTTTCCATAATCCTAACCTGTACGCTCACACTAACCCGCGCCCTCACACGTACGCTTCCCCTAAACCGTTGTCGTACCGTCACCTGGACCCTAAACCGTCCCCGTCCCCTAACCCTAACCCTAGCCCGAACCCTAACCCAAACCCTTCACCGAATCCTTACCCTCACACGTCCCCAATCCTAACCCGTACGCTCATACTAACCCGCGCCCTCACACGTACGCTCCACCTAAACCGTTGTCGTTCCCTCACCTGGACCCTAAACCGTCCCCGTCCCCTAACCCTAACCCTAGCCCGAACCCTAACCCTAACCCTTCCCGGAAGCCTTACCCTCACCCGTCCCCTAATCCTAACCCGTACGCTCACACTAACCCGTGCCCTCACACGTATGCTCACCCTAAACTGTTGTCGTAACATCACCTGGACCCTAAACCGTCCCCGTCCCCTAACCCTAACCCTGGCCCAAGCCCTAACCCTACCCCTTCCCCGAAGCCTTACCCTCACCCATCCCCCTACCTAACCTGAACGCTCACACTAACACGCGCCCTTAGATGTACGCTCCCCCTAAACCGTTGTCGTACACTCACCTGGACCCTAAAACGTCCCCGTCCCCTAACCCTAACCCTAGCCCGAACCCTAAACCTTCACCGAATCCTTACCCTCACACGTCCCCTAATCCTAACCCGTACGCTCACACTAACCAGCGCCCTCACACGTACGCTCCCCGTAAACCGTTGTCGTACCCTCACCTGCACCCTAAACCATCCCGGTCCCCGAAACCTAACCCTAGCCCGAACCCTAACCCTAACCCTTCCCCGAAGCCTTACCGTCACCCGTTCCCTAATCCTAACCCGTATGCTCACACTAACCCGCACCCTCACACGTACGCTCTCCCTAAACCGTTGTCGTACCCTCACCTGGACCCTAAACCGTCCCTGTCCCCTAACCCTAACCCTAGCCCGAAACCTAACCCTAACCCTTCCCCGAAGCCTTACCCTCACCCGTCCCCTAATCGTAACCCGTACGGTCACACTAATCCGTGCCCTCACACGTACGCTCCCCCGAAAAGGTTGTCATAACCTCACTTGGACCCTAAACCGTCTCCCTCCAATAACCCTAACCCTAACCCTAGGCTGAACCCTAACCCTAACCCTTCCCCGAAGCCTTACCCTCACCCGTCCCGTAATCCTAACCAGTACGCTCACATTAAACCGCGCCCTCACACGTACGTTCCCCATAAACCGTTGTCATACCCTCACCTGGACCCTAAACCTTCCCCGACCCCTAAACCTAACCCTAGCCCGAACCCTAACCCGAACCCTTCCCCGAAGCCTTACCCTCACCCATCCCCTAATCCTAACCCGTACACTCACACTAACCTGTGCCCTCACACGTGCGCTCCCCCTAAACCGTTGTCGTACCCTCACCTGGACACTAAACTGTCCCCGTCCCCTAACGCTAACCCTAGACCGAACCCTAATGCTAACCCTTTACCGAAGCCCTACCCTCACCCGTCCCCTAATCCTAACCCGTACGCTCACACTAACCCGCGCCCTCACACGTTCACTCCTCCTACACCGTTGTCGTAGCCTCACTAGGACCCTAAACCGTCCCCGTCCCCTAACCCTAACCCTAGCCCGTACCCTAACCCTAACTCTTCCCCGAAGCCTTACCCTCACCCGTCCCCTAATCCTAACAAGTACGCTCACACTAACGCGCGCCCTCACACGTGCGCTCCCCCTAAACCGTTGTCGTACACTCACCTGGACCCTAAACCATCCCCGTCCCCTAACCCTAACCCTAGCCCGAACCCTAATGCTAACCCTTTCCCAAAGCCTTACACTCACCCGTCCCATAATCCTAACCCGTAAGCTCACACTAACCCGCGCCCACACACGTACGCTCCCGCTAAACCATTGTTGTACCCTCACCTGGTTCCTAAACCGTCCCCGTCCCCTAACCCTAACCCTAGCCCGAACCCTAACCCTTCACCGAATCCTTACCCACACATGTCCCCTAATCCTAAACCGTACGCTCACACTAACCCGTGCCCTCACACAAACGCTCCCACTAAACCGTTGTCGTACCCTCACCTGGACACTAAACAGTCCCCGTCCCCTAACCGTAGCCGTAGCCCGAAACCTAACCCTAAAACTTCCCCGAAGCCTTACCCTCAACCGTCCCATAATCCTAATCCGTACGCTGACACTAACCAGTGCCCTCACACGTACGCTTCCCCTAAACTGTTGTTGTACCCTCACCTGGACCCTAAAACGTCCCCGTCCCCTAACCCTAACCCTAGCCCGAACCCTAACCCTAACCATTCCCCGAAGCCTTACCCTCACCCGTCCTCTAATCCTAACCCGTACGCTCATACTAACCCGTGCCCTCACACGTGCGCACCCCCTAAACCGTTGTCGTACACTCACCTGGACCCTAAACCGTCCCCGTCCCCTAACCCTAACCCTAGCCCGAACCCTAATGTTAACCATTTCCCGAAGCCTTACCCTCACCCGTCCCCTAATGCAAACCCGTACGCTCACACTAACCCACGCCCTCACACGTAGGCTCCCCCTAAACCGTTGTCGTATACTCGCTTGCACCCTAAATCGTCCCCGTCCCCTAACCCTAACCCTAGCCCAAGCCCTAACCCCAACCCTTCCCCGAAGCCTTACCCTTACCCGTCCCATAATCCTAACCCGTACGCTCACACTAACACACGCCCTCACATGTACGCTCCCCCTAAACCGTTGTTGTACCCTCACGTGGGCCCTAAAACGTCCCCGTCCCCTAACCCTAAACCTACCCCGAACCCTAACCCTAACCATTCCCCGAAGCCTTACCCTCACCCGTCCCATAATCCTAACCTGTATGCTCACACTATCCCGCGCCCTCACACGTACGCTCCCCCTAAACCGTTGTCGTACCCTCACCTGAACCCTAAACCGTCCCCGTCCCCTAACCCTAACCCTAACCCGAACCCTACACCTAACACCTCCCCGAAGCCTTACCGTCACCCGTCCCCTAATCCTAACCCGTACGCTCACACTAACCCGTGCCCTCACACATACGCTCCCCCTAAACCATTGTCGTACCCTCACCTGCACCTTAAATCGTCCCTGTCCCCTAAGCCTAGCCCGAACCCTAACCTTAAACCTTCCCCGAAGCCTTACCCTCACCCGTCCCATAATCCTAACCCGTACGCTCACACTAACCCGTGCCCTCACACGTACGCATCCCCTAAACTGTTGTTGTATCCTCACCTGGACCCTAAAACGTCCCCGTCCCCTAACCCTAGCCCGAACCCTAACCCTAACCATTCCCCGAAGCCTTACCCTCACCCGTCCCCTAATCCTAACCTGTACGCTCACACTAACCCACGCCCTCACACGTACACTCCCCCTAAACCGTTGTCCTACACTCACCTGGACCCTAAACCGTCCCCGTCCCGTAACCCTAACCCTAGGCGGAACCCTAACCCTAACCCTTCCCCGAAGCCTTACGCTCACCTGTCCCCTAATCCTAACCCGTACGCTCACACTAACCCGCGCCCTCACACGTACACTCCCCCTAAACCGTTGTCGTACCCTCACCTGGACCCTAAACCGTCCCCGTCCCGTAACCCTAACCCTAGGCGGAACCCTAACCCTAACCCTTCCCCGAAGCCTTACGCTCACCTGTCCCCTAATCCTAACCCGTACGCTCACACTAACCCGCGCCCTCACACGTACGCTCCCCCTGAACCGTTGTCGTACCCTCACCTGCACCCTAAACCATCCCGGTCCCCGAAACCTAACCTTAGCCCGAACCCTAAACCTAATCCTTACACGAAGCCTTACCCACACCCGTCCCCTAATCCTAACCCATACGCTCACACTAACCCGCGCCCTCACACGTACGCTTCCTCTAAGCCGTTGTCGTACCGTCACCTTGACCCTAAACCGTACCCGTCCCCTAACCCTAACCCTAGCCCGAACGCTAACCCTAACCCTTCCCGAAGCCTTACTCTCACCCGTCCCCTAATCCTAACTCGTACGCTCACACTAACACGCGCCCTCACACGTACGCTCCCCCTCAACCGTTGTCGTAACCTCACCTGGTCCCTAAACCGTCCCCATGCCCTAAACCTAACCGTAGCCCGAACCCTAACCCTTCACCAAATCCTTACCCTCACACGTCCCTAATCCTAACCCGTACGCTCACACTAACCAGCGCCCTAACACGTTCACTACCCCTAAACCGTTGTCGTATCCTCACCTGGATCCTAAACCGTCCCCGTCCCCTAACCCTAACCCTAGCCCGAACCCTAACCCTAACCCTTCCCCGAAGCCTTACCCTCACCCGTCCCCTAATCCTAACCCGTACGCTCACACTAACCTGCGCCCTCACACGTACACTCCCCCTAAACCGTGTCGTACCCTCACCTGGACCCTAAACTGTCCCCGTCCCCTAACCCTAACCCGAACCCTAACACTAACTCTTCCCCTAAGCCTTACCCTCAACCGTCCCCTAATCCTAACCCGTACGCTCACACTAACCCGCACCCTCACACGAACGCTACCCCTAATCCGTTGTCGTATCCTCAGCTGGACCCTAAACCGTCCCTGTCCCCTAACCCTAACCCTAGCCCAAGCCCTAACCCTACCCGTTCCCTGAAGCCTTACCCTCACCCGTCCCCTAATCGTAACCCGTATACTCACACTAATCTGCGCCCCCACACATACGCTCCCACTAAACCGTTGTCATACTCTCACCTGGACCCTAAACCGTCCCCATCACCTAACCCTAACCCGAAACCCTAACCCTAACCCTTCCCCGAAGCCTTACCCTCACCCGTCCCATAATCCTTACTCGTACACTCAAACTAACATGCGCCTCACACGTACGCTCCCCCTAAACCGTTGTCGTACCCTCACCTGGTCCCTAAACCGTCCCCATCCCCTAACCCTAACCGTAGCCCGAACCCTAACCCTTCACCGAATCCTTACCCTCACCCGTCCCCTAATCCTAACCCGTACGCTCACACTAACCCGCGCCCTCACACGTACGCTCCCCCTAAACTGTTGTTGTACCCTCATCTGGACCCTAAACCGTCCCCTAACCCTAACCCTAACCCTAGCCCGAACCGTAACCCTAACCCTTCCCCGAAGCCTTACCCTCACCCGTCCCCTAATCCTCCCCCGTACGCTCACACTAACCCATGCCCTCACACGTACGCTCCCCCTAAAAGGTTGTCGTAACCTCACTTGGACCCTAAACCGTCCCTGTCCAATAACCCTAACCCTAACCCTAGCCTGAACCCTAACCCTAACCCTTCCCAGAAGCCTTGCCATCACCCGTCCCCTAATCCTAACCCGTATGCTCACACTAACCCACGCCCTCACACGTGCGCTCCCCCTAAACCGTTGTCGTACCCTCACCTGGACCCTAAACCGTCCCCATCCCCTAAACCTAAGCCTAGCCCGAACCCTAATGCTAACCCTTTCCCAAAGCCTTACCCTCACCAGTCCCCTAATCCTAACCCGTACGCTCACACTAACCCGCGCCCTCACACGTACGCTCCCCATAAAGTGTTGTCGTACCCTCACCTGGGCCCATACCATCCCCATCCCCTAACTCTAACCCTAGCCTGAACCCTAACCCTAACCCTTCCCCGAAGCCTTACCCTCACCCGTCCCATAAACCTAACCCGTACGCTCACACTAACCCGCGCCCTCACACGTACGCTCCCCCTAAAAGGTAGTCGTAACCTCACTTGGACACTAAACCGTCCCCGTCTAGTAACCCTAACCCTAACCCTAGGCTGAACCCTAACCCTCACCCTTCCCAGAAGCCTTGCCGTCAACCGTCACCTAATCCTAACCCGTACGCTCACACTAACCAGCGCCCTCACACGTGCGCTACTCCTAAACCGATGTCGTAACCTCACCAGGACGCTAAGCCGTCCCCGTCCCCTAACCCTAACCCTAGCCCGAACACTAATGCTAACCCTTTCCCGAAGCCTTACCCTCACCCATCCCCTAATCCTAACCCGTACGCTCACACTAACCCGCGCCCTCAGACGTACGCTCCCCCTAAACCGTTGTCGTACCCTCACCTGGACCCTAAACTGTCCCCGTCCCCTAACCCTATCCCTAGCCCGAACCCTAACCCTAAGCCTTTTCCAAAGCCTTACCCTCACCCGTCCCCTAATCCTAACCCGTGTGCTCACACTAACCAGCGCCCTCACACGTACGCTCCCCCTAAACCGTTGTCGTACCCTCACCTGCACCCTAAACCGTCCCCGTCCCCTAACCCTAACCCTAGCCCAAACCCTAACCCTAACCCTTACCCGAAGCTTTACCCTCACCCGTCCCCTAATCCTAACCCGTACGCTCACACTAACCCGCGCCCTCACACGTACGCTTCCCCTAAACCTTTGTTGTACCCTCACCCAGACCCTAAAACATCCCCGTCCCCTAACCCAAACCCTAGCCCGAACCCTAACCCTAACCATTCCCCGAAGCCTTACCCTCACCCGTCCCCTAATACTAACCTGTACTCTCACACTAACCCGCGCCCTCACACGTACGCTCCCCCTAAACCGTTCTCGTACCCTCACCTGGACCCAAAACCGTCCACGTCCCCTAACCCTAACCCCAGCGCGAACCGCAATGTTAACCATTTCCCGAAACCTTACCCTCACCCGTCCCCTAATCCTAACCTGTACGCTCACACTAACCCACGCCCTCACACGTACACGCCCCCTAAACCGTTGTTGTACCCTCACCTGGACCCTAAAACGTCCCCGTCCCCTAACCCTAACCCTACCCCGAACCCTAACCCTAACCTTTCCCAGAAGCCTTACCCTCACCCGTCCTCTAATCCTAACCCGTACGCTCATACTAACCCGTGCCCTCACAAGTGCGCTCCCCCTAAACCATTGTCGTACCCTCGCCTGCACCCTAAATCGTCCCCGTCCCCTAACCCTAACCCTAGCCCGAACCCTAACCCTAACCCTTCCCTGAAGCCTTGCCCTCACCCGTCCCCTAATCCTAACACGTATGGTCACACTAACCCGCACCCTCACACGTGCGCTCCCCCTAAACCATTGTCATACCCTCACCTGGACTCTAAACCGTCCCCGTCCCCTAACCCTAACCCTAGCCCGAACCCTAATGCTAACCCTTTCCCGAAGCCTTACCCTCACCCGTTCCCTAATCCTAACCCATACGCTCACACTAACCCGCGCCCTCACACGTGCGCTCCCCCTAAACCGTTGTCATACCCTCACCTGGACCCTAAACCGTCCCCTTCCCCTAACCCTAACCCTAGCCCGAACCCTAACCATAACCCTTCCCTGAAGCCTTACCCTCACCCGTCCCCTAATCCTAACTCGTACGCTCACACTAACCCGCGCCCTCACACGTAGTCTCCCCTTAAACCGTTGTCATAACCTCATCTGGACCCTAAACTGTCCCCGTCCCCTAACCCTAACCCTAGCCCGAACCCTAACCATAACCCTTCCCCGAAGCCTTACCCTCACTCGTCCCATAATCCTAACCCGTACGCTCACACTAACCCGCGCCCTCACACGTACGCTCCCCATAAACTGTTGTCGTACCCTCACCTGGGCCCATACCAACCCCATCCTCTAACTCTAACCCTAGCCTGAACCCTAAACCTAACCCTTCCCCGAAGCCTTACCCTCACCCGTCCCATAAACCTAACCCGTACGCTCACACTAACCCGCGCCCTCACACGTGCGCTCCGCCTAAACCGTTGTCGTACCCTCACCTGGACCCTAAACCGTCCCCGTCCCCTAACCCTAACCCTAGCACAAACCCTAACCCTAACCCTTCCCCGAAGCCTTACCCTCACCCGTCCCCTAATCCTCACCCGTACGCTCACACTAACCCGTGCCCTCACACGTACGCTCCCCCTAAAAGGTAGTCGTAACCTCACTTGGACACTAAACCGTCCCCGTCCAGTAACCCTAACCCTAACCCTAGGCTGAACCCTAACCCTCACCCTTCCCAGAAGCCTTGCCGTCAACCGTCCCCTAATCCTAACCCGTACGCTCACACTAAGCAGCGCCCTCACACGTGCGCTACTCCTAAACCGATGTCGTACACTCACCTGGACGGTAAGCCGTCCCCGTCCCCTATCCCTAACCCTAGCCCGAACTCTAATGCTAACCCTTTCCCGAAGCCTTACCCTCACCCGTCCCCTAATCCTAACCCGTACGCTCACACTAACCCGCGCCCTCAGACGTACGCTCCCCCTAAACCGTTGTCGTACCCTCACCTGGACCCTAAACTGTCCCCGTCCCCTAACCCTAACCCTAGCCCGAACCCTAACCCTAAGCCTTTTCCAAAGCCTTACCCTCACCCGTCCCCTAATCCTAACCCGTGTGCTCACACTAACCCGTGCCCTCACACGTACGCTCCCCCTAAACCGTTGTCGTACCCTCACATGCACCCTAAACCGTCCCCGTCCCCTAACCCTAACCCTAGCCCAAACCCTAACCCTAACCCTTCCCCGAAGCTTTACCCTCACCCGTCCCCTAATCCTAACCCGTACGCTCACACTAACCCGCGCTTTCACACGTACGCTTCCCCTAAACCGTTGTTGTACCCTCACCCAGACCCTAAAACATCCCCGTCCCCTAACCCAAACCCTAGCCCGAACCCTAACCCCAACCATTCCCCGAAGCCTTACCCTCACCCGTCCCCTAATACTAACCTGTACTCTCACACTAACCCGCGCCCTCACACGTACGCTCCCCCTAAACCGTTCTCGTACCCTCACCTGGACCCAAAACCATCCCCGTCCCCTAACCCTAACCCTAGCCCGAACCCTAATGTTAACCATTTCCCGAAACCTTACCCTAACCCGTCCCCTAATCCTAACCCGTACGCTCACACTAACCCACGCCCTCACACGTACACTCCCCCTAAACCGTTGTTGTACCCTCACCTGGAACCTAAAACGTCCCTGTACCCTAACCCTAACCCTACCCCGAACCCTAACCCTAACCTTTCCCAGAAGCCTTACCCTCACCCGTCCTCTAATCCTAACCCGTACGCTCATACTAACCTGTGCCCTCACAAGTGCGCTCCCCCTAAACCATTGTCGTACCCTCGCCTGCACCCTAAATCGTCCCCGTCCCCTAACCCTAACCCTAGCCCGAACCCTAACCCTAACCCTTCCCCGAAGCCTTACCCTCACCCGTCCCATAATCCTAACCGTACGCTCACACTAACCCACGCCCTCACACGTACGCTCCCCCTAAACCGTTGTTGTACCCTTACCTGCACCCTAAAACGTCCCCATCCCCTAACCCTAACCCTACCCCGAACCCTAACTATAACCATTACCCGAAGCGTTACCCTCACCCGTCCCCTAATCCTAACCTGTACGCTCACACGAACCCGCGCCCTCACACGTACGCTCCCCCTAAACCGTTGTCGTACCCTCACCTAAACCCTAAACCGTCCCCGTCCCCTAACCCTAACCCTAGCCCGAACCCTAACCCTAACTCTTCCCCGATGCCTTACCCTCATCCGTCCCCTAATGCTAACCCATACGCTCACACTAACCCGGACCCTCACACGAACGCTACCCCTAATCCGTTGTCGTACCCTCAGCTGGACCCTAAACCGTCCCCGTCCCCTAATGCTAATCCTAGCCCAAACCCTAACCCTAACCCTTCCCCGGAGCCTTACCGTCACCCGTCCCCTAATCCTAACCCGTATGCTCACACTAACCCGCACACTCACACATACGCTCTCCCTAAACCGTTGTCGTACCCTCACCTGGACCCTAAACCGTCCCTGTCCCCTAACCCTAACCCTAGCCCGAACCCTAACCCTAACCCTTCCCCGAAGCCTTACCCTCACCTGTCCCTTAATCGTAACACGTACCCTCACACTAACCCGCGCCCTCACACGTACGCTCCCCCGAAACCTTTGTCGTACCCTCACCTGGACCCTAAATCGTCCCCATACCCTAACCCTAACCCTAGCCCGAACTCTAACCCTAACCCTTCCCTGAAGCCTTACACTCACCCGTCCCCTAATCCTAACCCGTACGCTCACACTAACCTGCGCCCTCTCACGTACGCTCCCCATAAACCCTTGTCGTACCCTCACCTGGACCCTAAACCGTCCCCGTCCCCTAACCCTAGCCCTAGCCCGAACCCTAACCCTAACCTTTTCCTGAAGCCTTACCCTCACCCGTCCCCTAATCCTAACCCGTACGCTCACACTAACCCGCGCCCTCACACGTACGCTCCCCCTCAACCGTTGTCGTACCCTCACGTGGACCCTAAACCGTCCCCATCCCCTAACCCTAGCCCGAACCCTAACCCTAACCCTTCCCCGAAGCCTTACCCTCAGCCTTCCCCTAATCCAAACCTGTACGCTCACACTAACCCGCGCCCTAACACGTACGCTCCCCCTAAACCGTTGTCGTACCCTCACCTGGACCCTAAACCGTCCCCATCCCCGAACCCTAACCCTAGCCCGAACCCACCCGTAACCCTTCCCAGAAGCCTTACCCTCACCCGTCCCCTAATCCTAACCCGTACGCTCACACTAACCCACGCCCTCATACGTACGCTCCCCCTAAACAGTTGTCGTACCCTCACCTGGACTCTAAACCGTCCCCGTCCCCTAACCCTAACCCTAGCCCGAACCCTAACCCTAACCCTTTCCCGAAACCTTAACCTCACCTGTCCCCTAATCCTAACCCGTAGGCTCACGCTAACCCGCGCCCTCACACGTACGCTCCCCCTAAACCGTTGTCGTACCCTCACCAGGACCCTAAACCGTCCCCGTCCCCTAACCCTAACCCTAGCCCGAACCCTAACCCTAACCCTTCCCTGAAGCCTTACCCTCACCCGTCCCCTAATCCTAACCCGTACGCTCACACTAACCCGCGCCCTCACACGTACGCTCCCCCTAAACTGTTGTTGTACCCTCATCTGGACCCTAAACCGTCCCCTAACCCTAACCCTAACCCTAGCCCGAACCGTAACCCTAACCCTTCCCCGAAGCCTTACCCTCACCCGTCCCCTAATCCTCCCCCGTACGCTCACATTAACCCATGCCCTCACACGTACGCTCCCCGTAAAAGGTTGTCGTAACCTCACTTGGACCCTAAACCGTCCCTGTCCAATAACCCTAACCCTAACCCTAGCCTGAACCCTAACCCTAACCCTTCCCAGAAGCCTTGCCATCACCCGTCCCCTAATCCTAACCCGTATGCTCACACTAACCCACGCCCTCACACGTGCGCTCCCCCTAAACCGTTGTCGTACCCTCACCTGGACCCTAAACCGTCCCCATCCCCTAAACCTAAGCCTAGCCCGAACCCTAATGCTAACCCTTTCCCAAAGCCTTACCCTCACCAGTCCCCTAATCCTAACCCGTACGCTCACACTAACCCGCGCCCTCACACGTACGCTCCCCATAAAGTGTTGTCGTACCCTCACCTGGGCCCATACCATCCCCATCCCCTAACTCTAACCCTAGCCTGAACCCTAACCCTAACCCTTCCCCGAAGCCTTACCCTCACCCGTCCCATAAACCTAACCCGTACGCTCACACTAACCCGCGCCCTCACACGTACGCTCCCCCTAAAAGGTAGTCGTAACCTCACTTGGACACTAAACCGTCCCCGTCTAGTAACCCTAACCCTAACCCTAGGCTGAACCCTAACCCTCACCCTTCCCAGAAGCCTTGCCGTCAACCGTCACCTAATCCTAACCCGTACGCTCACACTAACCAGCGCCCTCACACGTGCGCTACTCCTAAACCGATGTCGTAACCTCACCAGGACGCTAAGCCGTCCCCGTCCCCTAACCCTAACCCTAGCCCGAACACTAATGCTAACCCTTTCCCGAAGCCTTACCCTCACCCATCCCCTAATCCTAACCCGTACGCTCACACTAACCCGCGCCCTCAGACGTACGCTCCCCCTAAACCGTTGTCGTACCCTCACCTGGACCCTAAACTGTCCCCATCCCCTAACCCTATCCCTAGCCCGAACCCTAACCCTAAGCCTTTTCCAAAGCCTTACCCTCACCCGTCCCCTAATCCTAACCCGTGTGCTCACACTAACCAGCGCCCTCACACGTACGCTCCCCCTAAACCGTTGTCGTACCCTCACCTGCACCCTAAACCGTCCCCGTCCCCTAACCCTAACCCTAGCCCAAACCCTAACCCTAACCCTTCCCCGAAGCTTTACCCTCACCCGTCCCCTAATCCTAACCCGTACGCTCACACTAACCCGCGCCCTCACACGTACGCTTCCCCTAAACCTTTGTTGTACCCTCACCCAGACCCTAAAACATCCCCGTCCCCTAACCCAAACCCTAGCCCGAACCCTAACCCTAACCATTCCCCGAAGCCTTACCCTCACCCGTCCCCTAATACTAACCTGTACTCTCACACTAACCCGCGCCCTCACACGTACGCTCCCCCTAAACCGTTCTCGTACCCTCACCTGGACCCAAAACCGTCCACGTCCCCTAACCCTAACCCCAGCGCGAACCGTAATGTTAACCATTTCCCGAAACCTTACCCTCACCCGTCCCCTAATCCTAACCTGTACGCTCACACTAACCCACGCCCTCACACGTACACTCCCCCTAAACCGTTGTTGTACCCTCACCTGGACCCTAAAACGTCCCCGTCCCCTAACCCTAACCCTACCCCGAACCCTAACCCTAACCTTTCCCAGAAGCCTTACCCTCACCCGTCCTCTAATCCTAACCCGTACGCTCATACTAACCCGTGCCCTCACAAGTGCGCTCCCCCTAAACCATTGTCGTACCCTCGCCTGCACCCTAAATCGTCCCCGTCCCCTAACCCTAACCCTAGCCCGAACCCTAACCCTAACCCTTCCCCGAAGCCTTACCCTCACCCGTCCCCTAATCCTAAGCCGTACGCTCACACTAACCTGCGCCCTCACACGTACGCTGACCATAAACTGTTGTCGTAACATCACCTGGACCCTAAACTGTCCCCGTAACCTAACCCTAACCCTAGCCCGAACCCTAACCCTAACCCTTACCCGAAGCCTTGCCCTCACCCGTCCCCTAATCCTAACACGTATGGTCACACTAACCCGCGCCCTCACACGTGCGCTCCCCCTAAACCATTGTCATACCCTCACCTGGACTCTAAACCGTCCCCGTCCCCTAACCCTAACCCTAGCCCGAACCCTAATGCTAACCCTTTCCCGAAGCCTTACCCTCACCCGTTCCCTAATCCTAACCCATACGCTCACACTAACCCGCGCCCTCACACGTGTGCTCCCCCTAAACCGTTGTCGTACCCTCACCTGGACCCTAAACCGTCCCCTTCCCCTAACCCTAACCCTAGCCCGAACCCTAACCATAACCCTTCCCCGAAGCCTTACCCTCACCCGTCCCCTAATCCTAACTCGTACGCTCACACTAACCCGCGCCCTCACACGTAGTCTCCCCCTAAACCGTTGTCATAACCTCATCTGGACCCTAAACTGTCCCCGTCCCCTAACCCTAACCCTAGCCCGAACCCTAACCATAACCCTTCCCCGAAGCCTTACCCTCACTCGTCCCCTAAACCTAACCCGTACGCTCACACTAACCCGCGCCCTCACACGTGCGCTCCCCCTAAACCGTTGTCGTACCCTCACCTGGACCCTAAACCATCCCCGTGCCCTAATCCTAACCCTAGCCCGAACCCTAAACCTAACCCTTCCCCGAAGCCTTACCCTCACCCGTCGCTGAATCCTAACCCGTACGATCACACTAATCCGCACCCTCACACGGACCCTAGCCCTAATCCGTTGTCGTACCCTCAGCTGGACCCTAAACAGTCCCCGTCCCCTAACGCTAACCCTAGCCCGAACCCTAACCATAAACCTTCCCCGAAGCCTTATCGTCACCCGTCCCCTAATCCTAAGCCGTATACTCACACTAAGCTGCGCCCCAACACATACGCTCCCACTAAACCGTTGTCGTACTCTCACCTGGACCCTAAACCGTCCCCATCCCATAACCCTAACCCTGGCCCGAAACCCTAACCCTAACCCTTCCCCGAAGCCTTACACTCACCCGTCCCCTAATCCTAACCCGTACGCTCACACTAACCCGCGCCCTCTCACGTACGCTCCCCCTAAACCGTTGTCGTACCCTCACCTGGACCCTAAACCGTCCCCGTCCCCTAACCCTAACCCTAGCCCGAACCCTAACCATAACCCTTCCCCGAAGCCTTACCCTCAGCCTTCCCCTAATCCAAACACGTACGCTCACACTAACCCGCGCCCTCAAACGTACGCTCTCCCTAAACCGTTGTCGTACCCTCACCTGGACCCTAAACCGTCCCCGTCCCCTAACCGTAACCCTAGCCTGAAACCTAACCCTAACCCTTCCCCGAAGCCTTACCCTCACCCGTCCCCTATTCCTAACCCATACGCTCACACTAACCCGCGCCCTCACACGTACGCTCCCCCTAAATCGTTGTCGTACCCTCACCTGAACCCTAAATCGTCCCCGTCCCCGTCCCCTAACCCTAACCTTAGCCCGAACCCTAACCCTAAGACTTTTCCAAAGCCTTACCCTCACCCGTCCCCTAATCCTAAGCCGTGTGCTCACACTAACCCGCGCCCTCACACGTACGCTCCCCCTAAACCGTTGTCGTAACCTCATCTGGACCCTAAAACGTCCCCGTCCCCTAACCCAAACCCTAGCCCGAACCCTAACCCTAACCATTCCTCGAAGCCTTACCCTCACCCGTCCCCTAATCCTAACCTGTACGCTCACACTAACCCGCGCCCTCACACGTACGCTCCCCCTAAACCGTTCTAGTACCCTCATCTGGACCCAAAACCGTCCCCATCCCCTAACCCTAACCCTAGCCTGAACCCTAACCCTAACCCTTCCCCGAAGCCTTCCCCTCGCCCGTCCCCTAATCCTAACCAGTACGCTCACACTAACCCGTGCCCTCACACGTACGGTCCCCCTAAACCGTTGTCATACCGTCACCTGCACCCTAAACCGTCCCCGTCCCCTAACCCTAACCCTAGCCCGAACCCTAACTCTAACCCTTCCCCGAAGCTTTACCCTCACCCGTCCCCTAATCCTAACCCGTACGCTCACACTAACCCGCGCCCTCACACGTACGCTTCCCCTAAACATTTGTTGTACCCTCACCCAGACCCTAAAACGTCCCCGTCCCCTAACCCAAACCCTAGCCCGAACCCTAACCCTAACCCTTCCCCGAAGCCTTACCCTCACCTTCCCCAATCCTAAACCGTACGCTCACACTAACTTGCGACCTCACACGTACGCTCCCCCTAAACCGTTGTCGTACTCCTACCTGGACCCTAAACCGTCCCTGTCCCCTAACCCTAATCCTAGCCTGAACCCTAACCCTAAAGCTTCCCCGAAGCCTTACACTCACCCGCCACCTAATTCTAACCCGTACGCTCACACTAACCCGCGCCCTCACACGTACGCTCCCCCTAAACCGTTCTCGTAGGCTCATCTGGACCCTAAACCGTCCCCGTCCCCTAACCATTACCCTAGCCCGAACACTAACCCTAACCCTTACCCGAAGCCTTACCCTCACCCGTCCCCTAATTCTAACCCGTACGCTCACAATAAGCGGCGCCCTCACATGTGCGCTCCCCCTAAACCGTTGTCGTACCGTCACCTGGACCCTAAACCGTCCCT
The DNA here is from genome assembly GCF_964270905.1 of Leucopleurus acutus. NCBI lineage: Eukaryota > Metazoa > Chordata > Mammalia > Artiodactyla > Delphinidae > Leucopleurus > Leucopleurus acutus. Next base: position 323,750 of record NW_028139061.1, on the reverse strand, counting down.
GTCCCCTAACCCTAACCCTAGGCCAAACACTAATGCTAACCCTTTCCCGAATCCTTACCCTCACCTGTCCCATAATCCTAACCCGTACGCTCACACTATCCCGTGCCCTCACACGTACACTCCCCCTGAACCGTTGTCGTACTCTCACCTGGACCCTAAACCGTCCCCGTCCCCTAACCGTAACCCTAGCCCGAACCGTAAACTTAACCCTTCCGCGAAGCATTATCCTCACCCGTCTCCTAATCCTAACCAGTACGCTCACACTAACCCGCGCCCTCACACGTCCGCTCCCACTAAACCGTTGACGTACCCTCACCTGGACCCTAAACCGTCCCCGTCCCCTAACCCTAACCCTAGCCCGAAACCTAACCCTAACCCTTCACCAACTCCTACCCTTAGACGTCCCCTAATCCTAACCCGTACGCTCACACTAACCCGCGCCCTAACACGTACGCGTCCCCTTAACCATTGTCGTAACTTCATCCGGACCCTAAACCATCCCCGTCCCCTAACCCTAACCTTAGGCCGATCCCTGACGCTAACCCTTCACCAACTCCTACCCTTAGACGTCCCCTAATCCTAACCCGTACGCTCACACTAACCCGCGCCCTCACACGTACACTCCCCCTAAACCGTTGTCGTACCCTCACCTGGACCCTAAACCGTCCCCGTCCCCTAACGCTAACCCTAGACCGAACCCTAATGCTAACCCTTTCCCGAAGCCCTACCCTCACCCGTTCCCTAATCCTAACCCGTACGCTCACACTAACCCGCGCCCTCACACGTTCGCTGCCCCTACACCGTTGTCGTAGCCTCACCAGGACCCTAAAACGTCCCCATCCCCTAACCCTAACCCTAGCCCGTACCCTAACCCTAACGCCTCCCTGAAGCCTTACCCTCACCCGTCCCTTAAACCTAACAAGTACGCTCACACTAACCCACGCCCTCACACGTGCGCTCCCCCTAAACCGTTGTCGTACACTCACCTGGATCCTAAACCGTCCCCGTCCCCTAACCCTAGCCCAAGCCCGAACCCTAACCCTAACCCTTCCCCGAAGCCTTACACTCACCCGTCGCCTAATCCTAACCTGTACGCTCACTCTAACCCACGCCGTCACACGTGCGCTCCCCCTAAACCGTTGTCGTACCCTCACCTGGACCCTAAACCATCCCCGTCCCCTAACCCTAACCCTAACCCGAACCCTAATGCTAACCCTTTCCCGAAGCCTTACCCTCACCCGTCCCCTAATCCTAAACTGTACGCTCACACTAACCCGTGCCCTCACACGTACGCTCCCCGTAAACCGTTGTCGTACCCTCACCTGGACCCAAAACCGTCCCCGTCCCCTAACCCTAACCCTAGCCCGAACCATAACCCTAACCCTTCACCAAATCCTTACCCTCACACGTCTCCTAATCCTAACCCGTACGCTCACACTAACCCGCGCCCTCACACGTACACTACCCCTAAACCGTTGTCGTACCCTCACCTGGACACTAAACCGTCCCAGTCCCCTAACCCTAACCCAAGCCAGAACCCTAACCCTAAGCCTTTCTCGAAGCCTTACCCTCACCCGTCCCCTAATCCTAACCCGTACGCTCACACTAACCCGCGCCCTCACACGTACCCTCCCCCTAAACAGTTGTCGTACCCTCACCAGGATCCTAAACAGTCCCCATCCCCTAACCCTAACCCTAGACCGAACCCTAACCCTAACGTTTCCCCGAAGCCTTACCCTCACCCGTCCCCTAATCCTAACCCGTGCGCTCACACTAACCCGCGCCCTCACACGTACGCTCACTCTAAACCATTGTCGTAACCTCATCTGGACCCTAAACCTTCCCCGTACCCTAACCCTAACCCTAGCCCGAACCCTAACCCTAACACTTACCCGAAGCCTTGCCCTCACCCGTCCCCTAATCCTAACCCGTACGGTCACACTAACCCGCGCCCTCACACGTGCGCTCCCCCTAAACCGTTGTCATACCCTCACCTACACCCTAAACCATCCCGGTCCCCGAAACCTAACCCTAGCCCGAACCCTAACCCTAACCCTTCCACGAAGCCTTACGCTTACCCGTCCCATAATCCTAACCCGTACGCTCACACTAACCCGCGCCCTCACACGTACGCTTCCCCTAAACCGTTGTCGTACCCTCACCTGGACCCTAAACCGTCCCCATGCCCTAACCCTAACCCTAACCCTTCCCCGAAGCCTTACCCTCACCCGTCCCATAATCCTAACTCGTACGCTCAAACTAACATGCGCCCTCACACGTACGCTCCCCCTAAACCGTTGTCGTACCCTCACCTGGTCCCTAAACCGTCCCTGTCCCCTAACCCTAACCGTAGCCCGAACCCTAACCCTTCACCGAATCCTTACCCTCACACGTCCCCTAATCCTAACCCGTACGCTCACACTAACCCGCGCACTCACACGTACGCTTCCCCTAAACCGTTGTTGTACCCTCACACGGACCCTAAAACGTCCCCGTTCCCTAACCCTAACCCTAGCCCGAACCCTAACCCTAACAATTCCCCGAAGCCTTACCCTCACCAATCCCCTAATCCTAACCTGTACGCTCAAACTAACCCACGCCCTCACACGTACGCTCCCCCTAAACTGTTGTCGTACCCTCACTTGGACCCTAAACCGTTCCCGTCCCCTAACCCTAACCCTAGACCGAACGCTAACCCTAACACTTCCCCGAAGCCTTACGCTCACCTGTCCCCTAATCCTAACCCGTACACTCACAGTAACCTGCGCCCTCACACGTACGCTCCCCCTAAACCGTTGTCGTACCCTCACCTGCACCCTATACCATCCCGGTCCCCGAAACCTAATCCTAGCCCGAACCCTAAACCTAACCCTTCCCCGAAGCCTTACCCGCACCTATCCCCTAATCCTAACCTGTACGCTCACACTAACCCGTGCCCTCACACGTACGCTCCCCCTAAACCGTTGTCGTACCCTCACCTGGACCCTAAAACGTCCCCGTCCCCTAACCCTAACCGTAGCCCGAACCCTAACCCTTCACCGAATCCTTACCCTCACACGTCCCCTAATCCTAACCCGTACGCTCACACTAACCAGCGTCCTCACACGTACGCTCCCCCTAAACCGTTGTCGTACCCTCACTTGCACCCTAAACCATCCCGGTCCCCGAAACCTAACCCTAGCCCGAACCCTAACCCTAAGCATTCCCTGAAGCCTTAACGTCACCCTTTCCATAATCCTAACCTGTACGCTCACACTAACCCGCGCCCTCACACGTACGCTTCCCCTAAACCGTTGTCGTACCGTCACCTGGACCCTAAACCGTCCCCGTCCCCTAACCCTAACCCTAGCCCGAACCCTAACCCAAACCCTTCACCGAATCCTTACCCTCACACGTCCCCAATCCTAACCCGTACGCTCATACTAACCCGCGCCCTCACACGTACGCTCCACCTAAACCGTTGTCGTTCCCTCACCTGGACCCTAAACCGTCCCCGTCCCCTAACCCTAACCCTAGCCCGAACCCTAACCCTAACCCTTCCCGGAAGCCTTACCCTCACCCGTCCCCTAATCCTAACCCGTACGCTCACACTAACCCGTGCCCTCACACGTATGCTCACCCTAAACTGTTGTCGTAACATCACCTGGACCCTAAACCGTCCCCGTCCCCTAACCCTAACCCTGGCCCAAGCCCTAACCCTACCCCTTCCCCGAAGCCTTACCCTCACCCATCCCCCTACCTAACCTGAACGCTCACACTAACACGCGCCCTTAGATGTACGCTCCCCCTAAACCGTTGTCGTACACTCACCTGGACCCTAAAACGTCCCCGTCCCCTAACCCTAACCCTAGCCCGAACCCTAAACCTTCACCGAATCCTTACCCTCACACGTCCCCTAATCCTAACCCGTACGCTCACACTAACCAGCGCCCTCACACGTACGCTCCCCGTAAACCGTTGTCGTACCCTCACCTGCACCCTAAACCATCCCGGTCCCCGAAACCTAACCCTAGCCCGAACCCTAACCCTAACCCTTCCCCGAAGCCTTACCGTCACCCGTTCCCTAATCCTAACCCGTATGCTCACACTAACCCGCACCCTCACACGTACGCTCTCCCTAAACCGTTGTCGTACCCTCACCTGGACCCTAAACCGTCCCTGTCCCCTAACCCTAACCCTAGCCCGAAACCTAACCCTAACCCTTCCCCGAAGCCTTACCCTCACCCGTCCCCTAATCGTAACCCGTACGGTCACACTAATCCGTGCCCTCACACGTACGCTCCCCCGAAAAGGTTGTCATAACCTCACTTGGACCCTAAACCGTCTCCCTCCAATAACCCTAACCCTAACCCTAGGCTGAACCCTAACCCTAACCCTTCCCCGAAGCCTTACCCTCACCCGTCCCGTAATCCTAACCAGTACGCTCACATTAAACCGCGCCCTCACACGTACGTTCCCCATAAACCGTTGTCATACCCTCACCTGGACCCTAAACCTTCCCCGACCCCTAAACCTAACCCTAGCCCGAACCCTAACCCGAACCCTTCCCCGAAGCCTTACCCTCACCCATCCCCTAATCCTAACCCGTACACTCACACTAACCTGTGCCCTCACACGTGCGCTCCCCCTAAACCGTTGTCGTACCCTCACCTGGACACTAAACTGTCCCCGTCCCCTAACGCTAACCCTAGACCGAACCCTAATGCTAACCCTTTACCGAAGCCCTACCCTCACCCGTCCCCTAATCCTAACCCGTACGCTCACACTAACCCGCGCCCTCACACGTTCACTCCTCCTACACCGTTGTCGTAGCCTCACTAGGACCCTAAACCGTCCCCGTCCCCTAACCCTAACCCTAGCCCGTACCCTAACCCTAACTCTTCCCCGAAGCCTTACCCTCACCCGTCCCCTAATCCTAACAAGTACGCTCACACTAACGCGCGCCCTCACACGTGCGCTCCCCCTAAACCGTTGTCGTACACTCACCTGGACCCTAAACCATCCCCGTCCCCTAACCCTAACCCTAGCCCGAACCCTAATGCTAACCCTTTCCCAAAGCCTTACACTCACCCGTCCCATAATCCTAACCCGTAAGCTCACACTAACCCGCGCCCACACACGTACGCTCCCGCTAAACCATTGTTGTACCCTCACCTGGTTCCTAAACCGTCCCCGTCCCCTAACCCTAACCCTAGCCCGAACCCTAACCCTTCACCGAATCCTTACCCACACATGTCCCCTAATCCTAAACCGTACGCTCACACTAACCCGTGCCCTCACACAAACGCTCCCACTAAACCGTTGTCGTACCCTCACCTGGACACTAAACAGTCCCCGTCCCCTAACCGTAGCCGTAGCCCGAAACCTAACCCTAAAACTTCCCCGAAGCCTTACCCTCAACCGTCCCATAATCCTAATCCGTACGCTGACACTAACCAGTGCCCTCACACGTACGCTTCCCCTAAACTGTTGTTGTACCCTCACCTGGACCCTAAAACGTCCCCGTCCCCTAACCCTAACCCTAGCCCGAACCCTAACCCTAACCATTCCCCGAAGCCTTACCCTCACCCGTCCTCTAATCCTAACCCGTACGCTCATACTAACCCGTGCCCTCACACGTGCGCACCCCCTAAACCGTTGTCGTACACTCACCTGGACCCTAAACCGTCCCCGTCCCCTAACCCTAACCCTAGCCCGAACCCTAATGTTAACCATTTCCCGAAGCCTTACCCTCACCCGTCCCCTAATGCAAACCCGTACGCTCACACTAACCCACGCCCTCACACGTAGGCTCCCCCTAAACCGTTGTCGTATACTCGCTTGCACCCTAAATCGTCCCCGTCCCCTAACCCTAACCCTAGCCCAAGCCCTAACCCCAACCCTTCCCCGAAGCCTTACCCTTACCCGTCCCATAATCCTAACCCGTACGCTCACACTAACACACGCCCTCACATGTACGCTCCCCCTAAACCGTTGTTGTACCCTCACGTGGGCCCTAAAACGTCCCCGTCCCCTAACCCTAAACCTACCCCGAACCCTAACCCTAACCATTCCCCGAAGCCTTACCCTCACCCGTCCCATAATCCTAACCTGTATGCTCACACTATCCCGCGCCCTCACACGTACGCTCCCCCTAAACCGTTGTCGTACCCTCACCTGAACCCTAAACCGTCCCCGTCCCCTAACCCTAACCCTAACCCGAACCCTACACCTAACACCTCCCCGAAGCCTTACCGTCACCCGTCCCCTAATCCTAACCCGTACGCTCACACTAACCCGTGCCCTCACACATACGCTCCCCCTAAACCATTGTCGTACCCTCACCTGCACCTTAAATCGTCCCCGTCCCCTAAGCCTAGCCCGAACCCTAACCTTAAACCTTCCCCGAAGCCTTACCCTCACCCGTCCCATAATCCTAACCCGTACGCTCACACTAACCCGTGCCCTCACACGTACGCATCCCCTAAACTGTTGTTGTATCCTCACCTGGACCCTAAAACGTCCCCGTCCCCTAACCCTAGCCCGAACCCTAACCCTAACCATTCCCCGAAGCCTTACCCTCACCCGTCCCCTAATCCTAACCTGTACGCTCACACTAACCCACGCCCTCACACGTACACTCCCCCTAAACCGTTGTCCTACACTCACCTGGACCCTAAACCGTCCCCGTCCCGTAACCCTAACCCTAGGCGGAACCCTAACCCTAACCCTTCCCCGAAGCCTTACGCTCACCTGTCCCCTAATCCTAACCCGTACGCTCACACTAACCCGCGCCCTCACACGTACACTCCCCCTAAACCGTTGTCGTACCCTCACCTGGACCCTAAACCGTCCCCGTCCCGTAACCCTAACCCTAGGCGGAACCCTAACCCTAACCCTTCCCCGAAGCCTTACGCTCACCTGTCCCCTAATCCTAACCCGTACGCTCACACTAACCCGCGCCCTCACACGTACGCTCCCCCTGAACCGTTGTCGTACCCTCACCTGCACCCTAAACCATCCCGGTCCCCGAAACCTAACCTTAGCCCGAACCCTAAACCTAATCCTTACACGAAGCCTTACCCACACCCGTCCCCTAATCCTAACCCATACGCTCACACTAACCCGCGCCCTCACACGTACGCTTCCTCTAAGCCGTTGTCGTACCGTCACCTTGACCCTAAACCGTACCCGTCCCCTAACCCTAACCCTAGCCCGAACGCTAACCCTAACCCTTCCCGAAGCCTTACTCTCACCCGTCCCCTAATCCTAACTCGTACGCTCACACTAACACGCGCCCTCACACGTACGCTCCCCCTCAACCGTTGTCGTAACCTCACCTGGTCCCTAAACCGTCCCCATGCCCTAAACCTAACCGTAGCCCGAACCCTAACCCTTCACCAAATCCTTACCCTCACACGTCCCTAATCCTAACCCGTACGCTCACACTAACCAGCGCCCTAACACGTTCACTACCCCTAAACCGTTGTCGTATCCTCACCTGGATCCTAAACCGTCCCCGTCCCCTAACCCTAACCCTAGCCCGAACCCTAACCCTAACCCTTCCCCGAAGCCTTACCCTCACCCGTCCCCTAATCCTAACCCGTACGCTCACACTAACCTGCGCCCTCACACGTACACTCCCCCTAAACCGTGTCGTACCCTCACCTGGACCCTAAACTGTCCCCGTCCCCTAACCCTAACCCGAACCCTAACACTAACTCTTCCCCTAAGCCTTACCCTCAACCGTCCCCTAATCCTAACCCGTACGCTCACACTAACCCGCACCCTCACACGAACGCTACCCCTAATCCGTTGTCGTATCCTCAGCTGGACCCTAAACCGTCCCTGTCCCCTAACCCTAACCCTAGCCCAAGCCCTAACCCTACCCGTTCCCTGAAGCCTTACCCTCACCCGTCCCCTAATCGTAACCCGTATACTCACACTAATCTGCGCCCCCACACATACGCTCCCACTAAACCGTTGTCATACTCTCACCTGGACCCTAAACCGTCCCCATCACCTAACCCTAACCCGAAACCCTAACCCTAACCCTTCCCCGAAGCCTTACCCTCACCCGTCCCATAATCCTTACTCGTACACTCAAACTAACATGCGCCTCACACGTACGCTCCCCCTAAACCGTTGTCGTACCCTCACCTGGTCCCTAAACCGTCCCCATCCCCTAACCCTAACCGTAGCCCGAACCCTAACCCTTCACCGAATCCTTACCCTCACACGTCCCCTAATCCTAACCCATACGCTCACATAACCCGCGCCATCACATGTACGCTCCCCCTAAACCGTTGTCGTACCCTCACCAGGACCCTAAACCGTCCCCGTCCCCTAACCCTAACCCTAGCCCGAACCCTAACCCTTCCCCGAAGCCTTACCCTCACCCGTCCCCCAATCCTAACCCGTACGCTCACACTAAGCCGCGCCCTCACACGTACGCTCCCCCTAAACCGTTGTCGTACCCTCACCAGGACCCTAAACCGTCCCCGTCCCCTAACCCTAACCCTAGCCCGAACACTATCCCTAACCCTTCCCCGAAGCCTTACCCTCACCCGTCCCCTAATCCTAACCCGTACGCTCACACTAACCCGCGCCCTCACAGGTACGCTCCCCCTAAATCGTTGTCGTACCCTCGCCTGCACCCTAAATCGTCCCCGTCCCCTAACCCTAACCCTAGCCCGAACCGTAACCCTAACCCTTCCCCGAAGCCTTAACCTCACCCTTCCCATAATCCTAACCCGTACGCTCACACTAACCCACGCCCTCACACGTTCGCTCCCCCTACACCGTTTTCGTACCCTCACCAGGACCCTAAACCGTCCCCGTCCCCTAACCCTAACCCTAGCCCGTACCCTAACCCTAACGCTTCTCCGAAGCATTACCCTCACCCGTCCCCTAATCCTAACAAGTACGCTCACACTAATCCGCGCCGTCACACGTGCGCTCCCCCTAAAGCGTTGTCATACACTCACCTGTACCCTAAACCGTCCCCGTCCCCTAACCCTAACCCTAGCACGAACCCTAATGCTAACCCTTTCCCAAAACCTTACCCTCACCCGTCCCCTAATCCTAACCCGTACGCTCACACTAACCCGCGCCTTAACACGTACGCTCCCCCTAAACCGTTGTCGTACCCTCACCTGGACCCTAAACCGTTCCCGTCCCCTAACCCTAACCCTAGCACGAACCCTAATGCTAACCCTTTCCTGAAGCCTTTCCCTCACCCGTCCCCTACAACTAACCTGTACTCTCACACTAACCCGCGCCCTCACACGTACGCTCCCCCTAAACCGTTGTCGTACCCTCACCTGGACCCTAAACCGTCCCCGTCCCCTAACCCTAACCCTAGCCCGAACCCTAACCCTAACCCTTCCCCGAAGCCATACACTCACCCGTCCCCTAATCCTAACCCGTACGCTCACTCTAACCCGCGCCGTCACACGTGCGCTCCACCTAAACCGTTGTCGTACCCTCACCTGGACCCTAAACCATCCCCGTCCCCTAACCCTAACCCTAACCCGAACCCTAATGCTAACCCTTTCCCGAAGCCTTACGCTCACCCCTCCCCTAATCCTAACCTGTACGCTCACACTAACCCGTGCCCTCACACATACGCTCCCCCTAAACCGTTGTCGTACCCTCACCTGGACCCAAAACCGTCCCCGTCCCCTAACCCTAACCCTAGCACGAACGATAACCCTAACCCTTCACCAAATCCTTACCCTCACACGTCTCCTAATCCTAACCCATACGCTCTTACTAACCCGCGCCCTCACACGTACACTACCCCTAAACCGTTGTCGTACCCTCACCTGGACACTAAACCGTCCCAGTCCCCTAACCCTAACCCAAGCACGAACCCTAACCCTAAGTCTTTCTCGAAACCTTACCCTCACCCGTCCCCTAATCCTAACCCATACGCTTACACTAACCCGTGCCCTCACACGTGCGCTCCACCTAAACCGTTGTCGTACACTCACCTGTTCCCTAAACCGTCCCCGCTCCTAACCCTAACACTAGCCCGATCCCTAATGCTAGCCCTTTCCCGAAGCCTTACCCTCACACGTCTCCTAATCCTAACCCATACGCTCACACTAACCCGCGCCCTCACACGTACGCTCCCCCTAAACCGTTGTCGTACCCTCACCTAGACCCTAAACTCTCCCCGTCCCCTAACCCTAACCGTAGCCCGAACCCTAACCCTTCACCGAATCCTTACCCTCACACGTCCCCTAATCCTAACCCGTACGCTCACACTAACCCGCGCCCTCACACGTACGCTTCCCCTAAACCGTTGTTGTACCCTCACACGGACCCTAAAACGTCCCCGTTTCCTAACCCTAACCCTAGCCCGAACCCTAACCCTAACAATTCCCCGAAGCTTTACCCTCACCCGTCCCCTAATCGTAACCCGTACGCTCACACTAACCCGCGCCATCACACGTACGCTCCCCCGAAACCTTTGTCGTAACCTCACCTGGACCCTAAATCGTCCCCATCCCCTAACCCTAACCCTAGCCCGAACCCTAACCCTAACCCTTCCCTGAAGCCTTACACTCACCCGTCCCCTAATCCTAACCCGTACGCTCACACTAACCCGCCCCCTCTCACGTTTGCACCCCCTAAACCGTTGTCGTACCCTCACCTGGACCCTAAACCGTCCCCGTCCCCTAACCCTAACCCTAGCCCGAACCCTAACACTAACCTTTTCCTGAAGCCTTACCCTCACCCGTCCCGTAATCCTAACCCGTACGCTCACACTAACCTGCGCCCTCACACGTACGCTCCCCCTCAACCGTTGTCGTACCCTCACGTGGACCCTAAACCGTCCCCGTCCCCTAACCCTAGCCCGAACCCTAACACTAACACTTCCCCGAAGCCTTACCCTCAGCCGTCCCCTAATCCAAACCCGTACGCTCACACTAACCCGCGCCCTAACACGTACGCTCCCCCTAAACCGTTGTCGTACCCTCACCTGGCCCCTAAACCATCCCCATCACCGAACCCTAACCCTAGCCCGAACCCACCCGTAACCCTTCCCAGAAGCCTTACCCTCACCCGTCCCCTAATCCTAACCCGTACGCTCACACTAACCCATGCCCTCATACGTTCGCTCCCCCTAAACCGTTCTCGTACCCTCACCTGGACTCTAAACCGTCCCCGTCCCCTAACCCTAACCCTAGCCCGAACCCTAACCCTAACCCTTTCCCGAAACCTTAACCTCACCCGTCCCCCAATCCTAACCCGTACGCTCACACTAACCCGCGCCCTCACATGTACGCTCCCCCTAAACCGTTGTTGTACCCTCACCAGGACCCTAAACCGTCCCCGTCCCCTAACCCTAACCCTAGCCCGAACCCTAACCCTAACCCTTCCCCGAAGCCTTACCCTCACCCGTCCCATAATCCTAAACCGTACGCCCACACTAACCCGCGCCCTCACACGTACGCTCCCCTTAAACCGTTGTCGTAACCTCATCTGGACCCTAATCCGTCCCCGTCCCCTAACCCTAACCCTAGCCCGAACCCTAACCCTAACCCTTCTCCGAAGCCTTACCCTCACCCGTCCCATAATCCTAACCCGTAAGCTCACACTAACCCGCGCCCTCACACATATGCTCCGCAGAAACCGTTGTCGTACCCTCACCTGGACCCTAAATCGTCCCCATACCCTAACCCTAACCCTAGCCCGAACCCTAACCCTAACCCTTCACTAAAGCCTTACACTCACCCGTCCCCTAATCCTAACCCATACGCTCACACTAACCCGCGCCCTCTCACGTACGCTCCCCCTAAACCGTTGTCGTACCCTCACCTGGACCCTAAACCGTCCTCGTCCCTAACCCTAACCCTAGCCCGAACCCTAACCCTAACCTTTTCCTGAAGCCTTACCCTCACCCGTCCCCTAATCCTAACCCTTACGCTCACACTAACCCGCGCCCTCACACGTACGCTCCCCCTCAACCGTTGTCGTACCCTCACGTGGACCCTAAACCGTCCCTGTCCCCTAACCCTAGCCCGAACCCTAACCCTAAACCTTCCCCGAAGCCTTACCCTCAGCCGTCCCCTAATCCAAACCTGTACGCTCACACTAACCCGCGCCCTAACACGTACGCTCCCCCTAAACCGTTGTCGTACCCTCACCTGGACCCTAAACCGTCCCCATCCCCGAACCCTAACCCTAGCCCGAACCCACCCGTAACCCTTCCCAGAAGCCTTACGCTCACCCGTCCCCTAATCCTAACCCGTACGCTCACACTAACCCACGCCCTCATACGTACGCTCCCCCTAAACCGTTGTCGTACCCTCACCTGGACTCTAAACTGTCCCCATCCCCTAACCCTAACCCTAGCCCGAACCCTAACCCTAACCCTTCCCCGAAGCCTTACCCACACCTGTCCCCTAATCCTAACCCGTACGCTCACACTAACCCGCGCCCTCACACTTACGCTCCCCCTAAACCGTTGTCGTACCCTCACCTGAACCCTAAACCGTCCCCGTCCCCTAACCCTAACCCTAACCCGAACCCTAAACCTAACCCCTCGTCGAAGCCTTACCCTCACCGGTCCCCTAATCCTAACCCGTACGCTCACACTAACCCGCGCCCTCACACGTACGCTCCCCCTAAACCATTGTCGTACACTCACCTGCACCCTAAATTGTCCCCGTCCCCTAACCCTAACCGTAGCCCGAACCCTAACCCTAACCCTTCCCCGAAACCTTACCCTCACCCGTCCCATAATCCTAACCCGTACGCTCACACTAACCTGAGCCCTCACACGTACGCTGGCCATAAACCGTTGTCGTACCCTCACCTGGACCCTAAACCGTCCCCGTACCCTAACCCTAGCCTGAACCCTAACCCTAACCCTTCACCAAAACCTTACCCTCACACGTCCCCTAATCCTAACCAGTACGCTCACACTAAACCACGCCCTCACACGTACGCTCCCCCTAAACCGTTGTCGTACCCTCACCTGGACCCTAAACCGTCTCCGTCCCCTAACCCTAACCCTAGCCCAAACCCTAACCATAACCCTTACCCGAAGCCTTACCCTCACCCGTCCCCTAATCCTAACCCGTACGCTCACACTAACCTGAGCCCTCACACGTACGCTGACCATAAACCGTTGTCGTAACATCACCTGGACCCTAAACCGTCCCCGTACCCTAACCCTAACCCTAGCCCCAACCCTAACCCTAACCCTTACCCGAAGCCTTGCCCTCACCCGTCCCCTAATCCTAACACGTATGGTCACACTAACCCGCGCCCTCACACATGCGCTCCCCCTAAACCATTGTCATACCCTCACCTGGACTCTAAACCGTCCCCGTCCCCTAACCCTAACCCTAGCCCGAACCCTAATGCTAACCCTTTCCCGAAGCCTTACCCTCACCCGTTCCCTAATCCTAACCCATATGCTCACACTAACCCGCGCCCTCACACGTGCGGTCCCGCTAAACCGTTGTCGTACCCTCACCTGGACCCTAAACCGTCCCCTTCCCCTAACCCTAACCCTAGCCCGAACCCTAACCATAACACTTCCCCGAAGCCTTAACCTCACCCGTCCCCTAATCCTAACTCGTACGCTCAAACTAACCCGCGCCCTCACACGTAGGCTCCCCCTAAACCGTTTTCATAACCTCATCTGGACCCTAAACTTTCCCCGTCCCCTAACCCTAACCCTAGCCCGAACCCTAACCATAACCCTTCCCCGAAGCCTTACCCTCACCCGTCCCCTAAACCTAACACGTACGCTCACACTAACCCGCGCCCTCACACGTGCGCTCCCCCTAAACCGTTGTCGTACCCTCACCTGGACCCTAAACCATCCCCATCCCCTAACCCTAACCCTAGCCCGAACCCTAACCCTAACGCTTCCCCGAAGCCTTACCCTCACCCGTCCCCTAATCCTAACCCGTACGCTCACACTAACCCGCACCCTCACACGGACCCTACCCCTAATCCATTGTCGTACCCTCAGCTGGACCCTAAACAGTCCCCATCCCCTAACGCTAACCCTAGCCCGAACCCTAACCATAACACTTCCCCGAAGCCTTATCGTCACCCGTCCCCTAATCCTAAGCCGTACGCTCACACTAACCCACGCACTCACACGTACGCTCTCCCTAAACCGTTGTCGTACCCTCACCTGGACCCTAAACCGTCCCTGACCCCTAACCCTAACCTTGGCCGAAGCCCTAACCCTACCCCTTCCCCGAAGCCTTATCGTCACCCGTCCCCTAATCCTAAGCAGTATACTCACACTAACCTGCGCCCCAACACATACGGTCCCACTAAACCGCTGTCGTACTCTCACCTGGACCCTAAACCGTCCCCATCCCCTAACCCTAACCCTGGCTCGAAACCCTAACCCTAACCCTTCCCCGAAGCCTTACACTCACCCGTCCCCTAATCCTAACCCGTACGCTCACACTAACCCGCGCCCTCTCACGTACGCTCCCCCTAAACCGTTGTCGTACCCTCACCTGGACCCTAAACCGTCCCCGTCCCCTAATCCTAACCGTAGCCCGAACCCTAACCCTAAGCCATTCCCGAAGCCTTAACCTCAACCGTCCCCTAATCCTAGCCCGTACGCTCACACTAACCCGCGCCCTCACACGTACGCTCCCCCGAAACCGTTGTCGTATCCTCACCTGGACCCTAAATCGTCCCCATCCCCTAACCCTAACCCTAGCCCGAACCCTAACCCTAACCCTTCCCCGAAGCCTTACACTCACCCGTCCCCTAATCCTAAACCGTACGCTCACACTAACCCGCGCCCTCTCACGTACGCTCCCCCTAAACCGTTGTCGTACCCTCACCTGGACCCTAAACCGGCCCCGTCCCCTAACCCTAACCCTAGCCCGAACCCTAACCCTAACCTTTTCCTGAAGCCTTACCCTCACCCGTCCCCTAATCCTAACCCGTACGCTCACATTAACCCGCGCCCTAACACGTACGCTCCCCCTAAACCGTTCTCGTACCCTCACCTGGACCCTAAACCGTCCCCATCCCCGAACCCTACCACTAGCCCGAACCCACCCATAACCCTTCCCAGAAGCCTTACCCTCACCTGTCCCATAATCCTAACCCGTAGGCTCACACTAATCCGCACCCTCACACATACGCTCCCCATAAATCGTTGTCATTCCCGCACCTGGACCCTAAACCGTCCCCGACCCCTAAACCTAACTGTAGCCCGAACCCTAACCCTAACCCTTCCCCGAAGCCTTACCTTCACCCGTCCCATAATCGTAACCCGTACACTCACACTAACCCGCGCCCTCACACATATGCTCCGCATAAACCGTTGTCGTACCCTCACCTGGACCCTAAACCGTCCCCGTCCCCTAAAACTAACCCTAGCCCGAACCATAACCCTAAACGTTCCCCGAAGCCTTACCCTCACCCGTCCCCTAATCCTCACCCGTACGCTCACACTACCCGCGCCCTCACATGGACGCTCCCCCTAAACCGTTGTCGTACCCTCACCTGGACCCTAAACCGTTCCCGTCCCATAACCCTAACCCTAACCCTAGCCCGAACCCTAACCCTAATCCTTTCCCGAAGCCTTACCCTCAAACGTCCCCTAATCCTAACCCGTACGCTCACAGTAACCCGCGCCCTCACACGTACGCACCCCCTCAACCGTTGTCGTATCCTCACGTGGACCCTAAACCGTCCCCGTCCCCTAACTCTAAACCTAGCCCGAACCCTAACCCTAACCCTTCCCCGAAGCCTTACCCTCAGCCGTCCCCTAATCCAAACCCGTACGCTCACACTAACTCGCGCCCTCACACGTGCGGTCCCCCTAAACTGTTGTCGTACACTCACCTGTACCCTAAACCGTCCCCACCCCCTAACCCTAACCCTAGCACGAACCCTAATGCTAACCCTTTTCCGAAGCCTTACCCTCACACGTCCCCTAATCCTAACCCGTACGCTGACACTAACCCGCGCCCTCACACGTACGCTCCTCCTAAACCGTTGTCATACCATCATCTAGACCCTAAACCGTCCGCGTCCCCTAACCCTAACCCTAGCTCGAACCCTAACCCTAACCCTTCCCCGAAGCCTTACCCTCACCCGTCCCCTAATCCTAACCCATACACTCACACTAACCTGCGCCCTCAAACGTACGCTCCCCCTAAACCGTTTTCATACCCTCACGTGCACCCTAAAACATCCCGGTCCCCGAAACCTAACCCTAGCCCGAACCCTAAAGCTAACCCTTCCCCGAAGCCTTACCCTCACCCGTCCCATAATCCTAACCCGTACGCTCACACTAACCCGCGCCCTCACACGCACGCTTCCCCTAAACCGTTGTCGTACACTCACCTGGACCCTAAACCGTCCCCATCCCCTAACCCTAATCCTAGCCCGAACCCTAACCCTAACCCTTCCCCGAAGCCTTACCCTCACCCGTCCCATAATCCTAACTCGTACGCTCAAACTAACATGCGCCCTCACACGTACGCTCCCCCTAAACCGTTGTCGTACCCTCACCTGGGCCCTAAACCATCCCCGTCCCCTAACCCTAACCGTAGCCCGAACCCTAACCCTTCACCAAATCCTTACCCTCACACGTCCCCTAATCCTAACCCGTACGCTCACACTAACTTGCACCCTCACACGTACGCTTCCCCTAAACCGTTGTCGTACGCTCACCTGGACCCTAAACCGTCCCCATCCCCTAACCCTAACCCTTGCACGAACCGTAACCCTAACCCATCCCGAAGCCTTACACTCACACTTCCCCTAATTCTAACCCGTACGCTCACACTAACCCACGCCCTCAAACGTACGCTCCCCCTAAATCGTTGTCGTACCCTCACCTGGACCCTAAACCGTCCCCGTCCCCTAACCCTAACCCTAGCATGAACCGTAACCCTAAATCTTCCCCGAAGCCTTACACTCACACGTCCCCTAATCCTAACCCGTACGCTCACAGTAACCCGCGCTGTCACACGTACGCTCCCCCTAAACCGTTGTCGTACCCTCACCTGGACCCTAAACCGTCCCCGTCCCGTAACCCTAACCCTAGCCCGAACCCTAACCCTAACCCTTCCCCGAAGCCTTACGCTCACCTGTCCCCTAATCCTAACCCGTACGCTCACACTAACCCGCGCCCTCACACGTACGCTCCCCCTGAACCGTTGTCGTACCCTCACCTGCACCCTAAACCATCCTGGTCCCCGAAACCTAACCTTAGCCCGAACCCTAAACCTAATCCTTCCACGAAGCCTTACCCACACCCGTCCCCTAATCCTAACCCATACGCTCACACTAACCCGCGCCCTCACACGTACGCTTCCCCTAAGCCGTTGTCGTACCGTCACCTGGACCCTAAACCGTACCCGTCCCCTAACCCTAACCCTAGCCCGAACGCTAACCCTAACCCTTCCCCGAAGCCTTACTCTCACCTGTCCCCTAATCCTAACTCGTACGCTCACACTAACACGCGCCCTCACACATACGCTCCCCCTCAACCGTTGTCGTAACCTCACCTGGTCCCTAAACCGTCCCCATGCCCTAAACCTAACCGTAGCCCGAACCCTAACCCTTCACCAAATCCTTACCCTCACACGTCCCTAATCCTAACCCGTACGCTCACACTAACCAGCGCCCTAACACGTTCACTCCCCCTAAACCGTTGTCGTATCCTCACCTGGACCCTAAACCGTCCCCGTCCCCTAACCCTAACCCTAGCCCGAACCCTAACCCTAACCCTTCCCCGAAGCCTTACCCTCACCCGTCCCCTAATCCTAACCCGTACGCTCACACTAACCCGCGCCCTCACACGTACACTCCCCCTAAACCGTGTCGTACCCTCACCTGGACCCTAAACTGTCCCCGTCCCCTAACCCTAACCCGAACCCTAACACTAACTCTTCCCCTAAGCCTTACCCTCAACCGTCCCCTAATCCTAACCCGTACGCTCACACTAACCCGCACCCTCACACGAACGCTACCCCTAATCCGTTGTCGTATCCTCAGCTGGACCCTAAACCGTCCCTGTCCCCTAACCCTAACCCTGGCCCAAGCCCTAACCCTACCCCTTCCCTGAAGCCTTACCCTCACCCGTCCCCTAATCGTAACCCGTATACTCACACTAATCTGCGCCCCCACACATACGCTCCCACTAAACCGTTGTCGTACTCTCACCTGGACCCTAAACCGTCCCCATCACCTAACCCTAACCCGAAACCCTAACCCTAACCCTTCCCCGAAGCCTTACCCTCACCCGTCCCATAATCCTTACTCGTACACTCAAACTAACATGCGCCTCACACGTACGCTCCCCCTAAACCGTTGTCGTACCCTCACCTGGTCCCTAAACCGTCCCCATCCCCTAACCCTAACCGTAGCCCGAACCCTAACCCTTCACCGAATCCTTACCCTCACACGTCCCCTAATCCTAACCCATACGCTCACATAACCCGCGCCATCACATGTACGCTCCCCCTAAACCGTTGTCGTACCCTCACCAGGACCCTAAACCGTCCCCGTCCCCTAACCCTAACCCTAGCCCGAACCCTAACCCTTCCCCGAAGCCTTACCCTCACCCGTCCCCCAATCCTAACCCGTACGCTCACACTAAGCCGCGCCCTCACACGTACGCTCCCCCTAAACCGTTGTCGTACCCTCACCAGGACCCTAAACCGTCCCCGTCCCCTAACCCTAACCCTAGCCCGAACCCTAACCCTAACCCTTCCCCGAAGCCTTACCCTCACCCGTCCCCTAATCCTAACCCGTACGCTCACACTAACCCGCGCCCTCACAGGTACGCTCCCCCTAAATCGTTGTCGTACCCTCGCCTGCACCCTAAATCGTCCCCGTCCCCTAACCCTAACCCTAGCCCGAACCGTAACACTAACCCTTCCGCGAAGCCTTAACCTCACCCGTCCCATAATCCTAACCCGTACGCTCACACTAACCCGCGCCCTCACACGTTCGCTCCCCCTACACCGTTTTCGTACCCTCACCAGGACCCTAAACCGTCCCCGTCCCCTAACCCTAACCCTAGCCCGTACCCTAACCCTAACGCTTCTCCGAAGCCTTACCCTCACCCGTCCCCTAATCCTAACAAGTACGCTCACACTAATCCGCGCCCTCACACGTGCGCTCCCCCTAAAGCGTTGTCATACACTCACCTGTACCCTAAACCGTCCCCGTCCCCTAACCCTAACCCTAGCACGAACCCTAATGCTAACCCTTTCCCAAAACCTTACCCTGACCCGTCCCCTAATCCTAACCCGTACGCTCACACTAACCCGCGCCCTAACACGTACGCTCCCCCTAAACCGTTGTCGTACCCTCACCTGGACCCTAAACCGTTCCCGTCCCCTAACCCTAACCCTAGCACGAACCCTAATGCTAACCCTTTCCTGAAGCCTTACCCTCACCCGTCCCCTAAAACTAACCTGTACTCTCACACTAACCCGCGCCCTCACACGTACGCTCCCCCTAAACCGTTGTCGTACCCTCACCTGGACCCTAAACCGTCCCCGTCCCCTAACCCTAACCCTAGCCCGAACCCTAACCCTAACCGTTCCCCGAAGCCTTACCCTCACCCGTCCCATAATCCTAACCCGTACGCTCACACTATCCCGCGCCCTCTCACGTACGCTCCCCCTAAACCGTTGTCATACCCTCACCTGGACCCTAAACCGTCCACGTCCGCTAACCCTAACCGTAGCCCGAACCCTAACCCTTCACCAAATCCTTACCCTCACACGTCCCCTAATCCTAACCCGTACGCTCACACTAACCTGCACCCTCACACGTACGCTTCCCCTAAACCGTTGTCGTACGCTCACCTGGACCCTAAACCGTCCCCATCCCCTAACCCTAACCCTTGCACGAACCGTAACCCTAACACTTCCCGAAGCCTTACACTCACACTTCCCCTAATTCTAACCCGTACGCTCACACTAATCCACGCCCTCAAACGTACGCTCCCCCTAAATCGTTGTCGTACCCTCACCTGGACCCTAAACCGTCCCCGTCCCCTAACCCTAACCCTAGCACGAACCCTAACCCTAAACCTTCCCCGAAGCCTTACACTCACACGTCCCCTAATCCTAACCCGTACGCTCACAGTAACCCGCGCTGTCACATGTACGCTCCCCCTAAACCGTTGTCGTACCCTCACCTGGACCCTAAACCGTTCCCGTCCCCTAAGCCTAACCCTAGCCCGAACCCTAATGCTAACCCTTTCCTGAAGCCTTACCCTCACCCTTCCCATAATCCTAACCCGTAAGTTCACACTAACCCGCGCCCACACACGTACGCTCCTGCTAAACCATTGTTGTACCCTCACCTGGATCCTAAATCGTCCCCGTCCCCGAACCGTAACCCTAGCCCGAACCCTAACCCTAACCATTCACCGAATCCTTACCCACACACGTCCCCTAATCCTAACCCGTACGCTCACACTAACCCACGCCCTCACACGTACGCTCCCCCTAAACCGTTGTCGTAACCTCACCTGGACACTAAACAGTCCCCATCCCCAAACCCTAGCCGTAGCCCGAAACCCAACCCTAACCCTTCCCTGAAGCCTTACCCTCACCCGTCCCATAATCCTAATCCGTACGCTCACACTAACCCGCGCCCTCACACGTACGCTTCCCCTAATCCGTTGTCGTACCCTCACCTGGACCCTAAACCGTCCCCGTCCCCTAACCCTAACCCTAGCCCGAACCCTAACCCTAACACTTCCCCGAAGCCTTACCCTCACCCGTCCCATAATCCTAACCCGTACGCTCACACTAACCTGCGCCCTCACACGTACGCTCCCCCTAAACAGTTGTCGTACCCTCACCTGGACACTAAACCGTCCACATCACCTAACCCTAACCATAGCACGAAAACTAACCCTAAGCCTTTCCCGAAGCCTTACACTCACCCGTCCCCTAATCCTAACCCGTACGCTCACACTAACCCACACCCTCTCACGTACGCACCCCCTAAACCGTTGTCGTACCCTCACCTCGACGCTAAACCATCCCCGTCCCCTAACCCTAACCCTAGCCCGAACCCTAACCCTAACCCTTCCCCGAAGCCTTACCCTCACCCGTCCGCTAATCCTAACCCGTACGCTCACACTAACCCACGCCCTCACATGTACGCTCCCCCAAACCGTTGTTGTACCCTCAACTGGACCCTAAAACGTCCCCGTACCCTAACCCTAACCCTAGCCCGAAACCTAACCCTAACCATTCTCCGAAGCCTTACCCTCATCCGTCCCCTAATCCAAACCCGTACGCTCACACTAACCTGCGCCCTCACATGTACGCTCCCCCTAAACCGTTGTTGTACCCTCACCTGCACCCTAAAACGTCCCCGTCCCCTAACCCTAACCCTAGCCCGAACCCTAACCCTAACCCTTCCAAGAAGCCTTACCCTCACACGTCCCCTAATCCTAACCCGTACGCTCACACTAACCCGCGCCCTCACACGAACGCTACCCCTAATCCGTTGTCGTACCCTCAGCTGGACCCTAAACCGTCCCCGTCCCCTAATGCTAACCCTAGCCCGAACCCTAACCCTAACCTTTTCCTGAAGCCTTACCCTCACCCGTCCCCTAATCCTAACCCGTACGCTCACACTAACCCACGCCCTCACACGTACGCTCCCCCTAAACCGTTGTCGTACCCTCACCTGGACCCTAAACCGTCCCCATCCCCGAACCCTAACCCTAGCCCGAACCCACCCATAACCCTTCCCAGAAGCCTTACCCTCACCCGTCCCCTAATCCTAACCCGTACGCTCACACTAACCCACGCCCTCATACGTACGCTCTCCCTAAACCTTTGTCGTACCCTCACCTGGACTCTAAACCGTCCCCGTCCCCTAACCCTAACCCTAGCCCGAACCCTAACCATAACCCTTCCCCGAAGCCTTACCCTCACCCGTCCCCTAATCCTAACCCGTACGCTCACACTAACCCGCGCCCTCACACGTACGCTCCCACTAAACCGTTGTCGTACGCTCACCAGGACCCTAAACCGTCCCCATCCCCTAACCCTAACCCTAGCCCGAACCCTAACCCTAACCCTTCCCCGAAGCCTTACCATCACCCGTCTCCTAATCCTAACCCATACGCTCACAGTAAACCGTGCCCTCACACGTGCGTTCCCCCTAAATCGTTGTCGTACCCTCACCTGGACCCTAAACCTTCCCCGTCCCCTCACCCTAACCCTAGCCCGAACCCTAATGCTAACACTTTTCCGAAGGCTTACCCTCACCCGTCACCTAATCCTAACCCATACGCCCACACTAACCCGCGCCCACACACGTACGCACCCCCTAAACCGTTGTCGTACCCTCACCTGCACCCTAAATCATCCTCAATCGCTAACCCTAATCCTAGCCCGAACCCTAACCCTAACCCTCCCCCGAAGCCTTACCCTCACCCATCCCATAATCCTAACCCTTACGCTCACACTAACACACGCCCTCACACATACGCTTCCCCTAAACCGTTGTTGTACCATCACCTGGACCCTAAAACGTCCCCGTCCCCTAACCCTAACCCTAGCCCGAACCCTAATCCTAACCATTCCCCGAAGCCTTACTCTCACCCGTCCCATAATCCTAACCTGTACGCTCACACTCACCCGCGCCCTCACACGTACGCTCCCCCTAAACCGTTGTTGTACCATCACCTGGACCCTAAACCGTCCCCGTCCCCTTACCCTAACCCTAGCCCGAACCGTAACCCTAAAGCTTCCCCGAAGCCTTACACTCACCCGTCCACTAATTCTAACCCGCACGCTCACACTAACCCGCGCCCTCACACGTACGCTCCCTGTAAACTGTTGTCGTACCCTCACCTGGACCCTAAACCGTCCCCGTCCCCTAACCCTAACCCTAGCCCGAACCCTAACCCTAAGCCTTTCCCGAAGCCTTACCCTCACCTGTCCCCTAATCCTAACCCGTACGCTCACACTAACCCGTGCCCTCACATGTACGCTCCCCATAAACCGTTGTCGTAACCTCACCTGGACCCTAAACCGTCCCCGTCCCCTAACCCTAACCCTAGCCCTAACCCTAGCCCGAACCCTAACCCTTCCCCGAAGCCTTACTCTCACCCGTCCCCTAATCCTAACCCGTACGCTCACACTAACCCGCACCCTCACACGTACGCTCCCCCTAAACCGTTCTCGTAACCTCATCTGGACCCTAAACCGTTCCCGTCCCCTAAACCTAACCCTAGCCCGAACCCTAAACCTAACCTTTCCCCGAAGCCTTACCCTCACCTGTGCCCTATTCCTAACCCGTACGCTCACACTAACCCACGCCCTCAGACGTGCACTCTCCCTAAACCGTTGTCGTACACTCACCTGGACCCTAAATCGTCCCCAACCCCTAACCCTATCCCTAGCCCGTACCCTAACGCTAATCTTTCCCCGAAGCCTTACCCTCACCAGTCCCCTAATAATAACCCGTACCCTCACATTAACACGCGCTCTCACACGTACGCTCCTCCTAAACCGTTGTCGTACCCTCAACTGGACCCTAAACCGTGCCCATACCCTAACCCTAACCCTGGCCCGAAACCTAAACCTAACCTTTCCCCGAAGCCTTACCCTCACCCGTCCCATAATCCTAACCCGTACGCTCACACTAAGCCTCGCCCTCACACGTACGCTCCCCCTAAACCTTTGTCGTACCCTCACCAGCACCCTAAACCGTCCCCGTCACCTAACACTAACCCTAGCCAGAACCCTAACCCTAACCCTTCCCCGAAGCCTTACGCTCACCTGTCCCCTAATCCTAACCCGTACGCTCACACTAACCCGCGCCCTCACACGTACCCTACTCCTTAACCGTTGTCGTACCCTCACCTGCACCCTAAACCATCCCGGTCCCCGAAATCTAACCCTAGCCAGAACCCTAAACCTAACCCTTCCCCGAAGCCTTACCCTCACCCGTCCCCTAATCCTAGCCCGTACGCTCACACAAACCCGTGCCCTCACACGTGCGCACCACCTAAACCGTTGTCGCACCCTCATCTGGACCCTAAACCGTCCCCGTCCCCTAACCCTAACCCTACACGAACAATAACCCAAACCCTTCACTGAATCCTTACCCTCACACGTCCCCTAATCCTAACCCGTATGCTCA
Source organism: Leucopleurus acutus (assembly GCF_964270905.1). NCBI lineage: Eukaryota > Metazoa > Chordata > Mammalia > Artiodactyla > Delphinidae > Leucopleurus > Leucopleurus acutus. The sequence continues at coordinate 299,618 of NW_028139061.1, read as the reverse complement.
CACTAACCCGCGCCCTCACACGTACGCTCCCCCTAAACCGTTGTCGTACCCTCACCCGGACCATAAACCGTCCCCGTCCCCTAACCCTAACCCTAGCCCGAACCCTAATGCTAACACTTTCCCGAAGCCTTACCCTCACCCGTCCCCTAATCCTAACCCGTACGTTCACACTAACCCACGCCCTCACACGTACACTCCCCCTAAACCGTTGTTGTATCCTCACCTGGACCCTAAAACGTCCCCGTCACCTAAACCTAGCCCTAGCCCGAACCCTAACCCTAACCATTCCCCGAAGCCTTACCCTAACCCGTCCCGCAATCCTAACCCGTACTCTCAAACTAACCCGTGCCCTCACACGTACGCTCCCCCTAAACCGTTGTCGTACCCTCACCTGGACCCTAAACCGTCCCCGTTCCCTAACCCTAACCCTATCCCGAACCCTAACCCTAACCCTTCACTGAATCCTTACTCTCACACCTCCCCTAATCGTAACCCGTACGCTCACACTAACCCGCGCCCTCACACATACGCTCCCCCTAAACCATTGTCATACCCTCACCTGGACCCTAAACCGTCCCCATCCCCGTCCCCTAACCCTAGCCCGAACCCTAACCCTAACCCTTCCCCGAAGCCTTACACTCACCCGTCCCCTAATCCTAAACCGTACGCTCACACTAATCCGCGCCCTCACACGTACGCTCCCCCAAAACCGTTGTCGTACCCTCACCTGGACCCTAAACCGTCCCCGTACCCTAACCCTAACCCTAGCCCGAACCCTAACCCTAACCCTTTCCCGAAGCCTTACCCTCACACGTCCCCTAATCCTACCCCGTACGCTCACAATAACCCGCGCCCTCACATGTACGCTCCCCCTAAACCGTTGTCGTACCCTCACCTGGACCCAAAACCGTTCCCGTCCCCTAACCCTAAACCTAGCCCGAACCCTAACCCTAACCCTTCACCAAATCCTTACCCTCACACATCACCTAATCCTAACCCGTATACTCACACTAACCCGCGCCCTCAAATGTACACTGCCCCTAAACAGTTTTCGTACCCTCACCTGGACCCTAATCCGTCCCCGTCCCCTAACTCTAACCCTAGCCCGAACCGTAACACTAACCCTTCCCCGAAGCCTTACCCTCACCCGTCCCATAATCCTAACCCGTATGCTGACACTAACCCGTTCCCTCACACGTACGCTTCCCCTAAACTGTTGTTGTACCCTCAGCTGCACCCTAAAACGTGCCCGTCCCCTAACCCTAACCCTAGCCCGAACCCTAACCCTAACACTTCCCCGAAGCCTTACCCTCACCAGTCCCCTAATCCTAACCTGTACGCTCACACTAACCCGCGCCCTCACACGTACGCTCCCCCTAAACCGTTGTCGTACCCTCACCTGGACCCTAAACCGTCCCCGTCCCCTAACCCTAACCGTAGCCCGAACCCTAACCCTAACCGTTCCCCGAAACCTTAGTCTCACCCGTCTCCTAATCCTAACACATACGCTCACACTAACCCGCGCCGTCACACGTACGCTCCCCCTAAATCGTTTTCGTACCCTCACCTGGACCCTAAACCGTCCCATTCCCCTAACCCTAGCCCGAACCCTAACCCTAACCCTTCCCCGAAGCCTTACACTCACCCGTCCCCTAATCCTAACCCGTACGCTCACACTAACCCGCGCTCTCACACGTACGCTCCCCCTAAACCATTGTCGTAACCTCATCTGGACCCTATTCCGTCCCCGTCCCATAACCCTAACCCTAGCCCGGACCCTAACCCTAACGCTTACCCGAAGCCTTTTCCTCACCCGTCCAATAATCCTAACCCGTACACTTACACTAACACGCGCCCTCAGACGTATGCTCCCCCTAAACTGTTGTCGTACACTCACCTGGACCCTAAACCGTCCCCGTGCCCTAACGCTAAACCTAGCCCGAACCCTAACCCTAACCCTTCACCGAATCCTTACCCTCACACATCACCTAATCCTAACCCGTATACTCACACTAACCCGCGCCCTCAAATGTACACTCCCCCTAAACAGTTTTCGTACCCTCACCTGGACCCTAATCCGTCCCCGTCACCTCACTCTAACCCTAGCCCGAACCGTAACACTAACCCTTCCCCGAAGCCTTGCCCTCAACCGTGCCCTAATCCTAACCCGAACGCTCACACTAACCCGCGCCCTCACACGTGCGCTCCCCCTAAACCGTTGTCGTACCCTCACCTAGACCCTAAACCGTCCCCGTCCCCTAAGCTTAAACCAAGCCCAAACCCTAATGCTAACCCTTTCCCGAAGCCTTACCCTCACCCGTCCCCTAATCCTAACCCATACGCTCACACTAAGCCGCGCCCTCACACATACGCTCCCCCTAAACCGTTGTCGTGCCATCACCTGGACCCTAAACCGTCCCCGTCTCCTAACCCTAACCCTAGCCCGAACCCTAACCCTTCACCGAATCCTTACTCTTACACGTCCCCTAATCCTAACCCATATGCTCACACTAACCAGCACCCTCACACGTACGCTCCCCCTAAACCGTTGTCGTACGCTCCTGTGGACCCTAAACCGTCCCCGTTCCCTAACCCTAACCCCAGAACGAACCGTAACCCTAACCCTTCCCCGAAGCCTTACACTCACACGTCCCTAATTCTAACCCGTACGCTCACACTAACCCGTGCCCTCACACGTATACTCCGCCTAAACCATTGTCGTACCCTCACTTGGACCCTAAACCGTCCCCGTCCCCTAACCCTAACCCTAGCCTGAACCCTAACCCTAACACTTCCCCGAAGCCTTACCCTCACTCGTCCCCTAATCCTAACCCATACGCTCACACTAACACGCGCCCTCACACGTACACTCCCCCTAAACCGTTGTCATACCTTCACCTGGACCCTAAACCGTCCCCGTCCCCTAACCCTAACCCTAGCCTGAACCCTAACCCTAACACTTCCCCGAAGCCTTACCCTCACTCGTCCCCTAATCCTAACCCGTACGCTCACACTAACACGCGCCCTCACACGTACACTCCCCCTAAACCGTTGTCGTACCTTCACCTGGACCCTAAACCGTCCCCGTCCCCTAACCCTAACCCTAGCCCGAACCCTAACCCTATCCTTTCCCTGAAGCCTTACCCTCACCCGTCTCCTAATACTAACCCGTACGCTCACACTAACCCATGCCTTCACACATGCGCTCCCCCTAAACCGTTGTCGTACACTCACCTGGACCCTAAACCATCCCCGTCCCCTAACCCTAACCCTAACCCGAACCCTAATGCTAACCCTTTCCCAAAGACTTACCCTCACCGGTCACCTAATCCTAACCCGTACGGTCACACTAACCCGTGCCCTCACACGTACGCTCCCCATAAACTGTTGTCGTACCCTCACCTGGAACCCAAACCGTCCCCATACCCTAAATCTAACCCTAGCCCGAACCCTAACCCTAACCCTTCCCCGAAGCCTTAGCCTCACCCGTCCCCCAGTCCTAACCCGTACGCTCACACTAACCCATGCCCTCAGACGTACTCTCCGCCTAAACCATTGTCATACACTCTCCTGGACCCTAAAACGTCCCCGTACCCTAGCCCTAACCCGAACCCTAACCCTAACCCTATCCCTTCCCCGAAGGCTTACCCTCACCCGTCCCCTAATCCTAACCCGTACGCTCACACTAATCCATGCCCTCACACGTACGCTCCCCTGAAAAGGTTGTCGTAACCTCACTTGTACCCTAAACCGTCTCCGTCCAATAACCCTAACCCTAACCCTAGGCTGAACCCTAACCCTAACCCTTCCCCGAAGCCTTACCCTCACCCGTCCCCTAATCCTAACCCGTACGCTCATATTAAACCGCGCCCTCACACGTACGTTCCCCATAAACCGTTGTGATACCCTCACCTGGACCCTAAATCTTCCCCGACCCCTAAACCTAATCCTAGCCCGAACCCTAACCCGAACCCTTCCCCGAAGCCTTACCCTCACCAGTCCCCTAATCCTAACCCGTACACTCACACTAACCTGTGCCCTCACACGTTCGCTCCCCCTAAACCGTTGTCGTACCCTCACCTGGACCCTAAACCGTCCCCGTCCCCTAACGCTAACCCTAGACCGAACCCTAATGCTAACCCTTTCCCGAAGCCCTACCCTCACCCGTTCCCTAATCCTAACCCGTACGCTCACAATAACCCGCGCCCTCACACGTTCGCTCCCCCTACACCGTTGTCGTAGCCTCACCAGACCCTAAAACGTCCCCATCCCCTAACCCTAACCCTAGCCCGTACCCTAACCCTAACGCTTCCCTGAAGCCTTACCCTCACCCGTCCCCTAAACCTAACAAGTACGCTCACACTAACCCACGCCCTCACACGTGCGCTCCCCCTAAACCGTTGTCGTACACTCACCTGGATCCTAAACCATCCCCGTCCCCTAACCCTAGCCCAAGCCCGAACCCTAATGCTAAGCCTTTCCCGAAGCCTTACCCTCACCCGTCCCATAATCCTAACCCGTAAGCTCACACTAACCCACGCCCGCACACGTACGCTCCCGCTAAACCACTGTTGTACCCTCACCAGGTTCCTAAACCGTCCCCGTCCCTTAACCTTAACCCTTGCCCGAACACTAACCCTAACCCTTCTCCGAATCCTTACCCACACACGTCCCCTAATCCTAACCCGTACGCTCACACTAACCCGCGCCCTCCCACATACGCTCCCCCTCAACCGTTGTCGTACCCTCACCTGGACCCTAAACCGTCCCCATCCCCTAACCCTAACCCTAGCCCGAACCCTAACCATAACCCTTCCCCGAAGCCTTACCCTCACCCATCCCCTAATCCTAACCCGTACGCTCACACTAACCCACGCCCTCACACGTACGCTCCCCCTAAACCGTTGTCATAACCTCATCTGGACCCTAAACCGTCCCCGTCCCCTAACCCTAACCCTAGCCTGAACCCTAACCCTAACCCTAACCCGAAGCCTTACACTCACCCGTCCCCTAATCCTAACCTGTACGCTCACTCTAACCCACGCAGTCACACGTGCGCTCCCCCTAAACCGTTGTCGTACCCTCACCTGGACCCTAAACCATCCCCGTCCCCTAACCCTAACCCTAACCCGAACACTAATGCTAACCCTTTCCCGAAGCCTTACCCTCACCCATCCCCTAATCCTAAACTGTACGCTCACACTAACCCGTGCCCTCACACGTACGCTCCCCGTAAACCGTTGTCGTACCCTCACCTGGACCCAAAACCGTCCCCGTCCCCAAACCCTAACCCTAGCCCGAACCATAACCCTAACCCTTCACCATATCCTTACCCTCACACGTCTCCTAATCCTAACCCGTACGCTCACACTAACCCGCGCCCTCACACGTACACTACCCCTAAACCGTTGTCGTACCCTCACCTGGACACTAAACCGTCCCAGTCCCCTAACCCTAACCCAAGCCCGAACCCTAACCGTAAGCCTTTCTCGAAGCCTTACCCTCACCCGTCCCCTAATCCTAAACTGTACGCTCACACTAACCCGCGCCCTCACACGTACCCTCCCCCTAAACAGTTGTCGTACCCTCACCTGGACCCTAAACAGTCCCCATCCCCTAACCCTAACCCTAGCCCGAACCCTAACCCTAACGTTTCCCCGAAGCCTTACCCTCACCCGTCCCCTAATCCTAACCCGTACGCTCACACTAACCCGCGCCCTCACACGTACACTCACCCTTAACCATTGTTGTAACCTCACCTGGACCCTAAACCTTCCCCGTACCCTAACCCTAACCCTAGCCCGAACCCTAACCCTAACCCTTCCCCGAAGCCTTGCCCTCACCCGTCCCCTAATCCGAACCCGTACGGTCACACTAACCCGCGCCCTCACACGTGCGCTCCCCCTAAAACGTTGTCATACCCTCACCTACACCCTAAACCATCCCGGTCCCCGAAACCTAACCCTAGCCCGAACCCTAACCCTAACCATTCCCCGAAGCCTTACCCTCACCCGTCCCATAATCCTAACCCGTACGCTCACACTAACCCGCGCCCTCACACGTACGCTTCCCCTAAACCGTTGTCGTACCCTCACCTGGACCCTAAACCATCCCCATGCCCTAACCCTAACCCTAGCCCGAACCCTAACCCTAACCCTTCCCCGAAGCCTTACCCTCACCCGTCCCATAATCCTAACTCGTACGCTCAAACTAACATGCGCCCTCACACGTACGCTCCCCCTAAACCGTTGTCGTACCCTCACCTGGTCCCTAAACCGTCCCCGTCCCCTAACCCAAACCGTAGCCCGAACCCTAACCCTTCACCGAATCCTTACCCTCACGCGTCCCCTAATCCTAACCCGTACGCTCACACTAACCCGCGTCCTCACACGTACGCTTCCCCTAAACCGTTGTTGTACCCTCACACGGACCCTAAAACGTCCCCGTTCCCTAACCCTACCCCGAACCCTAACCCTAACAATTCCCCGAAGCCTTACCCTCACCCATCCCCTAATCCTAACCTGTACGCTCAAACTAACCCACGCCCTCACACGTACGCTCCCCCTAAACTGTTGACGTACCCTCACTTGGACCCTAAACCGTTCCCGTCCCCTAACCCTAACCCTAGACCGAACCCTAACCCTAACACTTCCCCGAAGCCTTACGCTCACCTGTCCCCTAATCCTAACCCGTACACTCACACTAACCTACGCCCTCAGACGTACGCTCCCCCTAAACCGTTGTCGTACCCTCACCTGCACCCTAAACCATCCCGGTCCCCGAAACCTAATCCTAGCCCGAAACCTAAACCTAACCCTTCCCCGAAGCCTTACCCTCACCTATCCCCTAATCCTAACCTGTACGCTCAAACTAACCCGCGCCCTCACACGTACGCTCCCCCTAAATCGTTGTCGTACCCTCACCTGGACCCTAAAACGTCCCCGTCCCCTCACCCTAACCCTAGCCCGAACCCTAACCCTTCACCGAATCCTTACCCTCACACGTCCCCTAATCCTAACCCGTACGCTCACACTAACCAGCGCCCTCACACGTACGCTCCCCCTAAACCGTTGTCGTACCCTCACCTGGACCCTAAACCGTCCCCATCCCCGAACCCTAACCCTAGCCCGAACCCTAACCCTAACCCTTCCCGGAAGCCTTACCCTCACCCGTCCCCTAATCGTAACCCGTACGCTCACACTAACCCGTCCCCTCACACGTACGCTCACGCTAAACTGTTGTCGTAACATCACCTGGACCCTAAACCGTCCCCGTACCCTAACCCTAACCCTAGCCTGAACCCTAACCCTAACCCTTCCCCAAAGCCTTACCCTTACCCGTCCCCTAATCCTAACCCGTACGCGCACACTAACCCGCGCACTCACACGTACACTCTCCCTAAACCGTTGTCGTACCCTCACCTGGACCCTAAACCGTCCCCATCCCCTAACCCTAACCCTGGCCCAAGCCCTAAACCTACCCCTTTCCCGAAGCCTTACCCTCACCCATCCCCCAACCTAACCTGAACGCTCACACTAACACGCGCCCTTAGATGTACGCTCCCCCTAAACCGTTGTCGTACACTCACCTGGACCCTAAACCGTCCCCGTCCCCTAACCCTAACCCTAACCCTAGGCCGAACCCTAACCCTAACTCTTTCCCTAAGCCTTACCCTCATCCGTCCCCTAATCCTAACCCATACGCTCACACTAACCCGGACCCTCACACGAATGCTACCCCTAATCCGTTGTCGTGCCCTCAGCTGGACCCTCAACCGTCCCCGTCCCCTAATGCTAACCCTAGCCCAAAACCTAACCCTAACCCTTCCCTGAAGCCTTACCGTCACCCGTCCCCTAATCCTAACCCGTATGCTCACACTAACCCGCACACTCACACGTACGCTCTCCCTAAAGCGTTGTCGTACCCTCACCTGGACCCTAAACCGTCCCTGTCCCCTAACCCTAACCCTAGCCCGAACCCTAACCCTAACCCTTCCCCGAAGCCTTACCCTCACCCGTCCCCTAATCGTAACCCGTACGGTCACACTAATCCGTGCCCTCACACGTACGCTCCCCCGAAAAGGTTGTCGTAACCTCACTTGGACCCTAAACCGTCTCCGTCCAATAACCCTAACCCTAACCCTAGGCTGAACCCTAACCCTAACCCTTCCCCGAAGCCTTACACTCACCCGTCCCCTAATCCTAACCAGTACGCTCACATTAAACCGCGCCCTCACACGTACGTTCCCCATAAACCGTTGTCATACCCTCACCTGGACCCTAAACCTTCCCCGACCCCTAAACCTAACCCTAGCCCGAACCCTAACCCGAACCCTTCCCCGAAGCCTTACCCTCAACCGTCCCCTAATCCTAACCCGTACACTCACACTAACCTGTGCCCTCACACGTGCGCTCCCCCTAAACCGTTGTTGTACCCTCACCTGGACCCTAAACCGTCCCCGTCCCCTAACGCTCACCCTAGACCGAACCCTAATGCTAACCCTTTCCCGAAGCCCTACCCTCACCCGTCCCCTAAACCTAACCCGTACGCTCACACTAACCCGCGCCCTCACACGTTCGCTCCCCCTACACCGTTGTCGTAGCCTCACCAGGACCCTAAACCGTCCCCGTCCCCTAACCCTAACCCTAGCCCGTACCCTAACCCTAACGCTTTCCCGAAGCCTTACCCTCACCCGTCCCCTAATCCTAACAAGTACGCTCACACTAACCCGCGCCCTGACACGTGCACTCCCCCTAAACCGTTGTTGTACACTCACCTGGACCCTAAACCATCCCCGTCCCCTAACCCTAACCCTAGCCCGAACCCTAATGCTAACCCTTTCCCGAAGCCTTACACTCACCCGTCCCATAATCCTAAACCGTAAGCTCACACTAACCCGCGCCCACACACGTACGCTCCCGCTAAACCATTGTCGTACCCTCACCTGGTTCCTAAACCGTCCCCGTCCCCTAACCCTAACCCTAGCCCGAACCCTAACGCTAACCCTTCACCGAAACCTTACTCACACACGTCCCCTAATCCTAACCCGTACGCTCACACTAACCCGCGCCCTCACACAAACGCTCCCCCTAAACCGTTGTCGTACCCTCACCTGGACACTAAACAGTCCCCGTCCCCTAACTCTAGCCGTAGCCCGAACCCTAACCCTAACACTTCCCCGAAGCCTTACCCTAACCCGTCCCCTAATCCTAACCCGTACGCTCACACTAACCCGCGCCCTCCCACATACGCTCCCCCTAAACCGTTGTCGTACCCTCACCTGGACTCTAAACCGTCCCCATCCCCTAACCCTAACCCTAGCCCGAACCCTAACCATAACCCTTCCCCGAAGCCTTACCCTCACCCATCACTTAATCCTAACCCGTACGCTCACACTAACCCACGCCCTCACACGTACGCTCCCCCTAAACCGTTGTCATAAACTCATCTGGACCCTAAACCGTTCCCGTCCCCTAACCCTAACCCTAGCCCGAACCCTAACCCTAACCATTCCCCGAAGCCTTATACTCACCCGTCCCCTAATCCTAACCCGTACGCTCACTCTATCCCGCGCCGTCACACGTGCGCTCCCCCTAAACCGTTGTCGTACCCTCACCTGGACCCTAAACAATCCCCGTCCCCTAACCCTAACCCTAACCCGAACCCTAATGCTAACCCTTTCCCGAAGCCTTACCCTCAACCGTCCCTTAATCCTAACCTGTACGCTCACACTAACCCGTGCCCTCACACGTACGCTCCCCCTAAACCGTTGTCGTACCCTCACCTGGACCCAAAACCGTCCCCGTCCCCTAACCCTAACCCTAGCCCGAACCATAACCCTAACCCTTCACCAAATCCTTACCCTCACACGTTTCCTAATCCTAACCCGTACGCTTACACTAACCCGTGCCCTCACACGTGCGCTCCCCCTAAACCGTTGTCGTACCCTCACCTGTTCCCTAAACCGTCCCCGCTTTTAACCCTAACACTAGCCCAATCCCTAATGCTAGCCCTTTCCCGAAGCCTTACCCTCACACGTCCCCTAATCCTAAACCGTACGCTCACACTAACCCGCGCCCTCACACGTACGCTCCCCCTAAACCGTTGTCGTACTCTCACCTGAACCGTAAACCCTCCCTGTCCCCTAACCCTAACCCTAGCCCGAACCCTAACCCTAACCCTTCCCCGAAGCCTTACCCTCACCCGTCCCCTAATCCTAACCCGTACGCTCACACTAACCCGTGCCCTCACACGTACGCTCCCCCTAAAACGTTGTCGTACCCTCACCTGGACCCTAAACCGTCCCCGTCCCCTAACCCTAACCCTAGCCCGAACCCTAACCCTAACCCTAACCCCTCCGCGAAGCCTTACCCTCACCCGTCCCATAATCCTAACACGTAAGCTCACACTAACCCGCGCCCACACACGTACGCTCCTGCTAAACCATTGTTGTACCCTCACCTGGATCCTAAATCGTCCCCGTCCCCGAACCGTAACCCTAGCCCGAACCCTAACCCTAACCCTTCACCGAATCCTTACCCACACACGTCCCCTAATCCTAACCCGTACGCTCACACTAACCCGCGCCCTCACACGTACGCTCCCCCTAAACCGTTGTCGTAACCTCACCTGGACACTAAACAGTCCCCATCCCCTAACCCTAGCCGTAGCCCGAAACCCAACCCTAACCCTTCCCTGAAGCCTTACCCTCACCCGTCCCATAATCCTAATCCGTACGCTCACACTAACCCGCGCCCTCACACGTACGCTTCCCCTAATCCGTTGTCGTACCCTCACCTGGACCCTAAACCGTCCCCGTCCCCTAACCCTAACCCTAGCCCGAACCCTAACCCTAACACTTCCCCGAAGCCTTACCCTCACCCGTCCCATAATCCTAACCCGTACGCTTACACTAACCTGCGCCCTCACACGTACGCTCGCCCTAAACAGTTGTCGTACACTCACCTGGACACGAAACCGTCCCCGTCCCCTAACCCTAACCGTAGCCCGAACCCTAACCCTAACACTTCCCCGAAGCCTTACACTCACCCATCCCCCAACCTAACCTGAACGCTCACACTAACACGCGCCCTCAGACGTACGCTCCCCCTAAACCGTTGTCGTACCCTCACCTGGACCCTAAACCGTTCCCGTCCCCTAACCCTAAACCTAGCCCGAACACTAACCCTAACACTTCACCAAATCCTTACACTCACACGTCACCTAATCCTAACCCGTACGCTCACACTAACCCGCACCCGCACACGTACGCTCCCCCTAAACCGTTGTCGTACGCTCACCTGGACCCTAAACCGTCCCCGTCCCCTAACCCTAACCCTAGACCGAACCCTAACCCTAACTCTTCCCCGAAGCCTTACCCTCACCCGTCCCCTAATCCTAACCCGTATGCTCACACTAACCCGCGCGCTCACACGTACGCTCCCCCGAAACCGTTGTCGTACCCTCACCTGGACCCTAAATCGTCCCCATCCCCTAACCCTAACCCTAGCCCGAACCCTAACCCTAAGCCTTTCCCGAAGCCTTACCCTCTCATGTCCCCTAATCCTAACCCATACTCTCACACTAACCCGCGCCCTCACACGTACGCTCCCCATAAACCGTTGTCGTAACATCACATGGACCCTAAACCGTCCCCCTCCCCTAACCCTAACCCTAGCCCGAAGCCTAACCCTAACCCTTCCCCGAAGCCTTACCCTCACCGTCCCCTAATCCTAACCCGTACACTCACACTAACCCGCGCCCTCACACGTACACTCCCCCTAAACCGTTGTCGTACACTCAACTGGACCCTAAACCGTCCCCGAACCCCTAACCCTATCCCTAGCCCGTACCCTAACGCTAACACTTCCCCGAAGCCTTACCCTCACCCGTACCCTAATCCTAACCCGTACGCTCACACTAACCCATGCCCTCACACGTACGGTCCCCATAAACCGTTTTCGTACCCTCACCTGGACCCTAAACCGTCCCTGTCCCCTAAATCTAATCCTAGCCCGAACCCTAACCCTAACCCTTCCCCGAAGCCTTACTCTCACCCGTCCCCTAATCCTAACCCGTACGCTCACAGTAACCCGCGCACTCAAACGTACGCTCTCCCTAAACCGTTGTCGTACCCTCACCTGGACCCTAAAATGTCCCCGTCCCCTAACACTAACCCTAACCCGAACCCTAACCCTAAGCCTTTCCCGAAGCCTTAGCCTCACCCATCCCCTAATTCTAACCCGTACGCTCACAATAACCCGCGCCCTCACACGTACCCTCCCCCTAAACCATTGTCGTACACTCACCTGGACCCTAAACCGTCCCCGTCCCCTAACCCTATCCCTAGCCCGTACCCTAACGCTAACACTTCCCCGAAGCCTTCCCCTCACCCGTCCCCTAATCCTAAACTGTACGCTCACACTAACAGGCGCCCTCACACGTACGCTCCCCCTAAACCGTTGTCGTACCCTCACCTGGACCCTAAACCGTCCCCGTCCTCTAACGCTAACCCTAGCCCAAACCCTAACCCTAACCCTTCACCGAATCCTTACCCTCACCCGTCCCAAAATCCTAACTCGTACGCTCAAACTAACATGCGCCCTCACACGTACGGTCCCCCTAAACCGTTGTCGTACCGTCACCTGGTCCCTAAACCGTCCCCGTCCCCTAACCCTAACGGTAGCCCGAACCCTAACCCTTCACCGAATCCTTACCTTCACACGTCCCTTAATCCTAACCCGTACGCTCACACTAACCTGCGCCCTCACACGTACGCTTCCCCTAACCGTTGTTGTACCCTCACACGGACCCTAAACCGTCCCCGTCCCCTAACCCTAACCCTAGCCCGAACCCTAATGTTAACCATTTCCCGAAGCCTTACCCTCACCCGTCCCCTAATCGTAACCTGTTCGCTCACACTAACCCGTGCCCTCACACGTACGCTCCCCCTAAACCGTTCTCGTACCCTCACTTGGAGCTTAACCCGTCCCCGTCCCCTAACCCTAACCCTAGCCCGAACCCTAAACCTAACCCTTCCCCAAAGCCTTGCCCTCACCCGTCCCCTAATCCTAACCCATACGGTCACACTAACCCGCGCCCTCACACGTGCATTCCCCCTAAACCATTGTCATACCCTCACCTAGACTCTAAACCGTCCCCGTCCCCTAACCCTAACCCTAGCCCGAACCCTAACCCTAACCCTTCCCCGAAGCCTTACCCTCACCTGTTCCCTAATCCTAACCCGTACGCTCACACTAACCCACGCCCTGGCACGTACGCTCCGCCTAAACCGTTGTCGTACCCTCACCTGGACCCTAAACCGTCCCCGTCCCCTAACCCTAACCCGAACCCTAACCATAACTCTTCCCCGAAGCCTTACCCTTATCCGTCCCCTAATCCTAACCCGTACGCTCACACTAAACCGCAACCTCACACGAACGCTACCCCAATCCGTTGTCGTATCCTCAGCTGGACCCTAAACCGTCCCCGTCCCCTAACGCTAACCGTAGCCCGAACCCTAACCCTAACCCTTCCCCGAACCCTTACCGTCACCTATCCCCTAATCCTAACCCGTACGCTCACACTAACCCGCGCACTCACACGTAGACTCTCCCTAAACCGTTGTCGTACCCTCACCTGGACCCTAAACCGTCCCCGTCCCCTAACCCTAACCCTGGCCCAAGCCCTAACCCTACCCCTTCCCCGAAGCCTTACCCTCACCCATCCCCCAACCTAAACCGAACTCTCACACTAACCCGCGCCCTCACACGTACGCTCCCCCTAAACCTTTGTCGTAAACTCATCTGGACCCTAATCCGTCCCCGTCCCCTAACCCTAACCCTAGCCCGAACCGTAACCCTAACCCTTCCCCGAAGCCTTACCATCACCCGTCCCCTAATCCTAACCCATACGCTCACAGTAAACCGTGCCCTCAAACGTGTGCTCCCCCTAAACCGTTGTCGAACCCTCACCTGGACCCTAAACCTTCCCCGTCCCCTCACCCTAACCCTAGCCCGAACCCTAATGCTAACACTTTTCCGAAGGCTTACCCTCACCCGTCCCCTAATCCTAACCCATACGCCCACACTAACCTGCGCCCTCACACGTACGCTCCCCCTAAACCGTTATCGTACCCTCACCTGCACCCTAAACCGTCCCCGTCCCCTAACCCTAACCCTAGCCCGAACCCTAACCCTAACACTTCCCCGAAGCCTTACCCTCACCCGTCCCATAATCCTAACCCGTACGCTCACACTAACCCACGCCCTCACACGTACGCTTCCCCTAAACCGTTGTTGTACCGTCACCCAGACCCTAAAACGTCCCCGTCCACTAACCCTACCCCTAGCCCGAACCCTAACCCTAACCATTCCCCGAAGCCTTACCCTCACCCGTCCCCTAATCCTGAGCTGTACGCTCACACTAACCCGCGCCCTCACACGTACGCTCCCCCTAAACCATTCTCGTACCCTCACCTGGACCCAAAACCGTCCCCGTCCTCTAACCCTAACCCTAGCCCGAACCCTAACCCTAACCCTTCACCAAATCCTTACCCTCACACGTCCCCTAATCCTAACCCGTACGCTCACACTAACCCGCGCCCTCACACGTACGGTCCCCCTAAACCGTTGTCGTATGCTCATCTGGACCCTAAACCGTCCCCGTCTCCTTACCCTAACCCTAGCCCGAACCATAACCCTATCCCTTCCCCGAAGCCTTACCCTCACCCGTCCCCTAATCCTAACCCGCACGCTCACACTAACCCGTGCCCTCACACGTACGCTCCCCCTAAAAGGTTGTCGTAACCTCACTTGGACCCTAAACCGTCCCCGTCCAATAACCCTAACCCTAACCCTAGGCTGAAACCTAACCCTCACCCTTCTCAGAAGCCTTGCCGTCAACCGTCCCTTAATCCTAACCCGTACGCTCACACTAACCCGTGCCCTCACACGTGCGCTCCCCCTAAACCGGTCAAACCCTCACCTGGACCCTAAGCCGTCCCCGTTCCTTAACCCTAACCCTAGGCCGAACTCTAATGCTAACCGTTCCCCGAAGCCTTACCCTCACACGTCCCCTAATCCTAACCCATACGCTCACACTAACCCGCGCCCTCACACGTACGCTTCCCCTAAACCGTTGTTGTACCCTCACACGGACCCTAAAACGTCCCCGTTCCCTAACCCTAACCCTAGCCCGAACCCTAACCCTAACAATTCCCCGAAGCCTTACCCTCACCCATCCCCTAATCCTAACCTGTACACTCAAACTAACCCACGCCCTCACACGTACGCTCCCCCTAAACTGTTGTCGTACCCTCACTTGGACCCTAAACCGTTCCCATCCCCTAACCCTAACCCTAGACCGAACCCTAACCCTAACACTTCCCCGAAGCCTTACGCTCACCTGTCCCCTAATCCTAACCCGTACACTCACACTAACCTGCGCCCTCACACGTACGCTCCCCCTAAACCATTGTCGTACCCTCTACTGCACCCTAAACCATCCCGGTCCCCGAAACCTAATCCTAGCCCGAACCCTAAACCTAACCCTTCCCCGAAGCCTTACCCTCACCTATCCCCTAATCCTAAACTGTACGCTCAAACTAACCCGCGCCCTCACACGTACGCTCCCCCTAAACCGTTGTAGTACGCTCACCTGGACCCTAAACCGTCCCCGTCCCCTAACCCTAACCTTAGCCCGAACCGTAATGGTAACACTTTCCCGAAGCCTTACCCTCACCCGTCCCCTAATCCTAACCCGTACGCTCACACTAACCCGCACCGACACACGTACGCTCCCCATAAACCGTTGTTGTACCCTCACCTGGACCCTACAACGTCCCCGTCCCCTAACCCTAACTCTAGCCCGAACCGTAACCCTAACCCTTCCCCGAAGCCTTACAGTCACACGTCCCTAATTCTAACCCTTACGCTCACACTAACCCGCGCCCTCACACGTATACTCCCCCTAAAACGTTGTCGTACCCTCACCTGGACCCTAAACCGTCCCTGTCCCCTGACCATAACCTTAGCCTGAACCCTAACCCTAACCCTTCCCCGAAGCCTTACCCTCACCCGTCCCCTAATCCTAAGCCGTACGGTCACACTAACCCGCGCTCTCACATGTACACTCCCCCAAAACCGTTGTCATACCCTCACCTGGACCCTAAACCTTCCCCATCCCCTAACCCTAACCCTAGCCCGAACTCTAACCCTAACACTTCCCCGAAGCCTTACCCTCACCCATCCCCTAATCCTAACCTGTACACTCACACTAACCCATGCCCTCACACGTATGCTCCCTCTAAACTGTTGTTGTACCCTCACCTGGACCCTAAACCGTCCCCTAACCCTAACACTAACCCTAGCCCGAACCCTAACCCTAACCCTTCCCCGAAGCCTTACACTCACCCGTCCCCTAATCCTAACCCGTACGATCACATTAAACTGCGCCCTCACACGTACGCTCCCCATAAACCGTTGTCATACCCTCACCTGGACCCTAAACCATCCCTGACCCCTAAACCTAACCCTAGCCCAAAACCTAACCCTAACCCTTCCCCGAAGCCTTACCGTCACCCGTCTCCTAATCCAAACCCGTACGCTCACACTAACCCACGCCCTCACACGTACGCTCCCCCTAAACCGTTGTTGTACACTCGCTTGCACCCTAAATCGTCCCCGTCCCCTAACCCTAACCCTAGCCCAAGCCCTAACCCTAACCCTTCCCCGAAGCCTTACCCGCACCCGTCCCATAATCCTAACCCGTACGCTCACACTAACACACGCCCTCACATGTACGCTCCCCCTAAACCGTTGTTGTACCCTCACGTGGACCCTAAAACGTCCCCGTCCCCTAACCCTAACCCTACCCCGAACCCTAACCCTAACCATTCCCAGAAACCTTACCCTCACCCGTCCCCTAATCCTAACCTGTATGCTCACACTAACCCGCGCCCTCACACGTACGCTCCCCCTAAACCGTTGTCGTACCCTCACTTGGAGCTTAAACCGTCCCCGTACCCTAACCCTAACCCTAGCCTGAACCCTAAACCTAACCCTTCCCCGAAGCCTTACCCTCACCCGTCACCTAATCCTAACCCGTACGCTCACACTAACCCGTGCCCTCACACTTACGCTCCCCCTAAACCGTTGTCGTACCCTCACCTGAACCCTAAACCGTCTCCGTCCCCTAACCCTAACCCTAAACCGAACCCTAAACCTAACCCCTCCCCGAAGCCTTACCCTCACACGTCCCCTAATCCTAACCCGTACGCTCACACTAACCCGTGCCCTCACACGTACGCTCCCCCTAAACCATTGTCGTACCCTCACCTGCACCCTAAATCATCCCCGTCCCCGTCCACTAAGCCTAGCCCGAACCCTAACCCTAACCCTTCCCCGAAGCCTTACCCTCACCCGTCCCATAATCCTAACCCGTACGCTCACACTAACCCGTGCCCTCACACGTACGCATCCCCTAAACTGTTGTTGTATCCTCACCTGGACCCTAAAACGTCCCCGTCCCCTAACCCTAGCCCGAACCCTAACCCTAACCATTCCCCGAAGCCTTACTCTCACCCGTCCCCTAATCCTAACCTGTACGCTCACACTAACCCACGCCCTCACACGTACGCTCCCCCTAAACCGTTGTCGTACCCTCACCTGGACCCTAAACCGTCCCCGTCCTCTAACCCTAACCCTAGCCCGAACCCTAACCCTAACACTTCACCGAATCCTTACCCTGACACGTCCCCTAATCCTAACCCGTACGCTCACACTAACCAGTGCCCTCACACGTACGCTCCCCCTAAACCGTTGTCGTACCCTCACCTGGACCCTAAACCGTCCCCGTCCCCTAAACCTAACCATAGCCCGAACCTTAACCCTAACCCTTCCAGGAAGCCTTACCCTCACCCGTCGCCTAATCCTAACCCGTACGCTCACACTAATCCACGCCCTCACACATACGCTCCCACTAAACCGTTGTCGTAACATCACCTTGACCCTAAACCGTCCCCGTACCCTAACCCTAACCCTAGCCCGAACCCTAACCCTAACCCTTCCCCGAAGCCTTGCCCTCACCCGTCCCCTAAACCTAACCCGTACGCTCACACTAACCCGCGCCCTCACACGTGTGCTCCCCCTAAACCGTTTTCGTACACTCACCTGGACCCTAAACCATCCCC
Organism: Leucopleurus acutus; assembly: GCF_964270905.1. Classification (NCBI taxonomy): domain Eukaryota; kingdom Metazoa; phylum Chordata; class Mammalia; order Artiodactyla; family Delphinidae; genus Leucopleurus; species Leucopleurus acutus. Next base: position 281,428 of record NW_028139061.1, on the reverse strand, counting down.
GTCCCCTAACCCTAACCCTAGCCCGAACCCTAATGTTAACCATTTCCCGAAGCCTTTCCCTCACCCGTCCCCTAATCCAAACCCGTACGCTCACACTAACCTGCGCCCTCACACGTATGCTCCCCCTAAACCGTTGTCGTACCCTCAACTGGACCCTAAACCGTCTCCGTCCCCTAACCCTAACCCTAGCCCGAACTCTAATGCTAACCCTTTCCCGAAGCCTTACCCTCACCCGTCCCCTAATCCTAACCCGTACGCTCACACTACCCGCGCCCTCACACGGACGCTCCCCCTAAACTGTTGTCGTACCCTCACCTGGACCCTATATCGTCCCCGTCCCCTAACCCTAACCGTTCCCCGAAGCCTTACACTCACCCGTCCCCTAATCCTAACCCGTACGCTCACACTAACACGCGCCCTCACACGTACGCTCCCCCTAAACCGTTGTAGTACCCTCTCCTGGACCGTAAACCGTCCCCGTCCCCTAACCCTAACCCTAGCCCGAACCCTAACCCTAACGCTTCCCAGAAGCCTTACCCTCAACCGTCCCCTAATCCTAACCCGTACGCTCACACTAACCCGCGCCCTCACACGTACGCTCCCGCTAAACCAGTCGTACCCTCACCAGAACACTAAACCGTCCCTGTCCCCTAACCCTAACCCTAGCCCGAACACTAACCCTAACCCTTCACCGAATCCTTACCCTCACACGTCCCCTAATCCTAACCCGTACGCTCACACTAACCAGTGCCCTCACACGTACGCTCCCCCTAAACCGTTGTCGTACCCTCATTTGGACCCTAAACCGTTCCCGTCCCCTAACCCTAACCCAAGACCGAACCCTAACCCTAACACTTCCCCGAAGCCTTACGCTCACCTGTCCCCTAATCCTAACCCGTACGCTCACACTAACCTGCGCCCTCACACATACGCTCCCCCTAAACCGTTGTCGTACCCTTACCTGCACCCTAAACCATCCCGGTCCCCGAAACCTAATCCTAGCCTGAAATCTAACCCTAACCCTTCCCCGAAGCCTTACCCTCACCTATCCCCTAATCCTAACCTGTACGCTCACACTAACCCGCGCCCTCAAACGTACGCTCCCCCTCAACCGTTGTCGTACCCTCACGTGGAACCTAAACCGTCCCTGTCCCCTAACCCTAGCCCGAACCCTAACCCTAACCCTTCCGCGAAGCTTTACCCTCAGCCGTCCCGTAATCCAAACCCGTACGCTCACACTAACCCGCGCCCTAAAACGTACGCTCCCCCTAAACCGTTGTCGTACCCTCACCTGGACCCTAAACCGTCCCGATCCCCGAACCTTAACCCTAGCCCGAACCCACCCGTAACCCTTCCCAGAAACCTTACCGTCACCCGTGCCCTAATCCTAACCCGTACGCTCACACTAACCCACGCCCTCATACGTACGCTCCCCCTAAACCGTTGTCGTACCCTCACCTGGACTCTAAACCGTCCCTGTCCCCTAACCCTAACCCGAACCCTAACCCTAACCCTTTCCCGAAACCTTAACCTCACCCGTCCCCTAATCCAAACACGTACGATCACACTAACCCGCGTCCTCACACGTATGCTCCCCCTAAACCGTTGTCGTACCCTCACCTGGACCCTAAACTGTCCCCGTTCTCTAACCCTAACCCTATCCCGAACCCTAACCCTAACCCTTCACTGAATCCTTACCCTCACACGTCCCCTAATCGTAACCCGTACGCTCACACTAAGCCGCGCCCTCACACGTACGCTCCCCCTAAACCGTTGTCGTACCCTCACCAGGACCCTAAACCGTCCCCATCCCCTAACCCTAACCGTAGCCCGAACCCTAACCCTAACCCTTCCCCGAAGCCTTACCCTCACCCGTCCCCTAATCCTAACCCGTACGCTCACACTAACCCGCGCCCTCACAGGTACGCTCCCCCTAAACCGTTGTCGTACCCTCGCCTGCACCCTAAATCTTCCCTGTCCCCTAACCCTAACCCTAGCCCGAACCGTAACCCTAACCCTTCCCCGAAGCCTTAACTTCACCCGTCCCATATTCCTAAACCGTACGCTCACACTAACCCACGCTCTCACACGTACGCTCCCCCTAAACCGTTGTTGTACCCTCACCTGGACCCTAAAACGTCCCCGTCCCTTAACACTAACCCTACCCCGAACCCTAACCCTACCCATTCCCCGAATCCTTACCCTCAACCGTCCCCTAATCCTAACCCGTACGCTCACACTAACCCGCGCCCTCACACGTACTCTCCCCCTAAACCGTTGTCGTACCCTCAGCTGGAGCCTAAACCGTCCCCGTCCGCTAACCCTAACCCTAGCCCGAACCCTAATCCAAACCGTTCACCGAATCCTTACCCTCACAAGTCCCCTAATCCTAACCCGTACGCTCACACTACCCGGCGCCCTCACACGTACGCTCGCCGTAAACCGTTGTCGTACCCTCACCTGGACCCTAAACCGTCCCAGTCCCCTAACCCTAACCCTAGCCCAAACCCTAACCCTAACCTTCCCCGAAGCCTTACCCTCACCCGTCCCCTAATCCTAACCCATACGCTCACACTAACCCGCGCCCTCACACGTACGCTTCCCCTAAACCGTTGTCGTACCGTCACCTGGACCCTAAACCGTCGCCATTCCCTAAACCTAACCGTAGCCTGAACCCTAACCCTTCACCAAATCCTTACTCTTACACGTCCCCTAATCCTAACCCGTACGCTCACACTAACCAGCGCCCTCACACCTACACTCCCCCGAAACCGTTGTCGTACCCTCACCTGGACCCTAAATCGTCCCCATCCCCTAACCCTAAGCCTAGCCCGAACCCTAACCCTAATCCTTTCCCGAAACCTTAACATCACCCGTCCCCTAATCCAAACACGTACGCTCACACTAACCCGCGTCCTCAAACGTACGCTCCCCCTAATCCGTTGTCGTATCCTCACCTGGAACCTAAACCGTGCCCATCCCCTAACCTTGGCCCGAACCCAAACCCTAACACTTCCCCGAAGCCTTACCCTCACCCGTCCCCCAATCCTAACCCGTAGGCTCACACTAAGCCTCGCGCTCACACGTACGCTCCCCCTAAACCGTTGTCGTACCCTCACCAGGACCCTAAACCGTCCCCGTCCCCTAACCCTAACCCTGTCCCAAGCCCTAACCCTACCCCTTCCCCGAAGCCTTACCCTCACCCATCCCCCAACCTAACCTGAACGCTCACACTAACACGCGCCCTCAGACGTACGCTCCCCCTGAACCGTTGTCGTACCCTCACCTGGACCCTAAACCGTCCCCGTCCCCTAACCCTAACCCTAGCCCGAACAATAACCCTAACACTTAACCAAATCCTAACCCTCACACGTCACCTAATCCTAACCCGTACGCTCACACTAACCCGCACCCGCACACGTACGCTCCCCCTAAACCGTTGTCGTACGCTCACCTGGACCCTAAACCGTCCCCGTCCCCTAACCCTAACCCTAGCCCGAACCCTAACCCTAAATCTTCCCCGAAGCCTTACCCTCACCCGTCCCCTAATCCTAACCCGTATGCTCACACTAACCCGCGCCCTCACACGTACGCTCCCCCGAAACCGTTGTCGTACCCTCACCTGGACCCTAAATCGTCCCTATACCCTAACCCTAACCCTAGCCCGAACCCTAACCCTAACCCTTCCCCGAAGCCTTACACTCAACCGTCCCCTAATCCTAATCCGTACGCTCACACTAACCCGCGCCTTCTCACGTACGCTCCCCCTAAACTGTTGTCGTACCCTCACCTCGACCCTAAACCGTCCCCGTCCCATAACCCTAACGGTAGCCCGAACCCTAACCCTTCACCGAATCCTTACCTTCGCACGTCCCCTAATCCTAACCCGTACGCTCACACTAACCCGTGCCCTCACACGTACGCTTCCCCTAACCGTTGTTGTACCCTCACACGGACCCTAAACCGTCCCCGTCCCCTAACCCTAACCCTAGCCCGAACCCTAATGTTAACCATTTCCCGAAGCCTTACCCTCACCCGTCCCCTAATCCTAACCCATACGCCCATACTAACCCGCGCCCACACACGTACGCACCCCCTAAACCGTTGTCGTACCCTCACCTGCACCCTAAATCGTCCTCAATCGCTAACCCTAATCCTAGCCCGAACCCTAACCCTAACCCTCCCCTGAAGCCTTACCCTCACCCGTCCCATAATCCTAACCCTTACGCTCACACTAACACACGCCCTCACACATACGCTTCCCCTAAACCGTTGTTGTACCATCACCTGGACCCTAAAACGTCCCCGTCCCCTAACCCTAACCCTAGCCCGAACCCTAATCCTAACCATTCCCCGAAGCCTTACTCTCACCCGTCCCCTAATCCTAACCTGTACACTCACACTAACCCGCGCCCTCACACGTACGCTCCCCCTAAACCGTTGTTGTACCATCACCTGGACCCTAAACCGTCCCCGTCCCCTTACCCTAACCCTAGCCCGAACCGTAACCCTAACGCTTCCCCGAAGCCTTACATTCACCCGTCCACTAATTCTAACCCGCACGCTCACACCAACCCGCGCCCTCACACGTACGCTCCCTGTAAACTGTTGTCGTACCCTCACCTGGACCCTAAACCGTCCCCGTCCCCTAACCCTAACCCTAGCCCGAACCCTAACCCTAAGCCTTTCCCGAAGCCTTACCCTCACCTGTCCCCTAATCCTAACCCGTACGCTCACACTAACCCGTGCCCTCACATGTACGCTCCCCATAAACCGTTGTCGTAACCTCACCTGGACCCTAAACCGTCCCCGTCCCCTAACCCTAACCCTAGCCCTAACCCTAACGCTAATCCTTCCCCGAAGCCTTACCCTCACCCGTCCCCTAATAATAACCTGTACGCTCACATTAACACGCGCTCTCACACGTACGCTCCTCCTAAACCGTTGTCGTACCCTCACCTGGACCCTAAACCGTGCCCATACCCTAACCCTAACCCTGGCCCGAAACCTAAACCTAACCTTTTCCCGAAGCCTTACCCTCACCCGTCCCATAATCCTAACCCGTACGCTCACACTAAGCCTCGCCCTCACACGTACGCTCCCCCTAAACCATTGTCGTACCCTCACCAGCACCCTAAACCGTCCCCGTCCCCTAACACTAACCCTAGCCAGAACCCTAACCCTAACCCTTCCCCGAAGCCTTACGCTCACCTGTCCCCTAATCCTAACCCATACGCTCACACTAACCCGCGCCCTCACACGTACCCTACTCCTTAACCATTGTGGTACCCTCACCTGCACCCTAAACCATCCCTGTCCCCGAAATCTAACCCTAGCCAGAACCCTAAACCTAACCCTTCGCCGAAGCCTTACACTCACCCGTCCCCTAATCCTAGCCCGTACGCTCACACAAACCCGTGCCCTCACACGTGCGCACCCCCTAAACCGTTGTCGCACCCTCATTTGAACTCTAAACCGTCCCCGTCCCCTAACCCTAACCCTACCCGAACAATAACCCAAACCCTTCACTGAATCCTTACCCTCACACGTCCCCTAATCCTAACCCGTATGCTCACACTAACCCGCGCCCTCACACGTACGCTCCCCCTAAACCGTTGTCGTACCCTCACCCGGACCATAAACCGTCCCGGTCCCCTAACCCTAACCCTAGCCCGAACCCTAATGCTAACACTTTCCCGAAGCCTTACCCTCACCCGTCCCCTAATCCTAACCCGTACGTTCACACTAACCCGCGCCCTCACACGTACGCTCCCCCTAAACCGTTGTCGTACCCTCACCTGGACCCTAAACCGTCCCCGTTCCCTAACCCTAACCCTATCCCGAACCCTAACCCTAAACCTTCACTGAATCCTTACCCTCACACGTCCCCTAATCGTAACCCGTACGCTCACACTAACCCGCGCCCTCACACATACGCTCCCCCTAAACCATTGTCATACCCTCACCAGGACCCTAAACCGTCCCCATCCCCTAACCCTAACCCTAGCCCGAACCCTAAACCTAACCCTTCCCCGAAGCCTTACCCTCACCCGTCCCCTAATCCTAACCCGTACGCTCACACTAACCCGCGCCCTCACAGGTACGCTCCCCCTAAACCGTTGTCGTACCCTCGCCTTCACCCTAAATCGTCCCCGTCCCCTAACCCTAACCCTAGCCCGAACCGTAACCCTAACCCTTCCCCGAAGCCTTAACTTCACCCGTCCCATAATCCTAAACCGTACGCTCACACTAACCCACGCTCTCACACGTACGCTCCCCCTAAACCGTTGTTGTACCCTCACCTGGACCCTAAAACGTCCCCGTCCCTTAACACTAACCCTACCCCGAACCCTAACCCTACCCATTCCCCGAATCCTTACCCTCAACCGTCCCCTAATCCTAACCCGTACGCTCACACTAACCCGCGCCCTCACACGTACTCTCCCCCTAAACCGTTGTCGTACCCTCAGCTGGAGCCTAAACCGTCCCCGTCCGCTAACCCTAACCCTAGCCCGAACCCTAATCCAAACCGTTCACCGAATCCTTACCCTCACAAGTCCCCTAATCCTAACCCGTACGCTCACACTACCCGGCGCCCTCACACGTACGCTCGCCGTAAACCGTTGTCGTACCCTCACCTGGACCCTAAACCGTCCCAGTCCCCTAACCCTAACCCTAGCCCAAACCCTAACCCTAACCTTCCCCGAAGCCTTACCCTCACCCGTCCCCTAATCCTAACCCATACGCTCACACTAACCCGCGCCCTCACACGTACGCTTCCCCTAAACCGTTGTCGTACCGTCACCTGGACCCTAAACCGTCGCCATTCCCTAAACCTAACCGTAGCCTGAACCCTAACCCTTCACCAAATCCTTACTCTTACACGTCCCCTAATCCTAACCCGTACGCTCACACTAACCAGCGCCCTCACACCTACACTCTCCCGAAACCGATGTCGTACCCTCACCTGGACCCTAAATCGTCCCCATCCCCTAACCCTAAGCCTAGCCCGAACCCTAACCCTAATCCTTTCCCGAAACCTTAACATCACCCGTCCCCTAATCCAAACACGTACGCTCACACTAACCCGCGTCCTCAAACGTACGCTCCCCCTAATCCGTTGTCGTACCCTCACCTGGACCCTAAACCGTGCCCATACCCTAACCCTAACCCTGGCCCGAAACCTAAACCTAACCTTTCCCCGAAGCCTTACCCTCACCCGTCCCATAATCCTAACCCGTACGCTCACACTAAGCCTCGCCCTCACACGTACGCTCCCCCTAAACCATTGTCGTACCCTCACCAGCACCCTAAACCGTCCCCGTCCCCTAACACTAACCCTAGCCAGAACCCTAACCCTAAACCTTCCCCGAAGCCTTACGCTCACCTGTCCCCTAATCCTAACCCATACGCTCACACTAACCCGCGCCCTCACACGTACCCTACTCCTTAACCGTTGTCGTACCCTCACCTGCACCCTAAACCATCCCTGTCCCCGAAATCTAACCCTAGCCAGAACCCTAAACCTAACCCTTCGCCGAAGCCTTACCCTCACCCGTCCCCTAATCCTAGCCCGTACGCTCACACAAACCCGTGCCCTCACACGTGCGCACCCCCTAAACCGTTGTCGCACCCTCATCTGGACTCTAAACCGTCCCCTAACCCTAACCCTAACCCTACCCGAACAATAACCCAAACCCTTCACTGAATCCTTACCCTCACACGTCCCCTAATCCTAACCCGTATGCTCACACTAACCCGCGCCCTCACACGTACGCTCCCCCTAAACCGTTGTCGTACCCTCACCCGGACCATAAACCGTCCCCGTCCCCTAACCCTAACCCTAGCCCGAACCCTAATGCTAACACTTTCCCGAAGCCTTACCCTCACCCGTCCCCTAATCCTAACCCGTACGTTCACACTAACCCGCGCCCTCACACGTACGCTCCCCCTAAACCGTTGTTGTATCCTCACCTGGACCCTAAAACGTCCCCGTAACCTAAACCTAGCCCTAGCCCAAACCCTAACCCTAACCATTCCCCGAAGCCTTACCCTCACCCGTCCCGCAATCCTAACCTGTACTCTCAAACTAACCCGCGCCCTCACACGTACGCTCCCCCTAAACCGTTGTCGTACCCTCACCTGGACCCTAAACTGTCCCCGTTCCCTAACCCTAACCCTATCCCGAACCCTAACCCTAACCCTTCACTGAATCCTTACCCTCACACGTCCCCTAATCGTAACCCGTACGCTCACACTAACCCGCGCCCTCACACATATGCTCCCCCTAAACCATTGTCATACCCTCACCAGGACCCTAAACCGTCCCCATCCCCTAACCCTAACCCTAGCCCGAACCCTAAACCTAACCCTTCCCCGAAGCCTTACCCTCACCCGTCCCCTAATCCTAACCCGTACGCTCACACTAACCCGCGCCCTCACAGGTACGCTCCCCCTAAACCGTTGTCGTACCCTCGCCTGCACCCTAAATCGTCCCCGTCCCCTAACCCTAACCCTAGCCTGAACCGTAACCCTAACCCTTCCCCGAAGCCTTAACTTCACCCGTCCCATAATCCTAAACCGTACGCTCACACTAACCCACGCTCTCACACGTACGCTCCCCCTAAACCGTTGTTGTACCCTCACCTGGACCCTAAAACGTCCCCGTCCCTTAACACTAACCCTACCCCGAACCCTAACCCTACCCATTCCCCGAATCCTTACCCTCAACCGTCCCCTAATCCTAACCCGTACGCTCACACTAACCCGCGCCCTCACACGTACTCTCCCCCTAAACCGTTGTCGTACCCTCAGCTGGAACCTAAACCGTCCCCGTCCGCTAACCCTAACCCTAGCCCGAACCCTAATCCAAACCGTTCACCGAATCCTTACCCTCACAAGTCCCCTAATCCTAGCCCGTACGCTCACACTACCCGGCGCCCTCACACGTACGCTCGCCGTAAACCGTTGTCGTACCCTCACCTGGACCCTAAACCGTCCCAGTCCCCTAACCCTAACCCTAGCCCAAACCCTAACCCTAACCTTCCCCGAAGCCTTACCCTCACCCGTCCCCTAATCCTAACCCATACGCTCACACTAACCCGCGCCCTCACACGTACGCTTCCCCTAAACCGTTGTCGTACCGTCACCTGGACCCTAAACCGTCGCCATTCCCTAAACCTAACCGTAGCCTGAACCCTAACCCTTCACCAAATCCTTACTCTTACACGTCCCCTAATCCTAACCCGTACGCTCACACTAACCAGCGCCCTCACACCTACACTCCCCCGAAACCGTTGTCGTACCCTCACCTGGACCCTAAATCGTCCCCATCCCCTAACCCTAAGCCTAGCCCGAACCCTAACCCTAATCCTTTCCCGAAACCTTAACATCACCCGTCCCCTAATCCAAACACGTACGCTCACACTAACCCGCGTCCTCAAACGTACGCTCCCCCTAATCCGTTGTCGTATCCTCACCTGGAACCTAAACCGTGCCCATCCCCTAACCTTGGCCCGAACCCAAACCCTACCACTTCCCCGAAGCCTTACCCTCACCCGTCCCCCAATCCTAACCCGTACGCTCACACTAAGCCTCGCGCTCACACGTACGCTCCGCCTAAACCGTTGTCGTACCCTCACCAGGACCCTAAACCGTCCCCATCCCCTAACCCTAACCCTGTCCCAAGCCCTAACCCTACCCCTTCCCCGAAGCCTTACCCTCACCCATCCCCCAACCTAACCTGAACGCTCACACTAACACGCGCCCTCAGACGTACGCTCCCCCTGAACCGTTGTCGTTCCCTCACCTGGACCCTAAACCGTCCCCGTCCCCTAACCCTAACCCTAGCCCGAACAATAACCCTAACACTTAACCAAATCCTTACCCTCACACGTCACCTAATCCTAACCCGTACGCTCACACTAACCCGCACCCGCACACGTACGCTCCCCCTAAACCGTTGTCGTACGCTCACCTGGACCCTAAAACGTCCCCGTCCCCTAACCCTAACCCTAGCCCGAACCCTAACCCTAAATCTTCCCCGAAGCCTTACCCTCACCCGTCCCCTAATCCTAACCCGTATGCTCACACTAACCCGCGCCCTCACACGTACGCTCCCCCGAAACCGTTGTCGTACCCTCACCTGGACCCTAAATCGTCCCCATCCCCTAACCCTAACCCTAGCCCGAACCCTAACCCTAACCCTTCCCCGAAGCCTTACACTCAACCGTCCCCTAATCCTAATCCGTACGCTCACACTAACCCGCGCCTTCTCACGTACGCTCCCCCTAAACTGTTGTCGTACCCTCACCTCGACCCTAAACCGTCCCCGTCCCCTAACCCTAACGGTAGCCCGAACCCTAACCCTTCACCGAATCCTTACCTTCGCACGTCCCCTAATCCTAACCCGTACGCTCACACTAACCCGCGCCCTCACACGTACGCTTCCCCTAAACCATTGTCGTACCGTCACCTGGACCCTAAACCGTCGCCATTCCCTAAACTTAACCGTAGCCCGAACCCTAACCCTTCACCAAATCCTTACCCTCACACGTCCCCTAATCCTAACACGTACGCTCACACTAACCAGCGCCCTCACACGTACACTCCCCCTAAACCGTTGTCGTATCCTCACCTGGACCCTAAACCCTCCAAGTACCCTAACCCTAACCCTAGCCCGAACCCTAACCCTAACCCTTCCCCGAAGCCTTACCCTCACCCGTCACCTAATCCTAACCCGTATGCTGACACTAACCCACGCCCTCACACGTACACTCCCCCAAACCGTTGTCGTACCCTCACCTGGACCATAAACCATCCCCGTCCCCTAACCCTAGCCCTAGCCCGAACCCTAACCATAAACCTTCCCCGCAGCCTTACCCTTACCCGACCCCTAATCCTAACCCGTACGCTCACACTAACCCGTGCCCTCACACATATGCTCCCCCTAAACCGTTGTCGTACCCTCAACTGGACCCTAAACCGTCCCCGTCCCCTAACCCTAACCCTAGCCCGAACATTAACCCTAACCCTTCTCCGAAGCCTTACCCTCACCCGGCCCCTAATCCTAACCCGTACGCTCACACTAACCCGCGCCCTCACACGTGCGCTCCGCCTAAACCGTTGTCGTATCCTCACCTGGACCCTAAACCGTCCCCGTACCCTAACCCTAACCCTAGCCCGTACCCTAACCCTAACCCTTTCCTGAAGCCTTACCCTCACCCGCCCCTAATCCTCACCCGTACGCTCACACTAACCCGCGCCCTCACACGTACGCTCCCCATAAACCGTTGTCGTAACATCGCCTGGACACTAAACCGTCCCCGTCCCCTAACCCTAACCCTATCCTGAACCCTAACCCTAACCCTTCCCCGAAGCCTTACCCTCAGTCGTCCCCTAATCCAAACCTGTACGCTCACACTAAGCGGCGCCCTAACACGTACGCTCCCCCTAAACCGTTGTCGTACCCTCACTTGGACCCTAAACCGCCCCCATCCCCGAACCCTAACCCTATCCCGAACCCACCCGTAACCCTTCCCAGAAGCCTTACACTCACCCGTCCCCTAATCCTAACCCGTACGCTCACACTAACCCACGCCCTCATACGTACGCTCCCCCTAAACCGTTGTCGTACCCTCACCTGGACTCTAAACCGTCCCCGTCCCCTAACCCTAACCCTAGCCCAAACCCTAACCCTAACCCTTTCTCGAAACCTTAACCTCACCTGTCCCCTAATCCAAATCCGTACGCTCACACTAACCCGCGTCCTCACACGTACGCTCCCCCTAAACTGTTGTCGTACCCTCACAAAAACCCTAAACCATGCCCATCCCCTAAACTTGGCCTGAACCCAAACCCTAACCCTTTCCTGAAGCCTTACCCTCACCCGCCCCTAATCCTCACCCGTACGCTCACACTAACCCGCGCCCTCACACGTACGCTCCCCATAAACCGTTGTCGTAACATCGCCTGGACACTAAACCGTCCCCGTCCCCTAACCCTAACCCTATCCTGAACCCTAACCCTAACCCTTCCCCGAAGCCTTACCCTCAGTCGTCCCCTAATCCAAACCTGTACGCTCACACTAAGCGGCGCCCTAACACGTACGCTCCCCCTAAACCGTTGTCGTACCCTCACTTGGACCCTAAACCGCCCCCATCCCCGAACCCTAACCCTATCCCGAACCCACCCGTAACCCTTCCCAGAAGCCTTACACTCACCCGTCCCCTAATCCTAACCCGTACGCTCACACTAACCCGCGCCCTCACACGTACGCTCTCCCTAAACCGTTGTCGTACCCTCACCAGGACCCTAAACCGTCCCCGTCCCCTAATCCTAACCCTAGCCCGAACCCTAACCCCAACCCTTCCCCGAAGCCTTACCCTCACCCGTCCCCTAATCCTAACCGTACGCTCACACTAACCCGCGCCCTCACACGTACGCTCCACTTAAATCGTTGTTGTAACCTCATCTGGACCCTAATCCGTCCCCGTCCCCTAACCCTAACCCTAGCCCGAACCCTAACCCTTCACCGAATCCTTACCCTCACATGTCCCCTAATCCTAACACGTATGCTGACACTAACCAGCGCCCTCACACGTACGCTCCTCCTAAACCGTTGTCATACGCTCACCTGGACCCTAAACCGTCCCAGTCCCCTAACCATAACCCTAGCCTGAACCCTAACCCTAACCCTTCCCCGAAGCCTTACCCTCACCCGTCCCCTAATCCTAACCCGTACGGTCACACTAACCCGCGCTCTCACACGTACACTCTCCCAAAACCGGTGTCATACCCTCAACTGGACCCTAAACATTCCCCGTCCCCTAACCCTAACCCTAGCCCGAAATCTAACCCTAACACTTCCCCGAAGCCTTACCCTCACCCATCCCCTAATCCTAACCTGTACACTCACACTAACCCACGCCCTCACACGTACGCTCCCACTAAACTGTTGTTGTACCCTCACCTGGACCCTAAACCGTCCCCTAACCCTAACCATAACCCTAGCCCGAACCCTAACCCTAACCCTTCCCCGAAGCCTTACACTCACCCGTCCCCTAATCCTAACCCGTACGCTCACACTAACCCGCGCCCTCACACGTACGCTCCAGCTAAACCGTTGTCGTACCCTCACCTGGACACTAAACCGTCCCCGTCCCCTAACCCTAACCCTAGCCCGAACCCTAACCCTAACCCTTCCCCGAAGCGTTACCCTCACCCGTCCCCTAATCCTCCCCCGTACGCTCACACTAACCCATGCCCTCACACGTACGCTCCCCCTAAAAGGTTGTCGTAACCTCACTTGGTCCCTAAACCGTCCCCGTCCAATAACCCTAACCCTAACCCTAGCCTGAACCCTAAACCTAACCTTTCCCAGAAGCCTTGCCATCACCCGTCCCCTAATCCTAACCCGTATGCTCACACTAACCCACGCCCTCACACGTGCGCTCCCCCTAAACCGTTGTCGTACCCTCACCTGGACCCTAAACCGTCCCCATCCCCTAAACCTAAGCCTAGCCCGAACCCTAATGCTAACTCTTTCCCAAAGCCTTACCCTCACCCGTCCCCTAATCCTAACCCGTACGCTCACACTAACCCGCGCCCTCACACGTACGCTCCCCATAAACTGTTGTCGTACCCTCACCTGGGCCCATACCATCCCCATCCTCTAACTCTAACCCTAGCCTGAACCCTAAACCTAACCCTTCCCCGAAGCCTTACCCTCACCCGTCCCATAAACCTAACCCGTACGCTCACACTAACCCGCGCCCTCATACGTGCGCTCCGCCTAAACCGTTGTCATACCCTCACCTGGACCCTAAACCGTCCCCGTCCCCTAACCCTAACCCTAGCACAAACCCTAACCCTAACCCTTCCCCGAAGCCTTACCCTCACCCGTCCCCTAATCCTCACCCGTACGCTCACACCTACCCGTGCCCTCACACGTACGCTCCCCCTAAAAGGTAGTCGTAACCTCACTTGGACACTAAACCGTCCCCGTCCAGTAACCCTAACCCTAACCCTAGGCTGAACCCTAACCCTCACCCTTCCCAGAAGCCTTGCCGTCAACCGTCCCCTAATCCTAACCCGTACGCTCACACTAAGCAGCGCCCTCACACGTGCGCTACTCCTAAACCGATGTCGTACCCTCACCTGGACGGTAAGCCGTCCCCGTCCCCTATCCCTAACCCTAGCCCGAACTCTAATGCTAACCCTTTCCCGAAGCCTTACCCTCACCCGTCCCCTAATCCTAACCCGTACGCTCACACTAACCCGCGCCCTCAGACGTACGCTCCCCCTAAACCGTTGTCGTACCCTCACCTGGACCCTAAACTGTCCCCGTCCCCTAACCCTAACCCTAGCCCGAACCCTAACCCTAAGCCTTTTCCAAAGCCTTACCCTCACCCGTCCCCTAATCCTAACCCGTGTGCTCACACTAACCCGTGCCCTCACACGTACGCTCCCCCTAAACCGTTGTCGTACCCTCACATGCACCCTAAACCGTCCCCGTCCCCTAACCCTAACCCTAGCCCAAACCCTAACCCTAACCCTTCCCCGAAGCTTTACCCTCACCCGTCCCCTAATCCTAACCCGTACGCTCACACTAACCCGCGCTCTCACACGTACGCTTCCCCTAAACCGTTGTTGTACCCTCACCCAGACCCTAAAACATCCCCGTCCCCTAACCCAAACCCTAGCCCGAACCCTAACCCCAACCATTCCCCGAAGCCTTACCCTCACCCGTCCCCTAATACTAACCTGTACTCTCACACTAACCCGCGCCCTCACACGTACGCTCCCCCTAAACCGTTCTCGTACCCTCACCTGGACCCAAAACCATCCCCGTCCCCTCACCCTAACCCTAGCCCGAACCCTAATGTTAACCATTTCCCGAAACCTTACCCTAACCCGTCCCCTAATCCTAACCCGTACGCTCACACTAACCCACGCCCTCACACGTACACTCCCCCTAAACCGTTGTTGTACCATCACCTGGAACCTAAAACGTCCCTGTACCCTAACCCTAACCCTACCCCGAACCCTAACCCTAACCTTTCCCAGAAGCCTTACCCTCACCCGTCCTCTAATCCTAACCCGTACGCTCATACTAACCTGTGCCCTCACAAGTGCGCTTCCCCTAAACCGTTGTCGTACCCTCGCCTGCACCCTAAATCGTCCCCGTCCCCTAACCCTAACCCTAGCCCGAACCCTAACCCTAACCCTTCCCCGAAGCCTTACCCTCACCCGTCCCATAATCCTAACCGTACGCTCACACTAACCCACGCCCTCACACGTACGCTCCCCCTAAACCGTTGTTGTACCCTTACCTGCACCCTAAAACGTCCCCATCCCCTAACCCTAACCCTACCCCGAACCCTAACTATAACCATTCCCCGAAGCGTTACCCTCACCCGTCCCATAATCCTAACCTGTACGCTCACACTAACCCGCGCCCTCACACGTACGCTCCCCCTAAACCGTTGTCGTACCCTCACTTGCAGCTTAAACCGTCCCCGTCCCCTAACCCTAACCCTAGCCCGAACCCTAAACCTAACCCTTCCCCGAAGGCTTACCCTCACCCGTCCCCTAATCCTAACCCGTACGCTCACACGAACCCGCGCCCTCACACTTACGCTCCCCCTAAACCGTTGTCGTACCCTCACCTAAACCCTAAACCGTCCCCGTCCCCTAACCCTAACCCTAGCCCGAACCCTAACCCTAACTCTTCCCCGATGCCTTACCCTCATCCGTCCCCTAATGCTAACCCATACGCTCACACTAACCCGGACCCTCACACGAACGCTACCCCTAATCCGTTGTCGTACCCTCAGCTGGACCCTAAACCGTCCCCGTCCCCTAATGCTAATCCTAGCCCAAACCCTAACCCTAACCCTTCCCCGGAGCCTTACCGTCACCCGTCCCCTAATCCTAACCCGTATGCTCACACTAACCCGCACACTCACACATACGCTCTCCCTAAACCGTTGTCGTACCCTCACCTGGACCCTAAACCGTCCCTGTCCCCTAACCCTAACCCTAGCCCGAACCCTAACCCTAACCCTTCCCCGAAGCCTTACCCTCACCTGTCCCTTAATCGTAACACGTACCCTCACACTAACCCGCGCCCTCACACGTACGCTCCCCCGAAACCTTTGTCGTACCCTCACCTGGACCCTAAATCGTCCCCATACCCTAACCCTAACCCTAGCCCGAACTCTAACCCTAACCCTTCCCTGAAGCCTTACACTCACCCGTCCCCTAATCCTAACCCGTACGCTCACACTAACCTGCGCCCTCTCACGTACGCTCCCCATAAACCGTTGTCGTACCCTCACCTGGACCCTAAACCGTCCCCGTCCCCTAACCCTAGCCCTAGCCCGAACCCTAACCCTAACCTTTTCCTGAAGCCTTACCCTCACCCGTCCCCTAATCCTAACCCGTACGCTCACACTAACCCGCGCCTTCACACGTACGCTCCCCCTCAACCGTTGTCGTACCCTCACGTGGACCCTAAACCGTCCCCATCCCCTAACCCTAGCCCGAACCCTAACCCTAACCCTTCCCCGAAGCCTTACCCTCAGCCTTCCCCTAATCCAAACCTGTACGCTCACACTAACCCGCGCCCTAACACGTACGCTCCCCCTAAACCGTTGTCGTACCCTCACCTGGACCCTAAACCGTCCCCATCCCCGAACCCTAACCCTAGCCCGAACCCACCCGTAACCCTTCCCAGAAGCCTTACCCTCACCCGTCCCCTAATCCTAACCCGTACGCTCACACTAACCCACGCCCTCATACGTACGCTCCCCCTAAACAGTTGTCGAACCCTCACCTGGACTCTAAACCGTCCCCGTCCCCTAACCCTAACCCTAGCCCGAACGTTAACCCTAACCCTTTCCCGAAACCTTAACCTCACCTGTCCCCTAATCCTAACCCGTAGGCTCACACTAACCCGCGCCCTCACACGTACACTCCCCCTAAACAGTTGTCGTACCCTCACCAGGACCCTAAACCGTCCCCGTCCCCTAACCCTAACCCTAGCCCGAACCCTAACCCTAACCCTTCCCTGAAGCCTTACCCTCACCCGTCCCCTAATCCTAACCCGTACGCTCACACTAACCCGCGCCCTCACACGTACGCTCCCCCTAAACTGTTGTTGTACCCTCATCTGGACCCTAAACCGTCCCCTAACCCTAACCCTAACCCTAGCCCGAACCGTAACCCTAACCCTTCCCCGAAGCCTTACCCTCACCCGTCCCCTAATCCTCCCCCGTCCGCTCACACTAACCCATGCCCTCACACGTACGCTCCCCCTAAAAGGTTGTCGTAACCTCACTTGGACCCTAAACCGTCCCTGTCCAATAACCCTAACCCTAACCCTAGCCTGAACCCTAACCCTAACCCTTCCCAGAAGCCTTGCCATCACCCGTCCCCTAATCCTAACCCGTATGCTCACACTAACCCACGCCCTCACACGTGCGCTCCCCCTAAACCGTTGTCGTACCCTCACCTGGACCCTAAACCGTCCCCATCCCCTAAACCTAAGCCTAGCCCGAACCCTAATGCTAACCCTTTCCCAAAGCCTTACCCTCACCAGTCCCCTAATCCTAACCCGTACGCTCACACTAACCCGCGCCCTCACACGTACGCTCCCCATAAAGTGTTGTCGTACCCTCACCTGGGCCCATACCATCCCCATCCCCTAACTCTAACCCTAGCCTGAACCCTAACCCTAACCCTTCCCCGAAGCCTTACCCACACCCGTCCCATAAACCTAACCCGTACGCTCACACTAACCCGCGCCCTCACACGTACGCTTCCCCTAAACCTTTGTTGTACCCTCACCCAGACCCTAAAACATCCCCGTCCCCTAACCCAAACCCTAGCCCGAACCCTAACCCTAACCATTCCCCGAAGCCTTACCCTCACCCGTCCCCTAATACTAACCTGTACTCTCACACTAACCCGCGCCCTCACACGTACGCTCCCCCTAAACCGTTCTCGTACCCTCACCTGGACCCAAAACCGTCCACGTCCCCTAACCCTAACCCCAGCGCGAACCGTAATGTTAACCATTTCCCGAAACCTTACCCTCACCCGTCCCCTAATCCTAACCTGTACGTTCACACTAACCCACGCCCTCACACGTACACGCCCCCTAAACCGTTGTTGTACCCTCACCTGGACCCTAAAACGTCCCCGTACCCTAACCCTAACCCTACCCCGAACCCTAACCCTAACCTTTCCCAGAAGCCTTACCCTCACCCGTCCTCTAATCCTAACCCGTACGCTCATACTAACCCGTGCCCTCACAAGTGCGCTCCCCCTAAACCATTGTCGTACCCTCGCCTGCACCCTAAATCGTCCCCGTCCCCTAACCCTAACCCTAGCCCGAACCCTAACCCTAACCCTTCCCTGAAGCCTTGCCCTCACCCGTCCCCTAATCCTAACACGTATGGTCACACTAACCCGCGCCCTCACACGTGCGCTCCCCCTAAACCATTGTCATACCCTCACCTGGACTCTAAACCGTCCCCGTCCCCTAACCCTAACCCTAGCCCGAACCCTAATGCTAACCCTTTCCCGAAGCCTTACCCTCACCCGTTCCCTAATCCTAACCCATACGCTCACACTAACCCGCGCCCTCACACGTGCGCTCCCCCTAAACCGTTGTCATACCCTCACCTGGACCCTAAACCGTCCCCTTCCCCTAACCCTAACCCTAGCCCGAACCCTAACCATAACCCTTCCCTGAAGCCTTACCCTCACCCATCCCCTAATCCTAACTCGTACGCTCACACTAACCCGCGCCCTCACACGTAGTCTCCCCTTAAACCGTTGTCATAACCTCATCTGGACCCTAAACTGTCCCCGTCCCCTAACCCTAACCCTAGCCCGAACCCTAACCATAACCCTTCCCCGAAGCCTTACCCTCACTCGTCCCATAATCCTAACCCGTACGCTCACACTAACCCGCGCCCTCACACGTACGCTCCCCATAAACTGTTGTCGTACCCTCACCTGGGCCCATACCAACCCCATCCTCTTACTCTAACCCTAGCCTGAACCCTAAACCTAACCCTTCCCCGAAGCCTTACCCTCACCCGTCCCATAAACCTAACCCGTACGCTCACACTAACCCGCGCCCTCACACGTGCGCTCCGCCTAAACCGTTGTCGTACCCTCACCTGGACCCTAAACCGTCCCCGTCCCCTAACCCTAACCCTAGCACAAACCCTAACCCTAACCCTTCCCCGAAGCCTTACCCTCACCCGTCCCCTAATCCTCACCCGTACGCTCACACTAACCCGTGCCCTCACACGTACGCTCCCCCTAAAAGGTAGTCGTAACCTCACTTGGACACTAAACCGTCCCCGTCCAGTAACCCTAACCCTAACCCTAGGCTGAACCCTAACCCTCACCCTTCCCAGAAGCCTTGCCGTCAACCGTTCCCTAATCCTAACCCGTACGCTCACACTAAGCAGCGCCCTCACACGTGCGCTACTCCTAAACCGATGTCGTACCCTCACCTGGACGGTAAGCCGTCCCCGTCCCCTATCCCTAACCCTAGCCCGAACTCTAATGCTAACCCTTTCCCGAAGCCTTACCCTCACCCGTCCCCTAATCCTAACCCGTACGCTCATACTAACCCGCGCCCTCAGACGTACGCTCCCCCTAAACCGTTGTCGTACCCTCACCTGGACCCTAAACTGTCCCCGTCCCCTAACGCTAACCCTAGCCCGAAACCTAACCCTAAGCCTTTTCCAAAGCCTTACCCTCACCCGTCCCCTAATCCTAACCCGTGTGCTCACACTAACCCGTGCCCTCACACGTACGCTCCCCCTAAACCATTGTCGTACCCTCACATGCACCCTAAACCGTCCCCGTCCCCTAACCCTAACCCTAGCCCAAACCCTAACCCTAACCCTTCCCCGAAGCTTTACCCTCACCCGTCCCCTAATCCTAACCCGTACGCTCACACTAACCCGCGCTCTCACACGTACGCTTCCCCTAAACCGTTGTTGTACCCTCACCCAGACCCTAAAACATCCCCGTCCCCTAACCCAAACCCTAGCCCGAACCCTAACCCCAACCATTCCCCGAAGCCTTACCCTCACCCGTCCCCTAATACTAACCTGTACTCTCACACTAACCCGCGCCCTCACACGTACGCTCCCCCTAAACCGTTCTCGTACCCTCACCTGGACCCAAAACCATCCCCGTCCCCTAACCCTAACCCTAGCCCGGACCCTAATGTTAACCATTTCCCGAAACCTTACCCTAACCCGTCCCCTAATCCTAACCCGTACGCTCACACTAACCCACGCCCTCACACGTACACTCCCCCTAAACCGTTGTTGTACCCTCACCTGGAACCTAAAACGTCCCTGTACCCTAACCCTAACCCTACCCCGAACCCTAACCCTAACCTTTCCCAGAAGCCTTACCCTCACCCGTCCTCTAATCCTAAGCCGTACGCTCATACTAACCTGTGCCCTCACAAGTGCGCTCCCCCTAAACCGTTGTCGTACCCTCGCCTGCACCCTAAATCGTCCCCGTCCCCTAAACCTAACCCTAGCCCGAACCCTAACCCTAACCCTTCCCCGAAGCCTTACCCTCACCCGTCCCATAATCCTAACCGTACGCTCACACTAACCCACGCCCTCACACGTACGCTCCCCCTAAACCGTTGTTGTACCCTTACCTGCACCCTAAAACGTCCCCATCCCCTAACCCTAACCCTACCCCGAACCCTAACTATAACCATTCCCCGAAGCGTTACCCTCACCCGTCCCCTAATCCTAACCTGTACGCTCACACTAACCTGCGCCCTCACACGTACGCTCCCCCTAAACCGTTGTCGTACCCTCACTTGCAGCTTAAACCGTCCCCGTCCCCTATCCCTAACCCTAGCCCGAACTCTAATGCTAACCCTTTCCCGAAGCCTTACCCTCACCCGTCCCCTAATCCTAACCCGTCCGCTCACACGAACCCGCGCCCTCAGACGTACGCTCCCCCTAAACCGTTGTCGTACCCTCACCTAAACCCTAAACCGTCCCCGTCCCCTAACCCTAACCCTAGCCCGAACCCTAACCCTAACTCTTCCCCGATGCCTTACCCTCATCCGTCCCCTAATGCTAACCCATACGCTCACACTAACCCGGACCCTCACACGAACGCTACCCCTAATCCGTTGTCGTACCCTCAGCTGGACCCTAAACCGTCCCCGTCCCCTAATGCTAATCCTAGCCCAAACCCTAACCCTAACCCTTCCCCGGAGCCTTACCGTCACCCGTCCCCTAATCCTAACCCGTATGCTCACACTAACCCGCACACTCACACATACGCTCTCCCTAAACCGTTGTCGTACCCTCACCTGGACCCTAAACCGTCCCTGTCCCCTAACCCTAACCCTAGCCCGAACCCTAACCCTAACCCTTCCCCGAAGCCTTACCCTCACCTGTCCCTTAATCGTAACACGTACCCTCACACTAACCCGCGTCCTCACACGTACGCTCCCCCGAAACCTTTGTCGTACCCTCACCTGGACCCTAAATCGTCCCCATACCCTAACCCTAACCCTAGCCCGAACTCTAACCCTAACCCTTCCCTGAAGCCTTACACTCACCCGTCCCCTAATCCTAACCCGTACGCTCACACTAACCTGCGCCCTCTCACGTACGCTCCCCATAAACCGTTGTCGTACCCTCACCTGGACCCTAAACCGTCCCCGTCCCCTAACCCTAGCCCTAGCCCGAACCCTAACCCTAACCTTTTCCTGAAGCCTTACCCTCACCCGTCCCCTAATCCTAACCCGTACGCTCACACTACCCGCGCCTTCACACGTACGCTCCCCCTCAACCGTTGTCGTACCCTCACGTGGACCCTAAACCGTCCCCATCCCCTAACCCTAGCCCGAACCCTAACCCTAACCCTTCCCCGAAGCCTTACCCTCAGCCTTCCCCTAATCCAAACCTGTACGCTCACACTAACCCGCGCCCTAACACGTACGCTCCCCCTAAACCGTTGTCGTACCCTCACCTGGACCCTAAACCGTCCCCATCCCCGAACCCTAACCCTAGCCCGAACCCACCCGTAACCCTTCCCAGAAGCCTTACCCTCACCCGTCCCCTAATCCTAACCCGTACGCTCACACTAACCCACGCCCTCATACGTACGCTCCCCCTAAACAGTTGTCGTACCCTCACCTGGACTCTAAACCGTCCCCGTCCCCTAACCCTAACCCTAGCCCGAACCCTAACCCTAACCCTTTCCCAAAACCTTAACCTCACCTGTCCCCTAATCCTAACCCGTAGGCTCACACTAACCCGCGCCCTCACACGTACACTCCCCCTAAACCGTTGTCGTACCCTCACCAGGACCCTAAACCGTCCCCGTCCCCTAACCCTAACCCTAGCCCGAACCCTAACCCTAACCCTTCCCTGAAGCCTTACCCTCACCCGTCCCCTAATCCTAACCCGTACGCTCACACTAACCCGCGCCCTCACACGTACGCTCCCCCTAAACTGTTGTTGTACCCTCATCTGGACCCTAAACCGTCCCCTAACCCTAACCCTAACCCTAGCCCGAACCGTAACCCTAACCCTTCCCCGAAGCCTTACCCTCACCCGTCCCCTAATCCTCCCCCGTCCGCTCACACTAACCCATGCCCTCACACGTACGCTCCCCCTAAAAGGTTGTCGTAACCTCACTTGGACCCTAAACCGTCCCTGTCCAATAACCCTAACCCTAACCTTAGCCTGAACCCTAACCCTAACCCTTCCCAGAAGCCTTGCCATCACCCGTCCCCTAATCCTAACCCGTATGCTCACACTAACCCACGCCCTCACACGTGCGCTCCCCCTAAACCGTTGTCGTACCCTCACCTGGACCCTAAACCGTCCCCATCCCCTAAACCTAAGCCTAGCCCGAACCCTAATGCTAACCCTTTCCCAAAGCCTTACCCTCACCAGTCCCCTAATCCTAACCCGTACGCTCACACTAACCCGCGCCCTCACACGTACGCTCCCCATAAAGTGTTGTCGTACCCTCACCTGGGCCCATACCATCCCCATCCCCTAACTCTAACCCTAGCCTGAACCCTAACCCTAACCCTTCCCCGAAGCCTTACCCTCACCCGTCCCATAAACCTAACCCGTACGCTCACACTAACCCGCGCCCTCACACGTACGCTCCCCCTAAAAGGTAGTCGTAACCTCACTTGGACACTAAACCGTCCCCGTCTAGTAACCCTAACCCTAACCCTAGGCTGAACCCTAACCCTCACCCTTCCCAGAAACCTTGCCGTCAACCGTCACCTAATCCTAACCCGTACGCTCACACTAACCAGCGCCCTCACACGTGCGCTACTCCTAAACCGATGTCGTAACCTCACCAGGATGCTAAGCCGTCCCCGTCCCCTAACCCTAACCCTAGCCCGAACACTAATGCTAACCCTTTCCCGAAGCCTTACCCTCACCCATCCCCTAATCCTAACCCGTACGCTCACACTAACCCGCGCCCTCAGACGTACGCTCCCCCTAAACCGTTGTCGTACCCTCACCTGGACCCTAAACTGTCCCCGTCCCCTAACCCTATCCCTAGCCCGAACCCTAACCCTAAGCCTTTTCCAAAGCCTTACCCTCACGCGTCCCCTAATCCTAACCCGTGTGCTCACACTAACCAGCGCCCTCACACGTACGCTCCCCCTAAACCGTTGTCGTACCCTCACCTGCACCCTAAACCGTCCCCGTCCCCTAACCCTAACCCTAGCCCAAACCCTAACCCTAACCCTTCCCCGAAGCTTTACCCTCACCCGTCCCCTAATCCTAACCCGTACGCTCACACTAACCCGCGCCCTCACACGTACGCTTCCCCTAAACCTTTGTTGTACCCTCACCCAGACCCTAAAACATCCCCGTCCCCTAACCCAAACCCTAGCCCGAACCCTAACCCTAACCATTCCCCGAAGCCTTACCCTCACCCGTCCCCTAATACTAACCTGTACTCTCACACTAACCCGCGCCCTCACACGTACGCTCCCCCTAAACCGTTCTCGTACCCTCACCTGGACCCAAAACCGTCCACGTCCCCTAACCCTAACCCCAGCTCGAACCATAATGTTAACCATTTCCCGAAACCTTACCCTCACCCGTCCCCTAATCCTAACCTGTACGCTCACACTAACCCACGCCCTCACACGTACACGCCCCCTAAACCGTTGTTGTACCCTCACCTGGACCCTAAAACGTCCCCGTACCCTAACCCTAACCCTACCCCGAACCCTAACCCTAACCTTTCCCAGAAGCCTTACCCTCACCCGTCCTCTAATCCTAACCCGTACGCTCATACTAACCCGTGCCCTCACAAGTGCGCTCCCCCTAAACCATTGTCGTACCCTCGCCTGCACCCTAAATCGTCCCCGTCCCCTAACCCTAACCCTAGCCCGAACCCTAACCCTAACCCTTCCCTGAAGCCTTGCCCTCACCCGTCCCCTAATCCTAACACGTATGGTCACACTAACCCGCGCCCTCACACGTGCGCTCCCCCTAAACCATTGTCATACCCTCACCTGGACTCTAAACCGTCCCCGTCCCCTAACCCTAACCCTAGCCCGAACCCTAATGCTAACCCTTTCCCGAAGCCTTACCCTCACCCGTTCCCTAATCCTAACCCATACGCTCACACTAACCCGCGCCCTCACACGTGCGCTCCCCCTAAACCGTTGTCATACCCTCACCTGGACCCTAAACCGTCCCCTTCCCCTAACCCTAACCCTAGCCCGAACCCTAACCATAACCCTTCCCTGAAGCCTTACCCTCACCCGTCCCCTAATCCTAACTCGTACGCTCACACTAACCCGCGCCCTCACACGTAGTCTCCCCTTAAACCGTTGTCATAACCTCATCTGGACCCTAAACTGTCCCCGTCCCCTAACCCTAACCCTAGCCCGAACCCTAACCATAACCCTTCCCCGAAGGCTTACCCTCACGCGTCCCATAATCCTAACCCGTACGCTCACACTAACCCACGCCCTCACACGTACGCTCCCCATAAACTGTTGTCGTACCCTCACCTGGGCCCATACCATCCCCATCCTCTAACTCTAACCCTAGCCTGAACCCTAAACCTAACCCTTCCCCGAAGCCTTACCCTCACCCGTCCCATAAACCTAACCCGTACGCTCACACTAACCCGCGCCCTCACACGTGCGCTCCGCCTAAACCGTTGCCGTACCCTCACCTGGACCCTAAACCGTCCCCGTCCCCTAACCCTAACCCTAGCACAAACCCTCACCCTAACCCTTCCCCGAAGCCTTACCCTCACCCGTCCCCTAATCCTCACCCGTACGCTCACACTAACCCGTGCCCTCACACGTACGCTCCCCCTAAAAGGTAGTCGTAACCTCACTTGGACACTAAACCGTCCCCGTCCAGTAACCCTAACCCTAACCCTAGGCTGAACCCTAACCCTCACCCTTCCCAGAAGCCTTGCCGTCAACCGTCCCCTAATCCTAACCCGTACGCTCACACTAAGCAGCGCCCTCACACGTGCGCTCCCCCTAAACCGTTGTCGTACCCTCACCTAAACCCTAAACCGTCCCCGTCCCCTAACCCTAACCCTAGCCCGAACCCTAACCCTAACTCTTCCCCGATGCCTTACCCTCATCCGTCCCCTAATGCTAACCCATACGCTCACACTAACCCGGACCCTCACACGAACGCTACCCCTAATCCGTTGTCGTACCCTCAGCTGGACCCTAAACCGTCCCCGTCCCCTAATGCTAATCCTAGCCAAAACCCTAACCCTAACCCTTCCCCGGAGCCTTACCGTCACCCGTCCCCTAATCCTAACCCGTATGCTCACATTAACCCGCACACTCACACATACGCTCCCCCTAAACAGTTGTCGTACCCTCACCTGGACTCTAAACCGTCCCCGTCCCCTAACCCTAACCCTAGCCCGAACCCTAACCCTAACCCTTTCCCGAAACCTTAACCTCACCTGTCCCCTAATCCTAACCCGTAGGCTCACACTAACCCGCGCCCTCACACGTACGCTCCCCCTAAACCGTTGTCGTACCCTCACCAGGACCTTAAACCGTCCCCGTCCCCTAACCCTAACCCTAGCCCGAACCCTAACCCTAACCCTTCCCTGAAGCCTTACCCTCACCCGTCCCCTAATCCTAACCCGTACGCTCACACTAACCCGCGCCCTCACACGTACGCTCCCCCTAAACTGTTGTTGTACCCTCATCTGGACCCTAAACCGTCCCCTAACCCTAACCCTAACCCTAGCCCGAACCGTAACCCTAACCCTTCCCCGAAGCCTTACCCTCACCCGTCCCCTAATCCTCCCCCGTACGCTCACACTAACCCATGCCCTCACACGTACGCTCCCCGTAAAAGGTTGTCGTAACCTCACTTGGACCCTAAACCGTCCCTGTCCAATAACCCTAACCCTAACCCTAGCCTGAACCCTAACCCTAACCCTTCCCAGAAGCCTTGCCATCACCCGTCCCCTAATCCTAACCCGTATGCTCACACTAACCCACGCCCTCACACGTGCGCTCCCCCTAAACCGTTGTCGTACCCTCACCTGGACCCTAAACCGTCCCCATCCCCTAAACCTAAGCCTAGCCCGAACCCTAATGCTAACCCTTTCCCAAAGCCTTACCCTCACCAGTCCCCTAATCCTAACCCGTACGCTCACACTAACCCACGCCCTCACACGTACGCTCCCCATAAAGTGTTGTCGTACCCTCACCTGGGCCCATACCATCCCCATCCCCTAACTCTAACCCTAGCCTGAACCCTAACCCTAACCCTTCCCCGAAGCCTTACCCTCACCCGTCCCATAAACCTAACCCGTACGCTCACACTAACCCGCGCCCTCACACGTACGCTCCCCCTAAAAGGTAGTCGTAACCTCACTTGGACACTAAACCGTCCCCGTCTAGTAACCCTAACCCTAACCCTAGGCTGAACCCTAACCCTCACCCTTCCCAGAAGCCTTGCCGTCAACCGTCACCTAATCCTAACCCGTACGCTCACACTAACCAGCGCCCTCACACGTGCGCTACTCCTAAACCGATGTCGTAACCTCACCAGGACGCTAAGCCGTCCCCGTCCCCTAACCCTAACCCTAGCCCGAACACTAATGCTAACCCTTTCCCGAAGCCTTACCCTCACCCATCCCCTAATCCTAACCCGTACGCTCACACTAACCCGCGCCCTCAGACGTACGCTCCCCCTAAACCGTTGTCGTACCCTCACCTGGACCCTAAACTGTCCCCGTCCCCTAACCCTATCCCTAGCCCGAACCCTAACCCTAAGCCTTTTCCAAAGCCTTACCCTCACCCGTCCCCTAATCCTAACCCGTGTGCTCACACTAACCAGCGCCCTCACACGTACGCTCCCCCTAAACCGTTGTCGTACCCTCACCTGCACCCTAAACCGTCCCCGTCCCCTAACCCTAACCCTAGCCCAAACCCTAACCCTAACCCTTCCCCGAAGCTTTACCCTCACCCGTTCCCTAATCCTAACCCGTACGCTCACACTAACCCGCGCCCTCACACGTACGCTTCCCCTAAACCTTTGTTGTACCCTCACCCAGACCCTAAAACATCCCCGTCCCCTAACCCAAACCCTAGCCCGAACCCTAACCCTAAACATTCCCCGAAGCCTTACCCTCACCCGTCCCCTAATACTAACCTGTACTCTCACACTAACCCGCGCCCTCACACGTACGCTCCCCCTAAACCGTTCTCGTACCCTCACCTGGACCCAAAACCGTCCACGTCCCCTAACCCTAACCCCAGCGCGAACCGTAATGTTAACCATTTCCCGAAGCCTTACCCTCACCCGTCCCCTAATCCTAACCTGTACGCTCACACTAACCCACGCCCTCACACGTACACTCCCCCTAAACCGTTGTTGTACCCTCACCTGGACCCTAAAACGTCCCCGTACCCTAACCCTAACGCTACCCCGAACCCTAACCCTAACCTTTCCCAGAAGCCTTACCCTCACCCGTCCTCTAATCCTAACCCGTACGCTCATACTAACCCGTGCCCTCACAAGTGCGCTCCCCCTAAACCATTGTCGTACCCTCGCCTGCACCCTAAATCGTCCCCGTCCCCTAACCCTAACCCTAGCCCGAACCCTAACCCTAACCCTTCCCCGAAGCCTTACCCTCACCCGTCCCCTAATCCTAAGCCGTACGCTCACACTAACCTGCGCCCTCACACGTACGCTGACCATAAACTGTTGTCGTAACATCACCTGGACCCTAAACCGTCCCCGTAACCTAACCCTAACCCTAGCCCGAACCCTAACCCTAACCCTTACCCGAAGCCTTGCCCTCACCCGTCCCCTAATCCTAACACGTATGGTCACACTAACCCGTGCCTTCACACGTGCGCTCCCCCTAAACCGTTGTCGTACCCTCACCTGGACCCTAAACCATCCCCGTCCCCTAATCCTAACCCTAGCCCGAACCCTAAACCTAACCCTTCCCCGAAGCCTTACCCTCACCCGTCGCTTAATCCTAACCCGTACGATCACACTAATCCGCACCCTCACACGGACCCTAGCCCTAATCCGTTGTCGTACCCTCAGCTGGACCCTAAACAGTCCCCGTCCCCTAACGCTAACCCGAGCCCGAACCCTAACCATAAACCTTCCCCGAAGCCTTATCGTCACCCGTCCCCTAATCCTAAGCCGTATACTCACACTAAGCTGCGCCCCAACACATACGCTCCCACTAAACCGTTGTCGTACTCTCACCTGGACCCTAAACCGTCCCCGTCCCCTAACCCTAACCCTAGCCCGAACCCTAACCATAACCCTTCCCCGAAGCCTTACCCTCAGCCGTCCCCTAATCCTAACCTGTACGCTCACACTAACCCGCGCCCTCACACGTACGCTCCCCCTAAACCGTTCTAGTACCCTCACCTGGACCCAAAACCGTCCCCGTCCCCTAACCCTAACCCTAGCCTGAACCCTAACCCTAACCCTTCCCCGAAGCCTTCCCCTCGCCCGTCCCCTAATCCTAACCAGTACGCTCACACTAACCCGTGCCCTCACACGTACGGTCCCCCTAAACCGTTGTCGTACCGTCACCTGCACCCTAAACCGTCCCCGTCCCCTAACCCAAACCCTAGCCCGAACCCTAACCCTAACCATTCCCCGAAGCCTTACCCTCACCCGTCCCCTAATCCTAACCTGTACGCTCACACTAACCCGCGCCCTCACACGTACGCTCCCCCTAAAGGGTTCTCGTACCCTCACCTGGACCCAAAACCGTCCCCGTCCCCTAACCCTAAACCTAGCCCGAACACTAACCCTAACCCTTCACCAAATCCTTACCATCACACGTCACCTAATCCTAACCCGTACGCTCACACTAACCCGTGCCCTCACACGTACGCTCCCCCTAAACCGTTGTCGTACCCTCACCTGGACCCCAAACCGGCCCCGTCCCCTAACCCTAACCCTAGTCCGAACCCTAACCCTAACCTTTTCCTGAAGCCTTACCCTCACCCGTCCCCTAATCCTAACCCGTACGCTCACACTAACCCGCGCCCTCACACGTACGCTCCCCCTCAACCGTTGTCGTACCCTCACGTGGACCTTAAACCGTCCCCGTCCCCTATCGCTAACCCTAGCACGAACCCTAACCCTAACCCTTCCCCGAAGCCTTACCCTCAGCCGTCCCCTAATCCAAACCCGTACGCTCACACGAAACCCGCGCCCTCACACGTGCGCTCTCCCTAAACTGTTGTCGTACCCTCACCTGGACCCTAAACCGTCCCCGTCCCCTAAACCTAACCCTAGCCTGAACCCTAACCCTAACCCTTCCCCGAAGCCTTATGCTCACCCGTCCCCTAATCCTAAACCGTAGGCTCACACTAACCCACGCCCTCACACGTACGCTCCCCCTAAACCGTTGTCGTACCCTCACCTGGATCCTAAACCGTCCCCGTCCCCTAACCCTAACCCTAGCCCGAACACTAATCCTAACCCTTCACCAAATCCTTACCCTCACACGTCACCTAATCCTAACCCGTTCACTCACACTAACCCGCGCCCGCACACGTACGCTCCCCCTAAACCGTTGTCGTACGCTCACCTGGACCCTAAACCGTCCCCGTCCCCTAACCCTAACCCTAGCCCGAACCCTAACCCTAACTCTTCCCCGAAGCCTTACCCTCATCCGTCCCCTAATCCTAACCCATACGCTCACACTAACCCGGACACTCACACGAACGCTACCCCTAATCCGTTGTCGTACCCTCAGCTGGACCCTAAACCGTCCCCGTCCCCTAATGCTAACCCTAGCCCGAACCCTAACCCTAACCCTTCCCCGAAGCCTTACCGTCACCCGTCCCCTAATCCTAAACCGTATGCTCACACTAACCCGCACACTCACACGTACCCTCTCCCTAAACCGTTGTCGTACCCTCACCTGGACCCTAAACCGTCCCTGTCCCCTAACCCTAACCCTAGCCCGAACCCTAACCCTAACACTTCCCCGAAGCCTTACACTCACCTGTCCCCTAATCCTAAACCGTACGCTCACACTAACCTGCGCCCTCTCACGTACGCTCCCCCTAAACCGTTGTCGTACCCTCACCTGTACCGTAAACCGGCCCCGTCCCCTAACCCTAACCCTAGCCCGAACCCTAACCCTAAACTTTTCCTGAAGCGTTACCCTCACCCGTCCCCTAATCCTAACCTGTACGCTCACACTAACCCGCGCCCTCACACGTACGCTCCCCCTCAACCGTTGTCGTACCCTCACGTGGACCCTAAACCGTCCCCATCCCCTAACCCTAACCCTAGCCCCAACCCTAATCCTAACCCTTCCCCGAAGCCTTACCCTCAGCCGTCCCCTAATCCAAACCTGAACGCTCACACTAACCCGTGCCCTAACACGTACGCTCCCCCTAAACCGTTGTCGTACCCTCACCTGGACCCTAAACCGTCCCCATCCCCGAACCCTACCACTAGCCCGAACCCACCCAAAACCCTTCCCAGAAGCCTTACCCTCACCCGTCCCATAATCCTAACCCGTAGGCTCACACTAACCCGCACCCTCACACATACGCTCCCCATAAATCGTTGTCATTCCCGCACCTGGACCCTAAACCGTCCCCGACCCCTAAACCTAACCCTAGCCCGAACCCTAACCCTAACCCTTCCCCGAAGCCTTACCCTCACCCGTCCCATAATCCTAACCCGTACACTCACACTAACCCGCACCCTCACACATATGCTCCGCATAAACCGTTGTCGTACCCTCACCTGGACCCTAAACCGTCCCCGTCCCCTAACCCTAAGCCTAGCCCGAACTCTAACCCTAACCCTTCCCCGAAGCCTTACACTCACCCATCCCCTAATCCTAACCTGTACACTCACACTAACCCACGGCCTCACACGTACGCTCCCTCTATACTGTTGTTGTACCCTCACATGGACCCTAAACCATCCCCGTCCCCTAAACCTAACCCTAGCCCGAACCCTCACCCTAACCCTTCCCCGAAGCCTTATACTCACCCGTCCAATAATTCTAACCCGTAAGCTCACACTAACCCGCGCCCTCACACATATGCTCCGCATAAACCATTGTCGTACCCTCACCTGGACCCTAAACCGTCCCCATCCCCTAACCCTAACCCTAGCCCGAACCCTAACCCTAACCCTTCCCCAAAGCCTTACCCTCACCCGTCCCCTAATCCTCCCCCGTACGCTCACACTAACCCGTGCCCTCACACGTACGCTCCCCCTAAAAGGTTGTCGTAACCTCACTTGGACCCTAAACCGTCCCCGTCCAATAACCCTAACCGTAACCCTAGACTGAACCCTAACCCTAACCCTTCCCAGAAGCCTTGCCGTCACCCGTCCCCTAATCCTAACCCGTATGCTCACACTAACCCGCGCCCTCACACGTGGGCTCCCCCTAAACCGTTGTCGTACCCTCACCTGGACCCTAAACCGTCCCCATTCCTTAACCCTAAGCCTAGCCCGAACCCTAATGCTAACACTTTCCCAAAGCCTTACCCTCACCCGTCCCCTAATCCTAACCCGTACGCTCACACTAACCCGCGCCCTCACACGTACGCTCCCCATAAACTGTTCTCGTAACCTCACCTGGGCCCATACCATCCCCATCCCCTAACCCTAACCCTAGCCCGAACCCTAACCCTAACCCTTTCCCGAAGCCTTACCCTCACCCGTCCCCTAATTCTAACCCGTACGCTCACACTGACCCGCGCCCTCACACGTACTCTGTCCCTAAACCGTTGTCGTACACTCACCTGCACCCTAAAACATCCCCGTCCCGTAACCCTAACCCTAGCCCGAACCCTAATCCTAACACTTCCCCGAAGCCTTACCCTCACCCTTCCCATAATCCTAACCTGTACGCTCACAGTGACCCGCGCCCTCACACGTACGCTTCCCCTAAACCGTTGTCGTACCCTCACCTGGACCCTAAACCGTCCCCATCCCCTAAACCTAAGCCTAGCCAGAACACTAATGCTAACCCTTTCCCAAAGCCTTCCCCTCACCCGTCCCCTAATCCTAACCCGTACGCTCACACTAACCCGCGCCCTCACACGTATGCCCCCATAAACTGTTGTCGTACCCTCACCTGGGCCCATACCATCCCCATCCCCTAACTCTAACCCTAGCCTGAACCCTAACCCTAACCCTTCCCCGAAGCCTTACCCTCACCCGTCCCCTAATCCTAACTCGTACGCTCACAATAACCCGCGCCCTCACACGTACGCTCCCCCTAAACCGTTGTCGTACCCTCACCTGCACCCTAAACCGTCCCCGTCCCCTAACCCTAACCCTAGCCCAAACCCTAACCCTAACCCTTCCCCGAAGCTTTACCCTCACCCGTCCCCTAATCCTAACCCGTACGCTCACACTAACCCGCGCCCTCACACGTACGCTTCCCCTAAACCGTTGTTGTACCCTCACCCAGACCCTAAAACATCCCCGTCCCCTAACCCAAACCCTAGCCCGAACTCTAACCCTAACCATTCCCCGAAGCCTTACCCTCACCCGTCCCCTAAAACTAACCTGTACTCTCACACTAACCCGCGCCCTCACACGTACACTCCCCCTAAACCGTTCTCGTACCCTCACCTGGACCCACAACCGTCCCCGTCCCCTAAACCTAACAGTAGCCCGAACACTAATGTTAACCATTTCCCGAAACCTTACCCTCACCCGTCCCCTAATCCTAACCCGTACGCTCACACTAACCCACGCCCTCACACGTACACTCCCCCTAAACCGTTGTTGTACCCTCACCTGGACCCTAAAACGTCCCCATCCCCTAACCCTAACCCTACCCCGAACCCTAACTATAACCATTCCCCGAAGCGTTACCCTCACCTGTCCCCTAATCCTAACCCGTACGCTCACAATAACCCGTGCCCTCACACGTGCGCTCCCCCTAAACCGTTGTCGTACCCTCACCTGTTCCCTAAACCGTCCCCGTCCCCTAAACCTAACCCTAGCCTGAACCCTAACCCTAGGCCCTCGCCGAAGCCTTACCCTCACACGTCCCCTAATCCTAACCCGTACGTTCACACTAACCCGTGCCCTCACACGTACGCTCCCCCTAAACCGTTGTCGTACCCTCACTTGCACCCTAAATCGTCCCTGTCCCCTAACCCTAACCCTAGCCCGAACCCTAACCGTAACCCTTCACCGAAGCCTTACCCTCACCCGTCCCATAATCCTAACCTGTACGCTCACACTAACCCGCGCCCTCAAACGTACGCTCCCCCTAAACCGTTGTCGTACCCTCACCTGGACACTAAACCGTCCCCGTCCCCTAACCCTAGCCGTAGCCCGAAACCTAACCCTAATCCTTCCCCGAAGTCATACCCTCAACCGTCCCATAATCCTAACCCGTACGCTCACACTAACCCGAGCCTCACACGTACGCTCCGCCTAAACCGTTGTCGTACACTCACCTGGACACTAAACCATTCCCGTCCCGTAACCCTAACCCTAGCCCGAACCCTAATGCTAACCCTTTCCCGAAGCCCTACCCTCACCCGTCCCCTAATCCTATCCCGTACGCTCACACTAACGTGCGCCCTCACACGTCCGCTCCCCCTAAACCGTTGTCGTACCCTCACCTGTACCCTAAACCGTCCCCGTGCCCTAATCCTAACCCTAGCTCGAACCCTAATGCTAACCCTATCCCGAAGCCTTACACTCACACGTCCCCTAATCCTAACCCGTACGCTCACACTAACCCAAGACCTCACACATACGCTCCCCCTAAACCATTGTCGTACCCTCACCTGGACCCTGAACCGTCCCCGTCCCCTAACCCTAACCCTAGCCCGAACCCTAACCCTTTACCCTTCCCCGAAGCCTTACCCTCACCCGTCCACTAATCCTAACCCGTACGCTCACACTAACCTGCGCCCTCACACGTACACTCCCCCTAAACCGTTGTCGTACCCTCACCTGGACCCTAAACCGTCCCCGTCCCCTAACCCTAACGCTAGCCCGAACCCTAACCCTAAGACTTTCCCGAAGCCTTAGCCACAGCCGTCCCCTAATCCTAACCCGTACGCTCACACTAACCCGAGCCCTCACACGTACGCTCCCCCTAAACCGTTGTCATACCCTCACCTGGACCCTAAACCGTCCCCGTCCCCTAACCCTAACCCTAGCACGAATTCTAACCCTAACCATTCCCCGAAGCCTTACCCTCACCCTTCCCCAAATCTAACCCGTACGCTCACACTAACCCGCGCCCTCACATGTACGCTCCCCCTAAATCGTTGTCGTAACCTCACCTCGACCTTAAACCGGCCCCGTACCCTAAACCTAACCCTAGCCCGAACCCTAACCCTAACCCTTCCCCGAAGCCTTGCCCTCAACCGTCCCCTAATCCTAACCCGTACGCTCACACTAACCCGTGCCCTCACACGTGAGATCCCCCTAAACCGTTGTCATACCCTCACCTGGACCCTAAACCGTCCCCGTCCCCTAACCCTAACTCTAGCCCGAACCCTAACCCTAAGCCTTTCCCGAAGCCTTACCCTCACCCGTCCCCTAATCCTAACCCGTACGCTCACACTAACACGCGCGCTCACACTTACGCTCCTCCTAAAACTTTGTCGTACCCTCATCTGGACCCTAAACCGTCCTCGTCCCCTAACCCAAACCCTAGCCCGAATCCTAACCTTAACCCTTCCCCGAAGCGTTGCCCTCACCCGTCCCCTAATCCTAACCAGTACGCTCACACTAACCCGCGCCCTGACACGTTCGCTCCCGCTAAACCATTGTCATACCCTCACCTGAACACTAAACCGTCCCTGTCCCCTAACCCTAACCCTAGCCCGAACCCTAACCCTAAGCCTTTCCCGAAGCCTTAGACACACCCGTCCCCTAATCCTAACCCGTACGCTCACACTAACCCGCGCCCTGACACGTACGCTCCCCCTAAACCTTTGTCGTACCCTCACCTGGACCGAAAACCGTCCCCGTCCCCTAACGCGAACCCTAGCCCGAACCCTGACGCTAACCCTTCCCCGAAGCCTTATTCTCACCCATCCCCTAATACTAACCCGTACGCTCAGAGTAACACGCGCCCTCACACGTACGCTCTCCCTAAACCGTTGTAGTACCCTCACCTGGACCCTAAACCGTCCCCGTCCCCACCCTAAACCTAGACCGAACCCTAACCCTAACACTTCCCCGAAGCCTTACACTCACCCGTCCCCTAATCCTAAACCGTACGCTCACACTAACCCGTGCCCTCACACGTGCGCTCCCCCTAAACCGTTGTCGTACCCTCACCTGGATCTTAAAACTTCCCCGTCCCCTAATCCTAACCTTGGATCGAACCCTAACCCTAAGCCTTTCCCGAAGCCTTACACTCACCCGTCCCCTAATCCTAACCCATACCCTCACAGTAACCCGCGCCCTCAGACGTACGCTCCCCCTAAACCGTTGTCGTACGCTCACCTGGACCCTAAACCTTCCCCGTCCCCTAACCCTAACCCTATCCCGAACACTAGCCCTAACCCTTCCCCGAAGCCTTACCCTCACCTTCCCCAATCCTAAACCGTACGCTCACACTAACTTGCGACCTCACACGTACGCTCCCCCTAAACCGTTGTCGTACTCCTACCTGGACCCTAAACCGTCCCTGTCCCCTAACCCTAATCCTAGCCTGAACCCTAACTCTAAAGCTTCCCCGAAGCCTTACACTCACCCGCCACCTAATTCTAACCCGTACGCTCACACTAACCCGCGCCCTCACACGTACGCTCCCCCTAAACCGTTCTCGTAGGCTCATCTGGACCCTAAACCGTCCCCGTCCCCTAACCATTACCCTAGCCCGAACACTAACCCTAACCCTTACCCGAAGCCTTACCCTCACCCGTCCCCTAATTCTAACCCGTACGCTCACAATAAGCGGCGCCCTCACATGTGCGCTCCCCCTAAACCGTTGTCGTACCGTCACCTGGACCCTAAACCGTCCCCGTCCCCTAACCCTAACCCTAGGCCAAACACTAATGCTAACCCTTTCCCGAATCCTTACCCTCACCTGTCCCATAATCCTAACCCGTACGCTCACACTATCCCGTGCCCTCACACGTACACTCCCCCTGAACCGTTGTCGTACCCTCACCTGGACCCTAAACCGTCCCCGTCCCCTAACCGTAACCCTAGCCCGAACCGTAAACTTAACCCTTCCCCGAAGCATTATCCTCACCCGAATCCTAATCCTAACCAGTACGCTCACACTAACCCGCGCCCTCACACGTCCGCTCCCACTAAACCGTTGACGTACCCTCACCTGGACCCTAAACCGTCCCCGTCCCCTAACCCTAACCCTAGCCCGAAACCTAACCCTAACCCTTCACCAACTCCTACCCTTAGACGTCCCCTAATCCTAACCCGTACGCTCACACTAACCCGCGCCCTAACACGTACGCGTCCCCTTAACCATTGTCGTAACTTCATCCGGACCCTAAACCATCCCCGTCCCCTAACCCTAACCTTAGGCCGATCCCTGACGCTAACCCTTCACCAACTCCTACCCTTAGACGTCCCCTAATCCTAACCCGTACGCTCACACTAACCCGCGCCCTCACACGTACACTCCCCCTAAACCGTTGTCGTACCCTCACCTGGACCCTAAACCGTCCCCGTCCCCTAACGCTAACCCTAGACCGAACCCTAATGCTAACCCTTTCCCGAAGCCCTACCCTCACCCGTTCCCTAATCCTAACCCGTACGCTCACACTAACCCGCGCCCTCACACGTTCGCTGCCCCTACACCGTTGTCGTAGCCTCACCAGGACCCTAAAACGTCCCCATCCCCTAACCCTAACCCTAGCCCGTACCCTAACCCTAACGCCTCCCTGAAGCCTTACCCTCACCCGTCCCTTAAACCTAACAAGTACGCTCACACTAACCCACGCCCTCACACGTGCACTCCCCCTAAACCGTTGTCGTACACTCACCTGGATCCTAAACCGTCCCCGTCCCCTAACCCTAGCCCAAGCCCGAACCCTAACCCTAACCCTTCCCCGAAGCCTTACACTCACCCGTCGCCTAATCCTAACCTGTACGCTCACTCTAACCCACGCCGTCACACGTGCGCTCCCCCTAAACCGTTGTCGTACCCTCACCTGGACCCTAAACCATCCCCGTCCCCTAACCCTAACCCTAACCCGAACCCTAATGCTAACCCTTTCCCGAAGCCTTACCCTCACCCGTCCCCTAATCCTAAACTGTACGCTCACACTAACCCATGCCCTCACACGTACGCTCCCCGTAAACCGTTGTCGTACCCTCACCTGGACCCAAAACCGTCCCCGTCCCCTAACCCTAACCCTAGCCCGAACCATAACCCTAACCCTTCACCAAATCCTTACCCTCACACGTCTCCTAATCCTAACCCGTACGCTCACACTAACCCGCGCCCTCACACGTACACTACCCCTAAACCGTTGTCGTACCCTCACCTGGACACTAAACCGTCCCAGTCCCCTAACCCTAACCCAAGCCCGAACCCTAACCCTAAGCCTTTCTCGAAGCCTTACCCTCATCCGTCCCCTAATCCTAACCCGTACGCTCACACTAACCCGCGCCCTCACACGTACCCTCCCCCTAAACAGTTGTCGTACCCTCACCAGGACCCTAAACAGTCCCCATCCCCTAACCCTAACCCTAGACCGAACCCTAACCCTAACGTTTCCCCGAAGCCTTACCCTCACCCGTCCCCTAATCCTAACCCGTGCGCTCACACTAACCCGCGCCCTCACACGTACGCTCACTCTAAACCATTGTCGTAACCTCATCTGGACCCTAAACCTTCCCCGTACCCTAACCCTAACCCTAGCCCGAACCCTAACCCTAACACTTACCCGAAGCCTTGCCCTCACCCGTCCCCTAATCCTAACCCGTACGGTCACACTAACCCGCGCCCTCACACGTGCGCTCCCCCTAAACCGTTGTCATACCCTCACCTACACCCTAAACCATCCCGGTCCCCGAAACCTAACCCTAGCCCGAACCCTAACCGTAACCCTTCCACGAAGCCTTACGCTTACCCGTCCCATAATCCTAACCCGTACGCTCACACTAACCCGCGCCCTCACACGTACGCTTCCCCTAAACCGTTGTCGTACCCTCACCTGGACCCTAAACCGTCCCCATGCCCTAACCCTAACCCTAGCCCGAACCCTAACACTAACCCTTCCCCGAAGCCTTACCCTCACCCGTCCCATAATCCTAACTCGTACGCTCAAACTAACATGCGCCCTCACACGTACGCTCCCCCTAAACCGTTGTCGTACCCTCACCTGGTCCCTAAACCGTCCCTGTCCCCTAACCCTAACCGTAGCCCGAACCCTAACCCTTCACCGAATCCTTACCCTCACACGTCCCCTAATCCTAACCCGTACGCTCACACTAACCCGCGCACTCACACGTACGCTTCCCCTAAACCGTTGTTGTACCCTCACACGGACCCTAAAACGTCCCCGTTCCCTAACCCTAACCCTAGCCCGAACCCTAACCCTAACAATTCCCCGAAGCCTTACCCTCACCAATCCCCTAATCCTAACCTGTACGCTCAAACTAACCCACGCCCTCACACGTACGCTCCCCCTAAACTGTTGTCGTACCCTCACTTGGACCCTAAACCGTTCCCGTCCCCTAACCCTAACCCTAGACCGAACCCTAACCCTAACACTTCCCCGAAGCCTTACGCTCACCTGTCCCCTAATCCTAACCTGTACACTCACAGTAACCTGCGCCCTCACACGTACGCTCCCCCTAAACCGTTGTCGTACCCTCACCTGCACCCTATACCATCCCGGTCCCCGAAACCTAATCCTAGCCCGAACCCTAAACCTAACCCTTCCCCGAAGCCTTACCCGCACCTATCCCCTAATCCTAACCTGTACGCTCAAACTAACCCGCGCCCTCACACGTACGCTCCCCCTAAACCGTTGTCGTACCCTCACCTGGACCCTAAAACGTCCCCGTCCCCTAACCCTAACCGTAGCACGAACCCTAACCCTTCACCGAATCCTTGCCCTCACACGTCCCCTAATCCTAACCCGTACGCTCACACTAACCAGCGTCCTCACACGTACGCTCCCCCTAAACTGTTGTCGTACCCTCACCTGCACCCTAAACCATCCCGGTCCCCGAAACCTAACCCTAGCCCGAACCCTAACCCTAAGCATTCCCTGAAGCCTTAACCTCACCCTTTCCATAATCCTAACCTGTACGCTCACACTAACCCGCGCCCTCACACGTACGCTTCCCCTAAACCGTTGTCGTACCGTCACCTGGACCCTAAACCGTCCCCGTCCCCTAACCCTAACCCTAGCCCGAACCCTAACCCAAACCCTTCACCGAATCCTTACCCTCACACGTCCCCAATCCTAACCCGTACGCTCATACTAACCCGCGCCCTCACACGTACGCTCCACCTAAACCGTTGTCGTTCCCTCACCTGGACCCTAAACCGTCCCCGTCCCCTAACCCTAACCCTAGCCCGAACCCTAACCCTAACCCTTCCCGGAAGCCTTACCCTCACCCGTCCCCTAATCCTAACCCGTACGCTCACACTAACCCGTGCCCTCACACGTATGCTCACCCTAAACTGTTGTCGTAACATCACCTGGACCCTAAACCGTCCCCGTCCCCTAACCCTAACCCTGGCCCAAGCCCTAACCCTACCCCTTCCCCGAAGCCTTACCCTCACCCATCCCCCAACCTAACCTGAACGCTCACACTAACACGCGCCCTTAGATGTACGCTCCCCCTAAACCGTTGTCGTACACTCACCTGGACCCTAAAACGTCCCCGTCCCCTAACCCTAACCCTAGCCCGAACCCTAAACCTTCACCGAATCCTTACCCTCACACGTCCCCTAATCCTAACCCGTACGCTCACACTAACCAGCGCCCTCACACGTACGCTCCCCCTAAACCGTTGTCGTACCCTCACCTGCACCCTAAACCATCCCGGTTCCCGAAACCTAACCCTAGCCCGAACCCTAACCCTAACCCTTCCCCGAAGCCTTACCGTCACCCGTTCCCTAATCCTAACCCGTATGCTCACACTAACCCGCACCCTCACACGTACGCTCTCCCTAAACCGTTGTCGTACCCTCACCTGGACCCTAAACCGTCCCTGTCCCCTAACCCTAACCCTAGCCCGAAACCTAACCCTAACCCTTCCCCGAAGCCTTACCCTCACCCGTCCCCTAATCGTAACCCGTACGGTCACACTAATCCGTGCCCTCACACGTACGCTCCCCCGAAAAGGTTGTCATAACCTCACTTGGACCCTAAACCGTCTCCCTCCAATAACCCTAACCCTAACCCTAGGCTGAACCCTAACCCTAACCCTTCCCCGAAGCCTTACCCTCACCCGTCCCGTAATCCTAACCAGTACGCTCACATTAAACCGCGCCCTCACACG
The DNA here is from genome assembly GCF_964270905.1 of Leucopleurus acutus. Classification (NCBI taxonomy): domain Eukaryota; kingdom Metazoa; phylum Chordata; class Mammalia; order Artiodactyla; family Delphinidae; genus Leucopleurus; species Leucopleurus acutus. The sequence goes on along the minus strand of NW_028139061.1, from coordinate 240,422 downwards.
TACGTTCCCCATAAACCGTTGTCATACCCTCACCTGGACCCTAAACCTTCCCCGACCCCTAAACCTAACCCTAGCCCGAACCCTAACCCGAACCCTTCCCCGAAGCCTTACCCTCACCCATCCCCTAATCCTAACCCGTACACTCACACTAACCTGTGCCCTCACACGTGCGCTCCCCCTAAACCGTTGTCGTACCCTCACCTGGACCCTAAACCGTCCCCGTCCCCTAACGCTAACCCTAGACCGAACCCTAATGCTAACCCTTTACCGAAGCCCTACCCTCACCCGTCCCCTAATCCTAACAAGTACGCTCACACTAACGCGCGCCGTCACACGTGCGCTCCCCCTAAACCGTTGTCGTACACTCACCTGGACCCTAAACCATCCCCGTCCCCTAACCCTAACCCTAGCCCGAACCCTAATGCTAACCCTTTCCCAAAGCCTTACACTCACCCGTCCCATAATCCTAACCCGTAAGCTCACACTAACCCGCGCCCACACACGTACGCTCCCGCTAAACCATTGTTGTACCCTCACCTGGTTCCTAAACCGTCCCCGTCCCCTAACCCTAACCCTAGCCCGAACCCTAACCCTTCACCGAATCGTTACCCACACACGTCCCCTAATCCTAAACCGTACGCTCACACTAACCCGTGCCCTCACACAAACGCTCCAACTAAACCGTTGTCGTACCCTCACCTGGACACTAAACAGTCCCCGTCCCCTAACCCTAGCCGTAGCCCGAAACCTAACCCTAAAACTTCCCCGAAGCCTTACCCTCAACCGTCCCATAATCCTAATCCGTACGCTGACACTAACCAGTGCCCTCACACGTACGCTTCCCCTAAACTGTTGTTGTACCCTCACCTGGACCCTAAAACGTCCCCGTCCCCTAACCCTAACCCTAGCCCGAACCCTAACCCTAACCATTCCCCGAAGCCTTACCCTCACCCGTCCTCTAATCCTAACCCGTACGCTCATACTAACCCGTGCCCTCACACGTGCGCACCCCCTAAACCGTTGTCGTACACTCACCTGGACCCTAAACCGTCCCCGTCCCCTAACCCTAACCCTAGCCCGAACCCTAATGTTAACCATTTCCCGAAGCCTTACCCTCACCCGTCCCCTAATGCAAACCCGTACGCTCACACTAACCCACGCCCTCACACGTACGCTCCCCCTAAACCGTTGTCGTATACTCGCTTGCACCCTAAATCGTCCCCGTCCCCTAACCCTAACCCTAGCCCAAGCCCTAACCCTAACCCTTCCCCGAAGCCTTACCCTTACCCATCCCATAATGCTAACCCGTACGCTCACACTAACACACGCCCTCACATGTACGCTCCCCCTAAACCGTTGTTGTACCCTCACGTGGACCCTAAAACGTCCCCGTCCCCTAACCCTAACCCTACCCCGAACCCTAACCCTAACCATTCCCCGAAGCCTTACCCTCACCCGTCCCCTAATCCTAACCTGTATGCTCACACTATCCCGCGCCCTCACACGTACGCTCCCCCTAAACCGTTGTCGTACCCTCACTTGGAGCTTAAACCGTCCCTGTACCCTAACCCTAACCCTAGCCTGAACCCGAAATATAACCCTTCCCCGAAGCCTTACCCTCACCCGTCACCTAATCCTAACCCGTACGCTCACACTAACCCGTGCCCTCACACTTACGCTCCCCCTAAACCGTTGTCGTACCCTCACCTGAACCCTAAACCGTCCCCGTCCCCTAACCCTAACCCTAACCCGAACCCTAAACCTCACACCTCCCCGAAGCCTTACCGTCACCCGTCCCCTAATCCTAACCCGTACGCTCACAGTAACCCGTGCCCTCACACATACGCTCCCCCTAAACCATTGTCGTACCCTCACCTGTACCTTAAATCGTCCCCGTCCCCTAAGCCTAGCCCGAACCCTAACCTTAAACCTTCCCCGAAGCCTTACCCTCACCCGTCCCATAATCCTAACCCGTACGCTCACACTAACCCGTGCCCTCACACGTACGCATCCCCTAAACTGTTGTTGTATCCTCACCTGGACCCTAAAACGTCCCCGTCCCCTAACCCTAGCCCGAACCCTAACCCTAACCATTCCCCGAAGCCTTACCCTCACCCGTCCTCTAATCCTAACCTGTACGCTCACACTAACCCACGCCCTCACACGTACGCTCCCCCTAAACCGTTGTCGTACCCTCACCTGGAACCTAAACCGTCCCCGTCCTCTAACCCTAACCCTAGCCCGAACCCTAACCCTAACACTTCACCGAATCCTTACCCTGACACGTCCCCTAATCCTAACCCGTACGCTCACACTAACCAGTGGCCTCACACGTACGCTCCCCCTAAACCGTTGTCGTACCCTCACCTGGACCCTAAACCGTCCCTGTCCCCTAAACCTAACCCTAGCCCGAACCTTAACCCTAACCCTTCCCGGAAGCCTTACCTTCACCCATCCCCTAATCCTAACCCGTACGCTCACACTAATCCACGCCCTCACACATACGCTAACCCTAAACCGTTGTCGTAACATCACCTTGACCCTAAACCGTCCCCGTACCCTAACCCTAACCCTAGCCCGAACCCTAACCCTAACACTTCCCCGAAGCCTTGCCCTCACCCGTCCCCTAAACCTAACCCGTAGTCTCACACTAACCCGCGCCCTCACACGTGTGCTCCCCCTAAACCGTTTTCGTACACTCACCTGGACCCTAAACCATCCCCGTCCCCTAACCCTAACCCTATCCCGAACCCTAATGTTAACCATTTCCCGAAGCCTTTCCCTCACCCGTCCCCTAATCCAAACCCGTACGCTCACACTAACCCGCGCCCTCACACGTATGCTCCCCCTAAACCGTTGTCGTACCCTCACCTGGACCCTATATCGTCTCCGTCCCCTAACCCTAACCGTTCCCCGAAGCCTTACCCTCACCCGTCCCCTAATCCTAACCCGTACGCTCACACTAACACGCGCCCTCACATGTACGCTCCCCCTAAACCGTTGTAGTACCCTCACCTGGACCCTAAACCGTCCCCGTCCCCTAACCCTAACCCTAGCCCGAACCCTAAACCTAACGCTTCCCAGAAGCCTTACCCTCAACCGTCCCCTAATCCTAACCCGTACGCTCACACTAACCCGCGCCCTCATACGTACGCTCCCGCTAAACCAGTCGTACCCTCACCAGAACACTAAACCGTCCCCGTCCCCTAACCCTAACCCTAGCCCGAACCCTAACCATAAACCTTTCCCGAAGCATTACCCTCACCCGTCCCCTAATCCTAACCCATACACTCACACCAACCCGCGCCCTCACACGTACGCTCCCCCTAAACCGTTGGCGTAAACTCACCTGGACCCTAAACGGTCCCCGTACCCAAACCCTAACCCTAGCCCGAACCCTAACCCTTCACCGAATCCTTACCCTCACACGTCCCCTAATCCTAACCCGTACGCTCACACTAACCAGTGCCCTCACACGTACGCTCCCCCTAAACCGTTATCGTACGCTCACCTGGACCCTAAACCATCCCCGTCCCCTAACCCTAACCCTAGCCCGAACCGTAACCCTAACCCTTCCCCGAAGCCTTAAACTCACACGTCCCCTAATTCTAACCCGTACGCTCACACTACCCCACGCCCTCACATGTACGCTCCCCCTACAGCGTTGTCGTAACCTCATCTGGAACCTAAACCGAACCCGTCCCCTAACCCTAACCCTAGCCCGAACCCTAACCCTAACCCTTCCCCGAAGCCTGGCCCTCACCTGTCCCCAATCCTAACCCGTACGCTCACAATAACCCGTGCCCTCACACGTACGCTCCCCCTAAACCGTTGTCGTACCCTCACTTGCATCCTAAACCGTCCCTGTCCCCTAACCCTAACCCTAGCCCGAACCCTAACCGTAACCCTTCGCCGAAGCCTTACCATCACCCGTCCCATAATCCTAACCCGTACGCTGACACTAACCAGGGCCCTCACACGTACGCTTCCCCTAAACTGTTGTTGTACCCTCACCTGGACCCTAAAACGTCCCCGTCCCCTAACCCTAGCCTGAACCCTAACCCTAACCATTCCCCGAAGCCTTACCCTCACCAGTCCCCTAATCCTAACCCGTATGCTCACACTAACCGACGCCCTCACACGTATGCTCCCCCTAAACCGTTGTCGTACCCTCTCCTGCACCCTAAACCATCCCCGTCCCCTAACCCTAACCCTAGCCCGAACGCTATACCTAACCCTTCCCCGAAGCCTTACCCTCACCCGTCCCCTAATCCTAACCTGTACGCTCACACTAACTCGCGCCCTCACACGTGCGGTCCCCCTAAACTGTTGTCGTACACTCACCTGTACCCTAAACCGTCCCCACCCCCTAACCCTAACCCTAGCACGAACCCTAATGCTAACCCTTTTCCGAAGCCTTACCCTCACACGTCCCCTAATCCTAACCCGTACGCTGACACTAACCCGCGCCCTCACACGTACGCTCCTCCTAAACCGTTGTCATACCATCATCTAGACCCTAAACCGTCCGCGTCGCCTAACCCTAACCCTAGCTCGAACCCTAACCCTAACCCTTCCCCGAAGCCTTACCCTCACCCGTACCCTAATCCTAACACGTACGCTCACACTAACCCGCGCCCTCACACGTATGCTCCCCCTACACCGTTGTCGTACCCTTACCTGGACCCTAAACCGTCCCCTTCCACTAACCCTAACCCTAGCCGGAACCCTAACCCTAACCCTTCCCCGAAGCCGTACCGTCACCCGTCCCCTAATCCTAACCCATACACTCACACTAACCTGCGCCCTCATACGTACGCTCCCCCTAAACCGTTTTCATACCCTCACGTGCACCCTAAAACATCCCGGTCCCCGAAACCTAACCCTAGCCCGAACCCTAAAGCTAACCCTTCCCCGAAGCCTTACCCTCACCCGTCCCATAATCCTAACCCGTACGGTCACACTAACCCACGCCCTCACACGCACGCTTCCCCTAAACCGTTGTCGTACCCTCACCTGGACCCTAAACTGTCCCCATCCCCTAACCCTAATCCTAGCCCGAACCCTAACCCTAACCCTTCCCCGAAGCCTTACCCTCACCCGTCCCATAATCCTAACTCGTACGCTCAAACTAACATGCGCCCTCACACGTACGCTCCCCCTAAACCGTTGTCGTACCCTCACCTGGGCCCTAAACCATCCCCGTCCCCTAACCCTAACCGTAGCCCGAACCCTAACCCTTCACCAAATCCTTACCCTCACACGTCCCCTAATCCTAACCCGTACCCTCACACTAACCTGCACCCTCACACGTACGCTTCCCCTAAACCGTTGTCGTACGCTCACCTGGACCCTAAACCGTCCCCATCCCCTAACCCTAACCCTTGCACGAACCGTAACCCTAACCCATCCCGAAGCGTTACACTCACACTTTCCCTAATTCTAACCCGTACGCTCACACTACCCACGCCCTCAAACGTACGGTCCCCCTAAATCGTTGTCGTACCCTCACCTGGACCCTAAACCGTCCCCGTCCCCTAACCCTAACCCTAGCATGAACCGTAACCCTAAACCTTCCCCGAAGCCTTACACTCACACGTCCCCTAATCCTAACCCGTACGCTCACAGTAACCCGCGCTGTCACACGTACGCTCCCCCTAAACCGTTGTCGTACCCTCACCTGGACCCTAAACCGTCCCCGTCCCCTAACCCTAACGCTAGCCCGAACCCTAACCCTAAGACTTTCCCGAAGCCTTAGCCACAGCCGTCCCCTAATCCTAACCCGTACGCTCACACTAACCCGAGCCCTCACACGTACGCTCCCCCTAAACCGTTGTCATACCCTCACCTGGACCCTAAACCGTCCCCGTCCCCTAACCCTAACCCTAGCACGAATTCTAACCCTAACCATTCCCCGAAGCCTTACCCTCACCCTTCCCCAAATCTAACCCGTACGCTCACACTAACCCGCGCCCTCACATGTACGCTCCCCCTAAATCGTTGTCGTAACCTCACCTCGACCTTAAACCGGCCCCGTACCCTAAACCTAACCCTAGCCCGAACCCTAACCCTAACCCTTCCCCGAAGCCTTGCCCTCAACCGTCCCCTAATCCTAACCCGTACGCTCACACTAACCCGTGCCCTCACACGTGAGATCCCCCTAAACCGTTGTCATACCCTCACCTGGACCCTAAACCGTCCCCGTCCCCTAACCCTAACTCTAGCCCGAACCCTAACCCTAAGCCTTTCCCGAAGCCTTACCCTCACCCGTCCCCTAATCCTAACCCGTACGCTCACACTAACACGCGCGCTCACACTTACGCTCCTCCTAAACCTTTGTCGTACCCTCATCTGGACCCTAAACCGTCCTCGTGCCCTAACCCAAACCCTAGCCCGAATCCTAACCTTAACCCTTCCCCGAAGCGTTGCCCTCACCCGTCCCCTAATCCTAACCAGTACGCTCACACTAACCCGCGCCCTGACACGTTCGCTCCCGCTAAACCATTGTCATACCCTCACCTGAACACTAAACCGTCCCTGTCCCCTAACCCTAACCCTAGCCCGAACCCTAACCCTAAGCCTTTCCCGAAGCCTTAGACACACCCGTCCCCTAATCCTAACCCGTACGCTCACACTAACCCGCGCCCTGACACGTACGCTCCCCCTAAACCTTTGTCGTACCCTCACCTGGACCGAAAACCGTCCCCGTCCCCTAACGCGAACCCTAGCCCGAACCCTGACGCTAACCCTTCCCCGAAGCCTTATTCTCACCCATCCCCTAATACTAACCCGTACGCTCAGAGTAACACGCGCCCTCACACGTACGCTCTCCCTAAACCGTTGTAGTACCCTCACCTGGACCCTAAACCGTCCCCGTCCCCACCCTAAACCTAGACCGAACCCTAACCCTAACACTTCCCCGAAGCCTTACACTCACCCGTCCCCTAATCCTAAACCGTACGCTCACACTAACCCGTGCCCTCACACGTGCGCTCCCCCTAAACCGTTGTCGTACCCTCACCTGGATCTTAAAACTTCCCCGTCCCCTAATCCTAACCTTGGATCGAACCCTAACCCTAAGCCTTTCCCGAAGCCTTACACTCACCCGTCCCCTAATCCTAACCCATACCCTCACAGTAACCCGCGCCCTCAGACGTACGCTCCCCCTAAACCGTTGTCGTACGCTCACCTGGACCCTAAACCTTCCCCGTCCCCTAACCCTAACCCTATCCCGAACACTAGCCCTAACCCTTCCCCGAAGCCTTACCCTCACCTTCCCCAATCCTAAACCGTACGCTCACACTAACTTGCGACCTCACACGTACGCTCCCCCTAAACCGTTGTCGTACTCCTACCTGGACCCTAAACCGTCCCTGTCCCCTAACCCTAATCCTAGCCTGAACCCTAACCCTAAAGCTTCCCCGAAGCCTTACACTCACCCGCCACCTAATTCTAACCCGTACGCTCACACTAACCCGCGCCCTCACACGTACGCTCCCCCTAAACCGTTCTCGTAGGCTCATCTGGACCCTAAACCGTCCCCGTCCCCTAACCATTACCCTAGCCCGAACACTAACCCTAACCCTTACCCGAAGCCTTACCCTCACCCGTCCCCTAATTCTAACCCGTACGCTCACAATAAGCGGCGCCCTCACATGTGCGCTCCCCCTAAACCGTTGTCGTACCGTCACCTGGACCCTAAACCGTCCCCGTCCACTAACCCTAACCCTAGGCCAAACACTAATGCTAACCCTTTCCCGAATCCTTACCCTCACCTGTCCCATAATCCTAACCCGTACGCTCACACTATCCCGTGCCCTCACACGTACACTCCCCCTGAACCGTTGTCGTACCCTCACCTGGACCCTAAACCGTCCCCGTCCCCTAACCGTAACCCTAGCCCGAACCGTAAACTTAACCCTTCCCCGAAGCATTATCCTCACCCGTCTCCTAATCCTAACCAGTACGCTCACACTAACCCGCGCCCTCACACGTCCGCTCCCACTAAACCGTTGACGTACCCTCACCTGGACCCTAAACCGTCCCCGTCCCCTAACCCTAACCCTAGCCCGAAACCTAACCCTAACCCTTCACCAACTCCTACCCTTAGACGTCCCCTAATCCTAACCCGTACGCTCACACTAACCCGCGCCCTAACACGTACGCATCCCCTTAACCATTGTCGTAACTTCATCCGGACCCTAAACCATCCCCGTCCCCTAACCCTAACCTTAGGCCGATCCCTGACGCTAACCCTTCACCAACTCCTACCCTTAGACGTCCCCTAATCCTAACCCGTACGCTCACACTAACCCGCGCCCTCACACGTACACTCCCCCTAAACCGTTGTCGTACCCTCACCTGGACCCTAAACCGTCCCCGTCCCCTAACGCTAACCCTAGACCGAACCCTAATGCTAACCCTTTCCCGAAGCCCTACCCTCACCCGTTCCCTAATCCTAACCCGTACGCTCACACTAACCCGCGCCCTCACACGTTCGCTGCCCCTACACCGTTGTCGTAGCCTCACCAGGACCCTAAAACGTCCCCATCCCCTAACCCTAACCCTAGCCCGTACCCTAACCCTAACGCCTCCCTGAAGCCTTACCCTCACCCGTCCCTTAAACCTAACAAGTACGCTCACACTAACCCACGCCCTCACACGTGCGCTCCCCCTAAACCGTTGTCGTACACTCACCTGGATCCTAAACCGTCCCCGTCCCCTAACCCTAGCCCAAGCCCGAACCCTAACCCTAACCCTTCCCCGAAGCCTTACACTCACCCGTCGCCTAATCCTAACCTGTACGCTCACTCTAACCCACGCCGTCACACGTGCGCTCCCCCTAAACCGTTGTCGTACCCTCACCTGGACCCTAAACCATCCCCGTCCCCTAACCCTAACCCTAACCCGAACCCTAATGCTAACCCTTTCCCGAAGCCTTACCCTCACCCGTCCCCTAATCCTAAACTGTACGCTCACACTAACCCGTGCCCTCACACGTACGCTCCCCGTAAACCGTTGTCGTACCCTCACCTGGACCCAAAACCGTCCCCGTCCCCTAACCCTAACCCTAGCCCGAACCATAACCCTAACCCTTCACCAAATCCTTACCCTCACACGTCTCCTAATCCTAACCCGTACGCTCACACTAACCCGCGCCCTCACACGTACACTACCCCTAAACCGTTGTCGTACCCTCACCTGGACACTAAACCGTCCCAGTCCCCTAACCCTAACCCAAGCCCGAACCCTAACCCTAAGCCTTTCTCGAAGCCTTACCCTCACCCGTCCCCTAATCCTAACCCGTACGCTCACACTAACCCGCGCCCTCACACGTACCCTCCCCCTAAACAGTTGTCGTACCCTCACCAGGACCCTAAACAGTCCCCATCCCCTAACCCTAACCCTAGACCGAACCCTAACCCTAACGTTTCCCCGAAGCCTTACCCTCACCCGTCCCCTAATCCTAACCCGTGCGCTCACACTAACCCGCGCCCTCACACGTACGCTCACTCTAAACCATTGTCGTAACCTCATCTGGACCCTAAACCTTCCCCGTACCCTAACCCTAACCCTAGCCCGAACCCTAACCCTAACACTTACCCGAAGCCTTGCCCTCACCCGTCCCCTAATCCTAACCCGTACGGTCACACTAACCCGCGCCCTCACACGTGCGCTCCCCCTAAACCGTTGTCATACCCTCACCTACACCCTAAACCATCCCGGTCCCCGAAACCTAACCCTAGCCCGAACCCTAACCCTAACCCTTCCACGAAGCCTTACGCTTACCCGTCCCATAATCCTAACCCGTACGCTCACACTAACCCGCGCCCTCACACGTACGCTTCCCCTAAACCGTTGTCGTACCCTCACCTGGACCCTAAACCGTCCCCATGCCCTAACCCTAACCCTAGCCCGAACCCTAACCCTAACCCTTCCCCGAAGCCTTACCCTCACCCGTCCCATAATCCTAACTCGTACGCTCAAACTAACATGCGCCCTCACACGTACGCTCCCCCTAAACCGTTGTCGTACCCTCACCTGGTCCCTAAACCGTCCCTGTCCCCTAACCCTAACCGTAGCCCGAACCCTAACCCTTCACCGAATCCTTACCCTCACACGTCCCCTAATCCTAACCCGTACGCTCACACTAACCCGCGCACTCACACGTACGCTTCCCCTAAACCGTTGTTGTACCCTCACACGGACCCTAAAACGTCCCCGTTCCCTAACCCTAACCCTAGCCCGAACCCTAACCCTAACAATTCCCCGAAGCCTTACCCTCACCAATCCCCTAATCCTAACCTGTACGCTCAAACTAACCCACGCCCTCACACGTACGCTCCCCCTAAACTGTTGTCGTACCCTCACTTGGACGCTAAACCGTTCCCGTCCCCTAACCCTAACCCTAGACCGAACCCTAACCCTAACACTTCCCCGAAGCCTTACGCTCACCTGTCCCCTAATCCTAACCCGTACACTCACAGTAACCTGCGCCCTCACACGTACGCTCCCCCTAAACCGTTGTCGTACCCTCACCTGCACCCTATACCATCCCGGTCCCCGAAACCTAATCCTAGCCCGAAACCTAAACCTAACCCTTCCCCGAAGCCTTACCCGCACCTATTCCCTAATCCTAACCTGTACGCTCAAACTAACCCGCGCCCTCACACGTACGCTCCCCCTAAACCGTTGTCGTACCCTCACCTGGACCCTAAAACGTCCCCGTCCCCTAACCCTAACCGTAGCCCGAACCCTAACCCTTCACCGAATCCTTACCCTCACACGTCCCCTAATCCTAACCCGTACGCTCACACTAACCAGCGTCCTCACACGTACGCTCCCCCTAAACCGTTGTCGTACCCTCACCTGCACCCTAAACCATCCCGGTCCCCGAAACCTAACCCTAGCCCGAACCCTAACCCTAAGCATTCCCTGAAGCCTTAACCTCACCCTTTCCATAATCCTAACCTGTACGCTCACACTAACCCGCGCCCTCACACGTACGCTTCCCCTAAACCGTTGTCGTACCGTCACCTGGACCCTAAACCGTCCCCGTCCCCTAACCCTAACCCTAGCCCGAACCCTAACCCAAACCCTTCACCGAATCCTTACCCTCACACGTCCCCAATCCTAACCCGTACGCTCATACTAACCCGCGCCCTCACACGTACGCTCCACCTAAACCGTTGTCGTTCCCTCACCTGGACCCTAAACCGTCCCCGTCCCCTAAGCCTAACCCTAGCCCGAACCCTAACCCTAACCCTTCCCGGAAGCCTTACCCTCACCCGTCCCCTAATCCTAACCCGTACGCTCACACTAACCCGTGCCCTCACACGTATGCTCACCCTAAACTGTTGCCGTAACATCACCTGGACCCTAAACCGTCCCCATCCCCTAACCCTAACCCTGGCCCAAGCCCTAACCCTACCCCTTCCCCGAAGCCTTACCCTCACCCATCCCCCAACCTAACCTCAACGCTCACACTAACACGCGCCCTTAGATGTACGCTCCCCCTAAACCGTTGTCGTACACTCACCTGGACCCTAAAACGTCCCCGTCCCCTAACCCTAACCCTAGCCCGAACCCTAAACCTTCACCGAATCCTTACCCTCACACGTCCCCTAATCCTAACCCGTACGCTCACACTAACCAGCGCCCTCACACGTACGCTCCCCCTAAACCGTTGTCGTACCCTCACCTGCACCCTAAACCATCCCGGTCCCCGAAACCTAACCCTAGCCCGAACCCTAACCCTAACCCTTCCCCGAAGCCTTACCGTCACCCGTTCCCTAATCCTAACCCGTATGCTCACACTAACCCGCACCCTCACACGTACGCTCTCCCTAAACCGTTGTCGTACCCTCACCTGGACCCTAAACCGTCCCTGTCCCCTAACCCTAACCCTAGCCCGAAACCTAACCCTAACCCTTCCCCGAAGCCTTACCCTCACCCGTCCCCTAATCGTAACCCGTACGGTCACACTAATCCGTGCCCTCACACGTACGCTCCCCCGAAAAGGTTGTCATAACCTCACTTGGACCCTAAACCGTCTCCCTCCAATAACCCTAACCCTAACCCTAGGCTGAACCCTAACCCTAACCCTTCCCCGAAGCCTTACCCTCACCCGTCCCGTAATCCTAACCAGTACGCTCACATTAAACCGCGCCCTCACACGTACGTTCCCCATAAACCGTTGTCATACCCTCACCTGGACCCTAAACCTTCCCCGACCCCTAAACCTAACCCTAGCCCGAACCCTAACCCGAACCCTTCCCCGAAGCCTTATCCTCACCCATCCCCTAATCCTAACCCGTACACTCACACTAACCTGTGCCCTCACACGTGCGCTCCCCCTAAACCGTTGTCGTACCCTCACCTGGACCCTAAACCGTCCCCGTCCCCTAACGCTAACCCTACACCGAACCCTAATGCTAACCCTTTACCGAAGCCCTACCCTCACCCGTCCCCTAATCCTAACAAGTACGCTCACACTAACGCGCGCCCTCACACGTGCGCTCCCCCTAAACCGTTGTCGTACACTCACCTGGACCCTAAACCATCCCCGTCCCCTAACCCTAACCCTAGCCCGAACCCTAATGCTAACCCTTTCCCAAAGCCTTACACTCACCCGTCCCATAATCCTAACCCGTAAGCTCACACTAACCCGCGCCCACACACGTACGCTCCCGCTAAACCATTGTTGTACCCTCACCTGGTTCATAAACCGTCCCCGTCCCCTAACCCTAACCCTAGCCCGAACCCTAACCCTTCACCGAATCCTTACCCACACACGTCCCCTAATCCTAAACCGTACGCTCACACTAACCCGTGCCCTCACACAAACGCTCCCACTAAGCCGTTGTCGTACCCTCACCTGGACACTAAACAGTCCCCGTCCCCTAACCCTAGCCGTAGCCCGAAACCTAACCCTAAAACTTCCCCGAAGCCTTACCCTCAACCGTCCCATAATCCTAATCCGTACGCTGACACTAACCAGTGCCCTCACACGTACGCTTCCCCTAAACTGTTGTTGTACCCTCACCTGGACCCTAAAACGTCCCCGTCCCCTAACCCTAACCCTAGCCCGAACCCTAACCTAACCATTCCCCGAAGCCTTACCCTCACCCGTCCTCTAATCCTAACCCGTACGCTCATACTAACCCGTGCCCTCACACTTGCGCACCCCCTAAACCGTTGTCGTACACTCACCTGGACCCTAAACCGTCCCCGTCCCCTAACCCTAACCCTAGCCCGAACCCTAATGTTAACCATTTCCCGAAGCCTTACCCTCACCCGTCCCCTAATGCAAACCCGTACGCTCACACTAACCCACGCCCTCACACGTACGCTCCCCCTAAACCGTTGTCGTATACTCGCTTGCACCCTAAATCGTCCCCGTCCCCTAACCCTAACCCTAGCCCAAGCCCTAACCCTAACCCTTCCCCGAAGCCTTACCCTTACCCATCCCATAATCCTAACCCGTACGCTCACACTAACACACGCCCTCACATGTACGCTCCCCCTAAACCGTTGTTGTACCCTCACATGGACCCTAAAACGTCCCCGTCCCCTAACCCTAACCCTACCCCGAACCCTAACCCTAACCATTCCCCGAAGCCTTACCCTCACCCGTCCCCTAATCCTAACCTGTATGCTCACACTATCCCGCGCCCTCACACGTACGCTCCCCCTAAACCGTTGTCGTACCCTCACTTGGAGCTTAAACCGTCCCTGTACCCTAACCCTAACCCTAGCCTGAACCCGAAATATAACCCTTCCCCGAAGCCTTACCCTCACCCGTCACCTAATCCTAACCCGTACGCTCACACTAACCCGTGCCCTCACACTTACGCTCCCCCTAAACCGTTGTCGTACCCTCACCTGAACCCTAAACCGTCCCCGTCCCCTAACCCTAACCCTAACCCGAACCCTAAACCTAACACCTCCCCGAAGCCTTACCGTCACCCGTCCCCTAATCCTAACCCGTACGCTCACACTAACCCGTGCCCTCACACATACGCTCCCCCTAAACCATTGTCGTACCCTCACCTGCACCTTAAATCGTCCCCGTCCCCTAAGCCTAGCCCGAACCCTAACCTTAAACCTTCCCCGAAGCCTTACCCTCACCCGTCCCATAATCCTAACCCGTACGCTCACACTAACCCGTGCCCTCACACGTACACATCCCCTAAACTGTTGTTGTATCCTCACCTGGACCCTAAAACGTCCCCGTCCCCTAACCCTAGCCCGAACCCTAACCCTAACCATTCCCCGAAGCCTTACCCTCACCCGTCCTCTAATCCTAACCTGTACGCTCACACTAACCCACGCCCTCACACGTACGCTCCCCCTAAACCGTTGTCGTACCCTCACCTGGAACCTAAACCGTCCCCGTCCTCTAACCCTAACCCTAGCCCGAACCCTAACCCTAACACTTCACCGAATCCTTACCCTGACACGTCCCCTAATCCTAACCCGTACGCTCACACTAACCAGTGGCCTCACACGTACGCTCCCCCTAAACCGTTGTCGTACCCTCACCTGGACCCTAAACCGTCCCTGTCCCCTAAACCTAACCCTAGCCCGAACCTTAACCCTAACCCTTCCCGGAAGCCTTACCCTCACCCATCCCCTAATCCTAACCCGTACGCTCACACTAATCCACGCCCTCACACATACGCTAACCCTAAACCGTTGTCGTAACATCACCTTGACCCTAAACCGTCCCCGTACCCTAACCCTAACCCTAGCCCGAACCCTAACCCTAACACTTCCCCGAAGCCTTGCCCTCACCCGTCCCCTAAACCTAACCCGTAGTCTCACACTAACCCGCGCCCTCACACGTGTGCTCCCCCTAAACCGTTTTCGTACACTCACCTGGACCCTAAACCATCCCCGTCCCCTAACCCTAACCCTAGCCCGAACCCTAATGTTAACCATTTCCCGAAGCCTTTCCCTCACCCGTCCCCTAATCCAAACCCGTACGCTCACACTAACCCGCGCCCTCACACGTACGCTCCCCCTAAACCGTTGTCGTACCCTCACCTGGACCCTATATCGTCTCCGTCCCCTAACCCTAACCGTTCCCCGAAGCCTTACCCTCACCCGTCCCCTAATCCTAACCCGTACGCTCACACTAACACGCGCCCTCACATGTACGCTCCCCCTAAACCGTTGTAGTACCCTCACCTGGACCCTAAACCGTCCCCGTCCCCTAACCCTAACCCTAGCCCGAACCCTAAACCTAACGCTTCCCAGAAGCCTTACCCTCAACCGTCCCCTAATCCTAACCCGTACGCTCACACTAACCCGCGCCCTCATACGTACGCTCCCGCTAAACCAGTCGTACCCTCACCAGAACACTAAACCGTCCCCGTCCCCTAACCCTAACCCTAGCCCGAACCCTAACCATAAACCTTTCCCGAAGCATTACCCTCACCCGTCCCCTAATCCTAACCCATACACTCACACCAACCCGCGCCCTCACACGTACGCTCCCCCTAAACCGTTGGCGTAAACTCACCTGGACCCTAAACGGTCCCCGTACCCAAACCCTAACCCTAGCCCGAACCCTAACCCTTCACCGAATCCTTACCCTCACACGTCCCCTAATCCTAACCCGTACGCTCACACTAACCAGTGCCCTCACACGTACGCTCCCCCTAAACCGTTATCGTACGCTCACCTGGACCCTAAACCATCCCCGTCCCCTAACCCTAACCCTAGCCCGAACCGTAACCCTAACCCTTCCCCGAAGCCTTACACTCACACGTCCCCTAATTCTAACCCGTACGCTCACACTACCCCACGCCCTCACATGTACGCTCCCCCTACAGCGTTGTCGTAACCTCATCTGGAACCTAAACCGAACCCGTCCCCTAACCCTAACCCTAGCCCGAACCCTAACCCTAACCCTTCCCCGAAGCCTGGCCCTCACCTGTCCCCAATCCTAACCCGTACGCTCACAATAACCCGTGCCCTCACACGTACGCTCCCCCTAAACCGTTGTCGTACCCTCACTTGCATCCTAAACCGTCCCTGTCCCCTAACCCGAACCCTAGCCCGAACCCTAACCGTAACCCTTCGCCGAAGCCTTACCATCACCCGTCCCATAATCCTAACCCGTACGCTGACACTAACCAGGGCCCTCACACGTACGCTTCCCCTAAACTGTTGTTGTACCCTCACCTGGACCCTAAAACGTCCCCGTCCCCTAACCCTAGCCTGAACCCTAACCCTAACCATTCCCCGAAGCCTTACCCTCACCAGTCCCCTAATCCTAACCCGTATGCTCACACTAACCGACGCCCTCACACGTACGCTCCCCCTAAACCGTTGTCGTACCCTCTCCTGCACCCTAAACCATCCCCGTCCCCTAACCCTAACCCTAGCCCGAACGCTATACCTAACCCTTCCCCGAAGCCTTACCCTCACCCGTCCCCTAATCCTAACCTGTACGCTCACACTAACTCGCGCCCTCACACGTGCGGTCCCCCTAAACTGTTGTCGTACACTCACCTGTACCCTAAACCGTCCCCACCCCCTAACCCTAACCCTAGCACGAACCCTAATGCTAACCCTTTTCCGAAGCCTTACCCTCACACGTCCCCTAATCCTAACCCGTACGCTGACACTAACCCGCGCCCTCACACGTACGCTCCTCCTAAACCGTTGTCATACCATCATCTAGACCCTAAACCGTCCGCGTCGCCTAACCCTAACCCTAGCTCGAACCCTAACCCTAACCCTTCCCCGAAGCCTTACCCTCACCCGTACCCTAATCCTAACACGTACGCTCACACTAACCCGCGCCCTCACACGTATGCTCCCCCTACACCGTTGTCGTACCCTTACCTGGACCCTAAACCGTCCCCTTCCACTAACCCTAACCCTAGCCGGAACCCTAACCCTAACCCTTCCCCGAAGCCGTACCGTCACCCGTCCCCTAATCCTAACCCATACACTCACACTAACCTGCGCCCTCAAACGTACGCTCCCCCTAAACCGTTTTCATACCCTCACGTGCACCCTAAAACATCCCGGTCCCCGAAACCTAACCCTAGCCCGAACCCTAAAGCTAACCCTTCCCCGAAGCCTTACCCTCACCCGTCCCATAATCCTAACCCGTACGGTCACACTAACCCACGCCCTCACACGCACGCTTCCCCTAAACCGTTGTCGTACCCTCACCTGGACCCTAAACTGTCCCCATCCCCTAACCCTAATCCTAGCCCGAACCCTAACCCTAACCCTTCCCCGAAGCCTTACCCTCACCCGTCCCATAATCCTAACTCGTACGCTCAAACTAACATGCGCCCTCACACGTACGCTCCCCCTAAACCGTTGTCGTACCCTCACCTGGGCCCTAAACCATCCCCGTCCCCTAACCCTAACCGTAGCCCGAACCCTAACCCTTCACCAAATCCTTACCCTCACACGTCCCCTAATCCTAACCCGTACCCTCACACTAACCTGCACCCTCACACGTACGCTTCCCCTAAACCGTTGTCGTACGCTCACCTGGACCCTAAACCGTCCCCATCCCCTAACCCTAACCCTTGCACGAACCGTAACCCTAACCCATCCCGAAGCGTTACACTCACACTTCCCCTAATTCTAACCCGTACGCTCACACTACCCACGCCCTCAAACGTACGGTCCCCCTAAATCGTTGTCGTACCCTCACCTGGACCCTAAACCGTCCCCGTCCCCTAACCCTAACCCTAGCATGAACCTTAACCCTAAACCTTCCCCGAAGCCTTACACTCACACGTCCCCTAATCCTAACCCGTACGCTCACAGTAACCCGCGCTGTCACACGTACGCTCCCCCTAAACCGTTGTCGTACCCTCACCTGGACCCTAAACCGTCCCCGTCCCGTAACCCTAACCCTAGGCCGAACCCTAACCCTAACCCTTCCCCGAAGCCTTACGCTCACCTGTCCCCTAATCCTAACCCGTACGCTCACACTAACCCGCGCCCTCACACGTACGCTCCCCCTGAACCGTTGTCGTACCCTCACCTGCACCCTAAACCATCCCGGTCCCCGAAACCTAACCTTAGCCCGAACCCTAAACCTAATCCTTCCACGAAGCCTTACCCACACCCGTCCCCTAATCCTAACCCATACGCTCACACTAACCCGCGCCCTCACACGTACGCTTCCCCTAAGCCGTTGTCGTACCGTCACCTTGACCCTAAACCGTACCCGTCCCCTAACCCTAACCCTAGCCCGAACGCTAACCCTAACCCTTCCCCGAAGCCTTACTCTCACCCGTCCCCTAATCCTAACTCGTACGCTCACACTAACACGCGCCCTCACACGTACGCTCCCCCTCAACCGTTGTCGTAACCTCACCTGGTCCCTAAACCGTCCCCATGCCCTAAACCTAACCGTAGCCCGAACCCTAACCCTTCACCAAATCCTTACCCTCACACGTCCCTAATCCTAACCCGTACGCTCACACTAACCAGCGCCCTAACACGTTCACTCCCCCTAAACCGTTGTCGTATCCTCACCTGGACCCTAAACCGTCCCCGTCCCCTAACCCTAACCCTAGCCCGAACCCTAACCCTAACCCTTCCCCGAAGCCTTACCCTCACCCGTCCCCTAATCCTAACCCGTACGCTCACACTAACCTGCGCCCTCACACGTACACTCCCCCTAAACCGTGTCGTACCCTCACCTGGACCCTAAACTGTCCCCGTCCCCTAACCCTAACCCGAACCCTAACACTAACTCTTCCCCTAAGCCTTACCCTCAACCGTCCCCTAATCCTAACCCGTACGCTCACACTAACCCGCACCCTCACACGAACGCTACCCCTAATCCGTTGTCGTATCCTCAGCTGGACCCTAAACCGTCCCTGTCCCCTAACCCTAACCCTAGCCCAAGCCCTAACCCTACCCCTTCCCTGAAGCCTTACCCTCACCCGTCCCCTAATCGTAACCCGTATACTCACACTAATCTGCGCCCCCACACATACGCTCCCACTAAACCGTTGTCATACTCTCACCTGGACCCTAAACCGTCCCCATCACCTAACCCTAACCCGAAACCCTAACCCTAACCCTTCCCCGAAGCCTTACCCTCACCCGTCCCATAATCCTTACTCGTACACTAAAACTAACATGCGCCTCACACGTACGCTCCCCCTAAACCGTTGTCGTACCCTCACCTGGTCCCTAAACCGTCCCCATCCCCTAACCCTAACCGTAGCCCGAACCCTAACCCTTCACCGAATCCTTACCCTCACACGTCCCCTAATCCTAACCCATACGCTCACATAACCCGCGCCATCACATGTACGCTCCCCCTAAACCGTTGTCGTACCCTCACCAGGACCCTAAACCGTCCCCGTCCCCTAACCCTAACCCTAGCCCGAACCCTAACCCTTCCCCGAAGCCTTACCCTCACCCGTCCCCCAATCCTAACCCGTACGCTCACACTAAGCCGCGCCCTCACACGTACGCTCCCCCTAAACCGTTGTCGTACCCTCACCAGGACCCTAAACCGTCCCCGTCCCCTAACCCTAACCCTAGCCCGAACCCTAACCCTAACCCTTCACCAAATCCTTACCCTCACACGTCACCTAATCCTAACCCGTAAGCTCACACTAACCCACGCCCTCACACGTACGCTCCCCCTAAACCGTTGTCGTACACTCACCTGGACCCTAAACCGTCCCCGTCCCCTAACACTAACCCTAGCCCGAACCCTAACCCTAACCCTTCCCCGAAGCCTTACCCTCACTCGTCCCCTAATCCTAACCCGTATGCTCACACTAACAAGTGCCCTCACACGTACGCTCCCCCTAAACCGTTGTCGTACACTCACCTGGACCCTAAACCATCCCCGAACCCTAAACCTAACCCTAGCCTGAACCGTAACCCTAACCCTTCCCCGAAACCTTACACTCACACGTCCCCTAATTCTAAGCCGTACGCTCACACTACCCCACGCCCTCACATGTACGCTCCCCCTAAACCGTTGTCGTAACCTCATCTGGAACCTAAACCGAACCCGTCCCCTAACCCTAACCCTAACCCGAACCCTAATGCTAACCCTTTCCCGAAGCCTTACGCTCACCCCTCCCCTAATCCTAACCTGTACGCTCACACTAACCCGTGCCCTCACACATACGCTCCCCCTAAACCGTTGTCGTACCCTCACCTGGACCCAAAACCGTCCCCGTCCCCTAACCCTAACCCTAGCACGAACGATAACCCTAACCCTTCACCAAATCCTTACCCTCACACGTCTCCTAATCCTAACCCATACGCTCATACTAACCCGCGCCCTCACACGTACACTACCCCTAAACCGTTGTCGTACCCTCACCTGGACACTAAACCGTCCCAGTCCCCTAACCCTAACCCAAGCACGAACCCTAACCCTAAGTCTTTCTCGAAACCTTACCCTCACCCGTCCCCTAATCCTAACCCGTACGCTTACACTAACCCGTGCCCTCACACGTGCGCTCCACGTAAACCGTTGTCGTACACTCACCTGTTCCCTAAACCGTCCCCGCTCCTAACCCTAACACTAGCCCGATCCCTAATGCTAGCCCTTTCCCGAAGCCTTACCCTCACACGTCTCCTAATCCTAACCCATACGCTCACACTAACCCGCGCCCTCACACGTACGCTCCCCCTAAACCGTTGTCGTACCCTCACCTAGACCCTAAACTCTCCCCGTCCCCTAACCCTAACCGTAGCCCGAACCCTAACCCTTCACCGAATCCTTACCCTCACACGTCCCCTAATCCTAACCCGTACGCTCACACTAACCCGCGCCCTCACACGTACGCTTCCCCTAAACCGTTGTTGTACCCTCACACGGACCCTAAAACGTCCCCGTTTCCTAACCCTAACCCTAGCCCGAACCCTAACCCTAACAATTCCCCGAAGCCTTACCCTCACCCGTCCCCTAATCGTAACCCGTACGCTCACACTAACCCGCGCCGTCACACGTACGCTCCCCCGAAACCTTTGTCGTAACCTCACCTGGACCCTAAATCGTCCCCATCCCCTAACCCTAACCCTAGCCCGAACCCTAACCCTAACCCTTCCCTGAAGCCTTACACTCACCCGTCCCCTAATCCTAACCCGTACGCTCACACTAACCCGCCCCCTCTCACGTTTGCACCCCCTAAACCGTTGTCGTACCCTCACCTGGACCCTAAACCGTCCCCGTCCCCTAACCCTAACCCTAGCCCGAACCCTAACACTAACCTTTTCCTGAAGCCTTACCCTCACCCGTCCCGTAATCCTAACCCGTACGCTCACACTAACCTGCGCCCTCACACGTACGCTCCCCCTCAACCGTTGTCGTACCCTCACGTGGACCCTAAACCGTCCCCGTCCCCTAACCCTAGCCCGAACCCTAACACTAACACTTCCCCGAAGCCTTACCCTCAGCCGTCCCCTAATCCAAACCCGTACGCTCACACTGACCCGCGCCCTAACACGTACGCTCCCCCTAAACCGTTGTCGTACCCTCACCTGGCCCCTAAACCATCCCCATCACCGAACCCTAACCCTAGCCCGAACCCACCCGTAACCCTTCCCAGAAGCCTTACCCTCACCTGTCCCCTAATCCTAACCCGTACGCTCACACTAACCCACGCCCTCATACGTTCGCTCCCCCTAAACCGTTCTCGTACCCTCACCTCGACTCTAAACCGTCCCCGTCCCCTAACCCTAACCCTAGCCCGAACCCTAACCCTAACCCTTTCCCGAAACCTTAACCTCACCCGTCCCCCAATCCTAACCCGTACGCTCACATTAACCTGCGCCCTCACACGTACGCTCCCCCTAAACCGTTGTTGTACCCTCACCAGGACCCTAAACCGTCCCCGTCCCCTAACCCTAACCCTAGCCCGAACCCTAACCCTAACCCTTCCCCGAAGCCTTACCCTCACCCGTCCCATAATCCTAAACCGTACGCTCACACTAACCCGCGCCCTCACACGTACGCTCCCCTTAAACCGTTGTCGTAACCTCATCTGGACCCTAATCCGTCCCCGTCCCCTAACCCTAACCCTAGCCCGAACCCTAACCCTAACCCTTCTCCGAAGCCTTACCCTCACCCGTCCCATAATCCTAACCCGTAAGCTCACACTAACCCGCGCCCTCACACATATGCTCCGCAGAAACCGTTGTCGTACCCTCACCTGGACCCTAAATCGTCCCCATACCCTAACCCTAACCCTAGCCCGAACCCTAACCCTAACCCTTCCCTAAAGCCTTACACTCAACCGTCCCCTAATCCTAACCCATACGCTCACACTAACCCGCGCCCTCTCACGTACGCTCCCCCTAAACCGTTGTCGTACCCTCACCTGGACCCTAAACCGTCCTCGTCCCTAACCCTAACCCTAGCCCGAACCCTAACCCTAACCTTTTCCTGAAGCCTTACCCTCACCCGTCCCCTAATCCTAACCCGTACGCTCACACTAACCCGCGCCCTCACACGTACGCTCCCCCTCAACCGTTGTCGTACCCTCACGTGGACCCTAAACCGTCCCTGTCCCCTAACCCTAGCCCGAACCCTAACCCTAAACCTTCCCCGAAGCCTTACCCTCAGCCGTCCCCTAATCCAAACCTGTACGCTCACACTAACCCGCGCCCTAACACGTACGCTCCCCCTAAACCGTTGTCGTACCCTCACCTGGACCCTAAACCGTCCCCATCCCCGAACCCTAACCCTAGCCCGAACCCACCCGTAACCCTTCCCAGAAGCCTTACGCTCACCCGTCCCCTAATCCTAACCCGTACGCTCACACTAACCCACGCCCTCATACGTACGCTCCCCCTAAACCGTTGTCGTACCCTCACCTGGACTCTAAACTGTCCCCGTCCCCTAACCCTAACCCTAGCCCGAACCCTAACCCTAACCCTTCCCCGAAGCCTTACCCTCACCCGTCCCCTAATCCTAACCCGTACGCTCACACTAACCCGCGCCCTCACACTTACGCTCCCCCTAAACCGTTGTCGTACCCTCACCTGAACCCTAAACCGTCCCCGTCCCCTAAACCTAACCCTAACCCGAACCCTAAACCTAACCCCTCGTCGAAGCCTTACCCTCACCGGTCCCCTAATCCTAACCCGTACGCTCACACTAACCCGCGCCCTCACACGTACGCTCCCCCTAAACCATTGTCGTACACTCACCTGCACCCTAAATTGTCCCCGTCCCCTAACCCTAACCGTAGCCCGAACCCTAACCCTAACCCTTCCCCGAAACCTTACCCTCACCCGTCCCATAATCCTAACCCGTACGCTCACACTAACCTGAGCCCTCACACGTACGCTGGCCATAAACCGTTGTCGTACCCTCACCTGGACCCTAAACCGTCCCCGTACCCTAACCCTAGCCTGAACCCTAACCCTAACCCTTCACCAAAACCTTACCCTCACACGTCCCCTAATCCTAACCAGTACGCTCACACTAAACCACGCCCTCACACGTACGCTCCCCCTAAACCGTTGTCGTACCCTCACCTGGACCCTAAACCGTCTCCGTCCCCTAACCCTAACCCTAGCCCAAACCCTAACCATAACCCTTACCCGAAGCCTTACCCTCACCCGTCCCCTAATCCTAACACGTACGCTCACACTAACCTGAGCCCTCACACGTACGCTGACCATAAACCGTTGTCGTAACATCACCTGGACCCTAAACCGTCCCCGTACCCTAACCCTAACCCTAGGCCCAACCCTAACCCTAACCCTTACCCGAAGCCTTGCCCTCACCTGTCCCCTAATCCTAACACGTATGGTCACACTAACCCGCGCCCTCACACGTGCGCTCCCCCTAAACCATTGTCATACCCTCACCTGGACTCTAAACCGTCCCCGTCCCCTAACCCTAACCCTAGCCCGAACCCTAATGCTAACCCTTTCCCGAAGCCTTACCCTCACCCGTTCCCTAATCCTAACCCATATGCTCACACTAACCCGCGCCCTCACACGTGCGCTCCCGCTAAACCGTTGTCGTACCCTCACCTGGACCCTAAACCGTCCCCTTCCCCTAACCCTAACCCTAGCCCGAACCCTAACCATAACACTTCCCCGAAGCCTTAACCTCACCCGTCACCTAATCCTAACTCGTACGCTCAAACTAACCCGCGCCCTCACACGTAGGCTCCCCCTAAACCGTTTTCATAACCTCATCTGGACCCTAAACTTTCCCCGTCCCCTAACCCTAACCCTAGCCCGAACCCTAACCATAACCCTTCCCCGAAGCCTTACCCTCACCCGTCCCCTAAACCTAACACGTACGCTCACACTAACCCGCGCCCTCACACGTGCGCTCCCCCTAAACCGTTGTCGTACCCTCACCTGGACCCTAAACCATCCCCATCCCCGAACCCTAACCCTAGCCCGAACCCTAACCCTAACCCTTCCCCGAAGCCTTACCCTCACCCGTCCCCTAATCCTAACCCGTACGCTCACACTAACCCGCACCCTCACACGGACCCTACCCCTAATCCATTGTCGTACCCTCAGCTGGACCCTAAACAGTCCCCATCCCCTAACGCTAACCCTAGCCCGAACCCTAACCATAACCCTTCCCCGAAGCCTTATCGTCACCCGTCCCCTAATCCTAAGCCGTACGCTCACACTAACCCACGCACTCACACGTACGCTCTCCCTAAACCGTTGTCGTACCCTCACCTGGACCCTAAACCGTCCCTGACCCCTAACCCTAACCTTGGCCGAAGGCCTAACCCTACCCCTTCCCCGAAGCCTTATCGTCACCCGTCCCCTAATCCTAAGCAGTATACTCACACTAACCTGCGCCCCAACACATACGGTCCCACTAAACTGCTGTCGTACTCTCACCTGGACCCTAAACCGTCCCCATCCCCTAACCCTAACCCTGGCTCGAAACCCTAACCCTAACCCTTCCCCGAAGCCTTACACTCACCCGTCCCCTAATCCTAACCCGTACGCTCACACTAACCCGCGCCCTCTCACGTACGCTCCCCCTAAACCGTTGTCGTACCCTCACCTGGACCCTAAACCGTCCCCGTCCCCTAACCCTAACCGTAGCCCGAACCCTAACCCTAAGCCATTCCCGAAGCCTTAACCTCAACCGTCCCCTAATCCTAGCCCGTACGCTCACACTAACCCGCGCCCTCACACGTACGCTCCCCCGAAACCGTTGTCGTATCCTCACCTGGACCCTAAATCGTCCCCATCCCCTAACCCTAACCCTAGCCCGAACCCTAACCCTAACCCTTCCCCGAAGCCTTACACTCACCAGTCCCCTAATCCTAAACCGTACGCTCACACTAACCCGCGCCCTCTCACGTACGCTCCCCCTAAACCGTTGTCGTACCCTCACCTGGACCCTAAACCGGCCCCGTCCCCTAACCCTAACCCTAGCCCGAACCCTAACCCTAACCTTTTCCTGAAGCCTTACCCTCACCCGTCCCCTAATCCTAACCCGTACGCTCACATTAACCCGCGCCCTAACACGTACGCTCCCCCTAAACCGTTCTCGTACCCTCACCTGGACCCTAAACCGTCCCCATCCCCGAACCCTACCACTAGCCCGAACCCACCCATAACCCTTCCCAGAAGCCTTACCCTCACCTGTCCCATAATCCTAACCCGTAGGCTCACACTAACCCGCACCCTCACACATACGCTCCCCATAAATCGTTGTCATTCCCGCACCTGGACCCTAAACCGTCCCCGACCCCTAAACCTAACTCTAGCCCGAACCCTAACCCTAACCCTTCCCCGAAGCCTTACCTTCACCCGTCCCATAATCCTAACCCGTACACTCACACTAACCCGCGCCCTCACACATATGCTCCGCATAAACCGTTGTCGTACCCTCACCTGGACCCTAAACCGTCCCCGTCCCCTAAAACTAACCCTAGCCCGAACCATAACCCTAAACGTTCCCCGAAGCCTTACCCTCACCCGTCCCCTAATCCTCACCCGTACGCTCACACTACCCGCGCCCTCACATGGACGCTCCCCCTAAACCGTTGTCGTACCCTCACCTGGACCCTAAACCGTTCCCGTCCCATAACCCTAACCCTAACCCTAGCCCGAACCCTAACCCTAATCCTTTCCCGAAGTCTTACCCTCAAACGTCCCCTAATCCTAACCCGTACGCTCACAGTAACCCGCGCCCTCACACGTACGCACCCCCTCAACCGTTGTCGTATCCTCACGTGGACCCTAAACCGTCCCCGTCCCCTAACTCTAAACCTAGCCCGAACCCTAACCCTAACCCTTCCCCGAAGCCTTACCCTCAGCCGTCCCCTAATCCAAACCCGTACGCTCACACGAAACCCGCGCCCTCACACGTACGCTCTCCCTAAACCGTTGTCGTACCCTCACCTGGACCCTAAACCATCCCCGTCCCCTAAACCTAACACTAGCCGGAACCCTAACCCTAACCCTTCCCCGAAGCCTTACGCTCACCCGTCCCCTAATCCTAAACCGTACGCTCACACTAACCCACGCCCTCACACGTACGCTCCCCCTAAACCGTTGTCGTACCCTCACCTGGATCCTAAACCGTCCCCGTCCCCAAACCCTAACCCTAGCCCGAACCCTAACCCTAACCCTTCACCAAATCCTTACCCTCACACGTCACCTAATCCTAACCCGTAAGCTCACACTAACCCACGCCCTCACACGTACGCTCCCCCTAAACCGTTGTCGTACCCTCACCTGGACCCTAAACCGTCCCCGTCCCCTAACACTAACCCTAGCCCGAACCCTAACCCTAACCCTTCCCCGAAGCCTTACCCTCACTCGTCCCCTAATCCTAACCCGTATGCTCACACTAACAAGTGCCCTCACACGTACGCTCCCCCTAAACCGTTGTCGTACACTCACCTGGACCCTAAACCATCCCCGAACCCTAAACCTAACCCTAGCCTGAACCGTAACCCTAACCCTTCCCCGAAACCTTACACTCACACGTCCCCTAATTCTAACCCGTACGCTCACACTACCCCACGCCCTCACATGTACGCTCCCCCTAAACCGTTGTCGTAACCTCATCTGGAACCTAAACCGAACCCGTCCCCTAACCCTAACCCTAGCCCGAACCCTAACCCTAACCCTTCCCCGAAGCCTGGCCCTCACCTGTCCCCAATCCTAACCCGTACGCTCACAATAACCCGTGCCCTCACACGTACGCTCCCCCTAAACCGTTGTCGTACCCTCACATGCATCCTAAACCGTCCCTGTCCCCTAACCCTAACCCTAGCCCGAACCCTAACCGTAACCCTTCGCCGAAGCCTTACCCTCACCCGTCCCATAATCCTAACCCGTACGCTGACACTAACCAGGGCCCTCACACGTACGCTTCCCCTAAACTGTTGTTGTACCCTCACCTGGACCCTAAAACGTCCCCGTCCCCTAACCCTAGCCTGAACCCTAACCCTAACCATTCCCCGAAGCCTTACCCTCACCAGTCCCCTAATCCTAACCCGTATGCTCACACTAACCGACGCCCTCACACGTACGCTCCCCCTAAACCGTTGTCGTACCCTCTCCTGCACCCTAAACCATCCCCGTCCCCTAACCCTAACCCTAGCACGAACCCTAATGCTAACCCTTTTCCGAAGCCTTACCCTCACACGTCCCCTAATCCTAACCCGTACGCTGACACTAACCCGCGCCCTCACACGTACGCTCCTCCTAAACCGTTGTCATACCATCATCTAGACCCTAAACCGTCCGCGTCCCCTAACCCTAACCCTAGCTCGAACCCTAACCCTAACCCTTCCCCGAAGCCTTACCCTCACCCGTCCCCTAATCCTAACACGTACGCTCACACTAACCCGCGCCCTCACACGTATGCTCCCCCTACACCGTTGTCGTACCCTTACCTGGACCCTAAACCGTTCCCTTCCACTAACCCTAACCCTAGCCGGAACCCTAACCCTAACCCTTCCCCGAAGCCGTACCGTCACCCGTCCCCTAATCCTAACCCATACACTCACACTAACCTGCGCCCTCAAACGTACGCTCCCCCTAAACCGTTTTCATACCCTCACGTGCACCCTAAAACATCCCGGTCCCCGAAACCTAACCCTAGCCCGAACCCTAAAGCTAACCCTTCCCCGAAGCCTTACCCTCACCCGTCCCATAATCCTAACCCGTACGCTCACACTAACCCGCGCCCTCACACGCACGCTTCCCCTAAACCGTTGTCGTACCCTCACCTGGACCCTAAACCGTCCCCATCCCCTAACCCTAATCCTAGCCCGAACCCTAACCCTAACCCTTCCCCGAAGCCTTACCCTCACCCGTCCCATAATCCTAACTCGTACGCTCAAACTAACATGCGCCCTCACACGTACGCTCCCCCTAAACCGTTGTCGTACCCTCACCTGGGCCCTAAACCATCCCCGTCCCCTAACCCTAACCGTAGCCCGAACCCTAACACTTCACCAAATCCTTACCCTCACACGTCCCCTAATCCTAACCCGTACGCTCACACTAACCTGCACCCTCACACGTACGCTTCCCCTAAACCGTTGTCGTACGCTCACCTGGACCCTAAACCGTCCCCATCCCCTAACCCTAACCCTTGCACGAACCGTAACCCTAACCCATCCCGAAGCCTTACACTCACACTTCCCCTAATTCTAACCCGTACGCTCACACTAACCCACGCCCTCAAACGTACGCTCCCCCTAAATCGTTGTCGTACCCTCACCTGGACCCTAAACCGTCCCCGTCCCCTAACCCTAACCCTAGCATGAACCGTAACCCTAAACCTTCCCCGAAGCCTTACACTCACACGTCCCCTAATCCTAACCCGTACGCTCACAGTAACCCGCGCTGTCACACGTACGCTCCCCCTAAACCGTTGTCGTACCCTCACCTGGACCCTAAACCGTCCCCGTCCCGTAACCCTAACCCTAGCCCGAACCCTAACCCTAACCCTTCCCCGAAGCCTTACGCTCACCTGTCCCCTAATCCTAACCCGTACGCTCACACTAACCCGCGCCCTCACACGTACGCTCCCCCTGAACCGTTGTCGTACCCTCACCTGCACCCTAAACCATCCTGGTCCCCGAAACCTAACCTTAGCCCGAACCCTAAACCTAATCCTTCCACGAAGCCTTACCCACACCCGTCCCCTAATCCTAACCCATACGCTCACACTAACCCGCGCCCTCACACGTACACTTCCCCTAAGCCATTGTCGTACCGTCACCTGGACCCTAAACCGTACCCGTCCCCTAACCCTAACCCTAGCCCGAACGCTAACCCTAACCCTTCCCCGAAGCCTTACTCTCACCCGTCCCCTAATCCTAACTCGTACGCTCACACTAACACGCGCCCTCACACATACGCTCCCCCTCAACCGTTGTCGTAACCTCACCTGGTCCCTAAACCGTCCCCATGCCCTAAACCTAACCGTAGCCCGAACCCTAACCCTTCACCAAATCCTTACCCTCACACGTCCCTAATCCTAACCCGTACGCTCACACTAACAAGCGCCCTAACACGTTCACTCCCCCTAAACCGTTGTCGTATCCTCACCTGGACCCTAAACCGTCCCCGTCCCCTAAGCCTAACCCTAGCCCGAACCCTAACCCTAACCCTTCCCCGAAGCCTTACCCTCACCCGTCCCCTAATCCTAACCCGTACGCTCACACTAATCCGCGCCCTCACACGTACACTCCCCCTAAACCGTGTCGTACCCTCACCTGGACCCTAAACTGTCCCCGTCCCCTAACCCTAACCCGAACCCTAACACTAACTCTTCCCCTAAGCCTTACCCTCAACCGTCCCCTAATCCTAACCCGTACGCTCACACTAACCCGCACCCTCACACGAACGCTACCCCTAATCCGTTGTCGTATCCTCAGCTGGACCCTAAACCGTCCCTGTCCCCTAACCCTAACCCTGGCCCAAGCCCTAAACCTACCCCTTCCCTGAAGCCTTACCCTCACCCGTCCCCTAATCGTAACCCGTATACTCACACTAATCTGCGCCCCCACACATACGCTCCCACTAAACCGTTGTCGTACTCTCACCTGGACCCTAAACCGTCCCCATCACCTAACCCTAACCCGAAACCCTAACCCTAACCCTTCCCCGAAGCCTTACCCTCACCCGTCCCATAATCCTTACTCGTACACTCAAACTAACATGCGCCTCACACGTACGCTCCCCCTAAACCGTTGTCGTACCCTCACCTGGTCCCTAAACCGTCCCCATCCCCTAACCCTAACCGTAGCCCGAACCCTTACCCTTCACCGAATCCTTACCCTCACACGTCCCCTAATCCTAACCCATACGCTCACATAACCCACGCCATCACATGTACGCTCCCCCTAAACCGTTGTCGTACCCTCACCAGGGCCCTAAACCGTCCCCGTCCCCTAACCCTAACCCTAGCCCGAACCCTAACCCTTCCCCGAAGCCTTACCCTCACCCGTCCCCCAATCCTAACCCGTACGCTCACACTAAGCCGCGCCCTCACACGTACGCTCCCCCTAAACCGTTGTCGTACCCTCACCAGGACCCTAAACCGTCCCCGTCCCCTAACCCTAACCCTAGCCCGAACCCTAACCCTAACCCTTCCCCGAAGCCTTACCCTCACCCGTCCCCTAATCCTAACCCGTACGCTCACACTAACCCGCGCCCTCACAGGTACGCTCCCCCGAAATCGTTGTCGTAACCTCGCCTGCACCCTAAATCGTCCCCGTCCCCTAACCCTAACCCTAGCCCGAACCGTAACACTAACCCTTCCCCGAAGCCTTAACCTCACCCGTCCCATAATCCTAACCCGTACGCTCACACTAACCCGCGCCCTCACACGTTCGCTCCCCCTACACCGTTTTCGTACCCTCACCAGGACCCTAAACCGTCCCCGTCCCCTAACCCTAACCCTAGCCCGTACCCTAACCCTAACGCTTCTCCGAAGCCTTACCCTCACCCGTCCCCTAATCCTAACAAGTACGCTCACACTAATCCGCGCCCTCACACGTGCGCTCCCCCTAAAGCGTTGTCATACACTCACCTGTACCCTAAACAGTCCCCGTCCCCTAACCCTAACCCTAGCACGAATCCTAATGCTAATCCTTTCCCAAAACCTTACCCTCACCCGTCCCCTAATCCTAACCCGTACGCTCACACTAACCCGCGCCCTAACACGTACGCTCCCCCTAAACCGTTGTCGTACCCTCACCTGGACCCTAAACCGTTCCCGTCCCCTAACCCTAACCCTAGCACGAACCCTAATGCTAACCCTTTCCTGAAGCCTTACCCTCACCCGTCCCCTAAAACTAACCTGTACTCTCACACTATCCCGCGCCCTCACACGTACGCTCCCCCTAAACCGTTGTCGTACACTCACCTGGACCCTAAACCATCCCCGAACCCTAAACCTAACCCTAGCCTGAACCGTAACCCTAACCCTTCCCCGAAACCTTACACTCACACGTCCCCTAATTCTAACCCGTACGCTCACACTACCCCACGCCCTCACATGTACGCTCCCCCTAAACCGTTGTCGTAACCTCATGTGGAACCTAAACCGAACCCGTCCCCTAACCCTAACCCTTCCCCGAAGCCTGGCCCTCACCTGTCCCCAATCCTAACCCGTACGCTCACAATAACCCGTGCCCTCACACGTACGCTCCCCCTAAACCGTTGTCGTATCCTCACATGCATCCTAAACCGTCCCTGTCCCCTAACCCTAACCCTAGCCCGAACCCTAACAGTAACCCTTCGCCGAAGCCTTACCCTAACCCGTCCCATAATCCTAACCCGTACGCTGACACTAACCAGGGCCCTCACACGTACGCTTCCCCTAAACTGTTGTTGTACCCTCACCTGGACCCTAAAACGTCCCCGTCCCCTAACCCTAGCCTGAACCCTAACCCTAACCATTCCCCGAAGCCTTACCCTCACCAGTCCCCTAATCCTAACCCGTATGCTCACACTAACCGACGCCCTCACACATACGCTCCCCCTAAACCGTTGTCGTACCCTCTCCTGCACCCTAAACCATCCCCGTCCCCTAACCCTAACCCTAGCCCGAACGCTATACCTAACCCTTCCCCGAAGCCTTACCCTCACCCGTCCCCTAATCCTAACCTGTACGCTCACACTAACTCGCGCCCTCACACGTGCGGTCCCCCTAAACTGTTGTCGTACACTCACCTGTACCCTAAACCGTCCCCAACCCCTAACCCTAACCCTAGCACGAACCCTAATGCTAACCCTTTTCCGAAGCCTTACCCTCACACGTCCCCTAATCCTAACCCGTACGCTGACACTAACCCGCGCCCTCACACGTACGCTCCTCCTAAACCGTTGTCATACCATCATCTAGACCCTAAACCGTCCGCGTCCCCTAACCCTAACCCTAGCTCGAACCCTAACCCTAACCCTTCCCCGAAGCCTTACCCTCACCCGTCCCCTAATCCTAACACGTACGCTCACACTAACCCGCGCCCTCACACGTATGCTCCCCCTACACCGTTGTCGTACCCTTACCTGGACCCTAAACCGTTCCCTTCCACTAACCCTAACCCTAGCCGGAACCCTAACCCTAACCCTTCCCCGAAGCCGTACCGTCACCCGTCCCCTAATCCTAACCCATACACTCACACTAACCTGCGCCCTCAAACGTACGCTCCCCCTAAACCGTTTTCATACCCTCACGTGCACCCTAAAACATCCCGGTCCCCGAAACCTAACCCTAGCCCGAACCCTAAAGCTAACCCTTCCCCGAAGCCTTACCCTCACCCGTCCCATAATCCTAACCCGTACGCTCACAGTAACCCGCGCCCTCACACGCACGCTTCCCCTAAACCGTTGTCGTACCCTCACCTGGACCCTAAACCGTCCCCATCCCCTAACCCTAATCCTAGCCCGAACCCTAACCCTAACCCTTCCCCGAAGCCTTACCCTCACCCGTCCCATAATCCTAACTCGTACGCTCAAACTAACATGCGCCCTCACACGTACGCTCCCCCTAAACCGTTGTCGTACCCTCACCTGGGCCCTAAACCATCCCCGTCCCCTAACCCAAACCGTAGCCTGAACCCTAACCCTTCACCAAATCCTTACCCTCACACGTCCCCTAATCCTAACCCGTACGCTCACACTAACCTGCACCCTCACACGTACGCTTCCCCTAAACCGTTGTCGTACGCTCACCTGGACCCTAAACCGTCCCCATCCCCTAACCCTAACCCTTGCACGAACCGTAACCCTAACCCATCCCGAAGCCTTACACTCACACTTCCCCTAATTCTAACCCGTACGCTCACACTAACCCACGCCCTCAAACGTACGCTCCCCCTAAATCGTTGTCGTACCCTCACCTGGACCCTAAACCGTCCCCGTCCCCTAACCCTAACCCTAGCATGAACCGTAACCCTAAATCTTCCCCGAAGCCTTACACTCACACGTCCCCTAATCCTAACCCGTACGCTCACAGTAACCCGCGCTGTCACACGTACGCTCCCCCTAAACCGTTGTCGTACCCTCACCTGGACCCTAAACCGTCCCCGTCCCGTAACCCTAACCCTAGCCCGAACCCTAACCCTAACCCTTCCCCGAAGCCTTACGCTCACCTGTCCCCTAATCCTAACCCGTACGCTCACACTAACCCGCGCCCTCACACGTACGCTCCCCCTGAACCGTTGTCGTACCCTCACCTGCACCCTAAACCATCCTGGTCCCCGAAACCTAACCTTAGCCCGAACCCTAAACCTAATCCTTCCACGAAGCCTTACCCACACCCGTCCCCTAATCCTAACCCATACGCTCACACTAACCCGCGCCCTCACACGTACGCTTCCCCTAAGCCGTTGTCGTACCGTCACCTGGACCCTAAACCGTACCCGTCCCCTAACCCTAACCCTAGCCCGAACGCTAACCCTAACCCTTCCCCGAAGCCTTACTCTCACCTGTCCCCTAATCCTAACTCGTACGCTCACACTAACACGCGCCCTCACACATACGCTCCCCCTCAACCGTTGTCGTAACCTCACCTGGTCCCTAAACCGTCCCCATGCCCTAAACCTAACCGTAGCCCGAACCCTAACCCTTCACCAAATCCTTACCCTCACACGTCCCTAATCCTAACCCGTACGCTCACACTAACCAGCGCCCTAACACGTTCACTCCCCCTAAACCGTTGTCGTATCCTCACCTGGACCCTAAACCGTCCCCGTCCCCTAACCCTAACCCTAGCCCGAACCCTAACCCTAACCCTTCCCCGAAGCCTTACCCTCACCCGTCCCCTAATCCTAACCCGTACGCTCACACTAACCCGCGCCCTCACACGTACACTCCCCCTAAACCGTGTCGTACCCTCACCTGGACCCTAAACTGTCCCCGTCCCCTAACCCTAACCCGAACCCTAACACTAACTCTTCCCCTAAGCCTTACCCTCAACCGTCCCCTAATCCTAACCCGTACGCTCACACTAACCCGCACCCTCACACGAACGCTACCCCTAATCCGTTGTCGTATCCTCAGCTGGACCCTAAACCGTCCCTGTCCCCTAACCCTAACCCTGGCCCAAGCCCTAACCCTACCCCTTCCCTGAAGCCTTACCCTCACCCGTCCCCTAATCGTAACGCGTATACTCACACTAATCTGCGCCCCCACACATACGCTCCCACTAAACCGTTGTCGTACTCTCACCTGGACCCTAAACCGTCCCCATCACCTAACCCTAACCCGAAACCCTAACCCTAACCCTTCCCCGAAGCCTTACCCTCACCCGTCCCATAATCCTTACTCGTACACTCAAACTAACATGCGCCTCACACGTACGCTCCCCCTAAACCGTTGTCGTACCCTCACCTGGT
Organism: Leucopleurus acutus; assembly: GCF_964270905.1. NCBI lineage: Eukaryota > Metazoa > Chordata > Mammalia > Artiodactyla > Delphinidae > Leucopleurus > Leucopleurus acutus. The sequence continues at coordinate 205,584 of NW_028139061.1, read as the reverse complement.
CCCTAAACCGTCCCCATCCCCTAACCCTAACCGTAGCCCGAACCCTAACCCTTCACCGAATCCTTACCCTCACACGTCCCCTAATCCTAACCCATACGCTCACATAACCCGCGCCATCACATGTACGCTCCCCCTAAACCGTTGTCGTACCCTCACCAGGACCCTAACCCGTCCCCGTCCCCTAACCCTAACCCTAGCCCGAACCCTAACCCTTCCCCGAAGCCTTACCCTCACCCGTCCCCCAATCATAACCCGTACGCTCACACTAAGCCGCGCCCTCACACGTACGCTCCCCATAAACCGTTGTCGTACCCTCACCAGGACCCTAAACCGTCCCCGTCCCCTAACCCTAACCCTAGCCCGAACCCTAACCCTAACCCTTCCCCGAAGCCTTACCCTCACCCGTCCCCTAATCCTAACCCGTACGCTCACACTAACCCGCGCCCTCACAGGTACGCTCCCCCTAAATCGTTGTCGTACCCTCGCCTGCACCCTAAATCGTCCCCGTCCCCTAACCCTAACCCTAGCCCGAACCGTAACACTAACCCTTCCCCGAAGCCTTAACCTCACCCGTTCCATAATCCTAACCCGTACGCTCACACTAACCCGCGCCCTCACACGTTCGCTCCCCCTACACCGTTTTCGTACCCTCACCAGGACCCTAAACCGTCCCCGTCCCCTAACCCTAACCCTAGCCCGTACCCTAACCCTAACGCTTCTCCGAAGCCTTACCCTCACCCGTCCCCTAATCCTAACAAGTACGCTCACACTAATCCGCGCCCTCACACGTGCGCTCCCCCTAAAGCGTTGTCATACACTCACCTGTACCCTAAACCGTCCCCGTCCCCTAACCCTAACCCTAGCACGAACCCTAATGCTAACCCTTTCCCAAAACCTTACCCTCACCCGTCCCCTAATCCTAACCCGTACGCTCACACTAACCCGCGCCCTAACACGTACGCTCCCCCTAAACCGTTGTCGTACCCTCACCTGGACCCTAAACCGTTCCCGTCCCCTAACCCTAACCCTAGCACGAACCCTAATGCTAACCCTTTCCTGAAGCCTTACCCTCACCCGTCCCCTAAAACTAACCTGTACTCTCACACTAACCCGCGCCCTCACACGTACGCTCCCCCTAAACCGTTGCCGTACCCTCACCTGGACCCTAAACCGTCCCCGTCCCCTAACCCTAACCCTAGCCCGAACCCTAACCCTAACCGTTCCCCGAAGCCTTACCCTCACCCGTCCCATAATCCTAACCCGTACGCTCACACTATCCCGCGCCCTCTCACGTACGCTCCCCCTAAACCGTTGTCGTACGCTCACCTGGACCCTAAACCGTCCCCATCCCCTAACCCTAACCCTTGCACGAACCGTAACCCTAACACTTCCCGAAGCCTTACACTCACACTTCCCCTAATTCTAACCCGTACGCTCACACTAATCCACGCCCTCAAACGTACGCTCCCCCTAAATCGTTGTCGTACCCTCACCTGGACCCTAAACCGTCCACGTCCCCTAACCCTAACCCTAGCACGAACCGTAACCCTAAACCTTCCCCGAAGCCTTACACTCACACGTCCCCTAATCCTAACCCGTACGCTCACAGTAACCCGCGCTGTCACATGTACGCTCCCCCTAAACCGTTGTCGTACCGTCACCTGGACCCTAAACCGTCGCCATCCCCTAAACCTAAACGTAGCCCGAACCCTAACCCTTCACCAAATCCTTACGCTTACACGTCCCCTAATCCTAACCCGTATGCTGACACTAACCAGCGCCCTCACACCTACACTCCCCCGAAACCGTTGTCGTACCCTCACCTGGACCCTAAATCGTCCCCATCCCCTAACCCTAAGCCTAGCCCGAACCCTAATGCTAACCCTTTCCTGAAGCCTTACCCTCACCCGTCCCATAATCCTAACCCGTAAGTTCACACTAACCCGCGCCCACACACGTACGCTCCTGCTAAACCATTGTTGTACCCTCACCTGGATCCTAAATCGTCCCCGTCCCCGAACCGTAACCCTAGCCCGAACCCTAACCCTAACCATTCACCGAATCCTTACCCACACACGTCCCCTAATCCTAACCCGTACGCTCACACTAACCCGCGCCCTCACACGTACGCTCCCCCTAAACCGTTGTCGTAACCTCACCTGGACACTAAACAGTCCCCATCCCCTAACCCTAGCCGTAGCCAGAAACCCAACCCTAACCCTTCCCTGAAGCCTTACCCTCACACGTCACATAATCCTAATCCGTACGCTCACACTAACCCGCGCCCTCACACGTACGCTTCCCCTAATCCGTTGTCGTACCCTCACCTGGACCCTAAACCGTCCCCGTCCCCTAACCCTAACCCTAGCCCGAACCCTAACCCTAACACTTCCCCGAAGCCTTACCCTCACCCGTCCCATAATCCTAACCCGTACGCTCACACTAACCTGCGCCCTCACACGTACGCTCCCCCTAAACAGTTGTCGTACCCTCACCTGGACACTAAACCGTCCCCATCACCTAACCCTAACCGTAGCACGAAAACTAACCCTAAGCCTTTCCCGAAGCCTTACACTCACCCGTCCCCTAATCCTAACCCGTACGCTCACACTAACCCACGCCCTCTCACGTACGCTCCCCCTAAACCGTTGTCGTACCCTCACCTCGACGCTAAACCATCCCCGTCCCCTAACCCTAACCCTAGCCCGAAACCTAACCCTAACCATTCTCCGAAGCCTTACCCTCATCCGGCCCCTAATCCAAACCCGTACGCTCACACTAACCTGCGCCCTCACATGTACGCTCCCCCTAAACCGTTGTTGTACCCTCACCTGCACCCTAAAACGTCCCCGTCCCCTAACCCTAACCCTAGCCCGAACCCTAACCCTAACCCTTCCAAGAAGCCTTACCCTCACACGTCCCCTAATCCTAACCCGTACGCTCACACTAACCCGCGCCCTCACACGAACGCTACCCCTAATCCGTTGTCGTACCCTCAGCTGGACCCTAAACCGTCACCGTCCCCGTCCCCTAATGCTAACCCTAGCCCGAACCCTAACCCTAACCTTTTCCTGAAGCCTTACCCTCACCCGTCCCCTAATCCTAACCCGTACGCTCACACTAACCCACGCCCTCACACGTACGCTCCCCCTAAACCGTTGTCGTACCCTCACCTGGACCCTAAACCGTCCCCATCCCCGAACCCTAACCCTAGCTCGAACCCACCCATAACCCTTCCCAGAAGCCTTACCCTCACCCGTCCCCTAATCCTAACCCGTACGATCACACTAACCCACGCCCTCATACGTACGCTCTCCCTAAACCTTTGTCGTACCCTCACCTGGACTCTAAACCGTCCCCGTCCCCTAACCCTAACCCTAGCCCGAACCCTAACCATAACCCTTCCCCGAAGCCTTACCCTCACCCGTCCCCTAATCCTAACCCGTACGCTCACACTAACCCGCGCCCTCACACGTACGCTCCCACTAAACCGTTGTCGTACGCTCACCAGGACCCTAAACCGTCCCCATCCCCTAACCCTAACCCTAGCCCGAACCCTAACCCTAACCCTTCCCCGAAGCCTTACCATCACCCGTCTCCTAATCCTAACCCATACGCTCACAGTAAACCGTGCCCTCACACGTGCGTTCCCCCTAAACCGTTGTCGTACCCTCACCTGGACCCTAAACCTTCCCCGTCCCCTCACCCTAACCCTAGCCCGAACCCTAATGCTAACACTTTTCCGAAGGCTTACCCTCACCCGTCACCTAATCCTAACCCATACGCCCACACTAACCCGCGCCCACACACGTACGCACCCCCTAAACGGTTGTCGTACCCTCACCTGCACCCTAAATCATCCTCAATCGCTAACCCTAATCCTAGCCCGAACCCTAACCCTAACCCTCCCCGAAGCCTTACCCTCACCCATCCCATAATCCTAACCCTTACGCTCACACTAACACACGCCCTCACACATACGCTTCCCCTAAACCGTTGTTGTACCATCACCTGGACCCTAAAACGTCCCCGTCCCCTAACCCTAACCCTAGCCCGAACCCTAATCCTAACCATTCCCCGAAGCCTTACTCTCACCCGTCCCCTAATCCTAACCTGTACGCTCACACTCACCCGCGCCCTCACACGTACGCTCCCCCTAAACCGTTGTTGTACCATCACCTGGACCCTAAACCGTCCCCGTCCCCTTACCCTAACCCTAGCCCGAACCGTAACCCTAACGCTTCCCCGAAGCCTTACACTCACCCGTCCACTAATTCTAACCCGCACGCTCACACTAACCCGCGCCCTCACACGTACGCTCCCTGTAAACTGTTGTCGTACCCTCACCTGGACCCTAAACCGTCCCCGTCCCCTAACCCTAACCCTAGCCCGAACCCTAACCCTAAGCCTTTCCCGAAGCCTTACCCTCACCTGTCCCCTAATCCTAACCCGTACGCTCACACTAACCCGTGCCCTCACATGTACGCTCCCCATAAACCGTTGTCGTAACCTCACCTGGACCCTAAACCGTCCCCGTCCCCTAACCCTAACCCTAGCCCGTACCCTAACGCTAATCTTTCCCCGAAGCCTTACCCTCACCTGTGCCCTATTCCTAACCCGTACGCTCACACTAACCCACGCCCTCAGACGTGCACTCTCCCTAAACCGTTGTCGTACACTCACCTGGACCCTAAATCGACCCCAACCCCTAACCCTATCCCTAGCCCGTACCCTAACGCTAATCTTTCCCCGAAGCCTTACCCTCACCAGTCCCCTAATAATAACCCGTACGCTCACATTAACACGCGCTCTCACACGTACGCTCCTCCTAAACCGTTGTCGTACCCTCACCTGGACCCTAAACCGTGCCCATACCCTAACCCTAACCCTGGCCCGAAACCTAAACCTAACCTTTCCCCGAAGCCTTACCCTCACCCGTCCCATAATCCTAACCCGTACGCTCACACTAAGCCTCGCCCTCACACGTACGCTCCCCCTAAACCATTGTCGTACCCTCACCAGCACCCTAAACCGTCCCCGTCACCTAACACTAACCCTAGCCAGAACCCTAACCCTAACCCTTCCCCGAAGCCTTACGCTCACCTGTCCCCTAATCCTAACCCGTACGCTCACACTAACCCGTGCCCTCACACGTACCCTACTCCTTAACCGTTGTCGTACCCTCACCTGCACCCTAAACCATCCCGGTCCCCGAAATCTAACCCTAGCCAGAACCCTAAACCTAACCCTTCCCCGAAGCCTTACCCTCACCCGTCCCCTAATCCTAGCCCGTACGCTCACACAAACCCGTGCCCTCACACGTGCGCACCACCTAAACCGTTGTCGCACCCTCATCTGGACCCTAAACCGTCCCCGTCCCCTAACCCTAACCCTACCCGAACAATAACACAAACCCTTCACTGAATCCTTACCCTCACACGTCCCCTAATCCTAACCCGTATGCTCACACTAACCCGCGCCCTCACACGTACGCTCCCCCTAAACCGTTGTCGTACCCTCACCCGGACCATAAACCGTCCCCGTCCCCTAACCCTAACCCTAGCCCGAACCCTAATGCTAACACTTTCCCGAAGCCTTACCCTCACCCGTCCCCTAATCCTAACCCGTACGTTCACACTAACCCACGCCCTCACACGTACACTCCCCCTAAACCGTTGTTGTATCCTCACCTGGACCCTAAAACGTCCCCGTCACCTAAACCTAGCCCTAGCCCGAACCCTAACCCTAACCATTCCCCGAAGCCTTACCCTAACCCGTCCCGCAATCCTAACCCGTACTCTCAAACTAACCCGTGCCCTCACACGTACGCTCCCCCTAAACCGTTGTCGTACCCTCACCTGGACCCTAAACCGTCCCCGTTCCCTAACCCTAACCCTATCCCGAACCCTAACCCTAACCCTTCACTGAATCCTTACTCTCACACCTCCCCTAATCGTAACCCGTACGCTCACACTAACCCGCGCCCTCACACATACGCTCCCCCTAAACCATTGTCATACCCTCACCTGGACCCTAAACCGTCCCCATCCCCGTCCCCTAACCCTAGCCCGAACCCTAACCCTAACCCTTCCCCGAAGCCTTACACTCACCCGTCCCCTAATCCTAAACCGTACGCTGACACTAATCCGCGCCCTCACACGTACGCTCCCCCAAAACCGTTGTCGTACCCTCACCTGGACCCTAAACCGTCCCCGTACCCTAACCCTAACCCTAGCCCGAACCCTAACCCTAACCCTTCACCGAATCCTTACCCTCACACATCGCCTAATCCTAACCCGTATACTCACACTAACCCGCGCCCTCAAATGTACACTGCCCCTAAACAGTTTTCGTACCCTCACCTGGACCCTAATCCGTCCCCGTCCCCTAACTCTAACCCTAGCCCGAACCGTAACACTAACCCTTCCCCGAAGCCTTACCCTCACCCGTCCCATAATCCTAACCCGTATGCTGACACTAACCCGTTCCCTCACACGTACGCTTCCCCTAAACTGTTGTTGTACCCTCAGCTGCACCCTAAAACGTGCCCGTCCCCTAACCCTAACCCTAGCCCGAACCCTAACCCTAACCGTTCCCCGAAGCCTTACCCTCACCAGTCCCCTAATCCTAACCTGTACGCTCACACTAACCCGCGCCCTCACACGTACGCTCCCCCTAAACCGTTGTCGTACCCTCACCTGGACCCTAAACCGTCCCCGTCCCCTAACCCTAACCCTAGCCCGAACCCTAACCCTAACCGTTCCCCGAAACCTTAGTCTCACCCGTCTCCTAATCCTAACACATACGCTCACACTAACCCGCGCCCTCACACGTACGCTCCCCCTAAATCGTTTTCGTACCCTCACCTGGACCCTAAACCGTCCCATTCCCCTAACCCTAGCCCGAACCCTAACCCTAACCCTTCCCCGAAGCCTTACACTCACCCGTCCCCTAATCCTAACCCGTACGCTCACACTAACCCGCGCTCTCACACGTAAGCTCCCCCTAAACCATTGTCGTAACCTCATCTGGATCCTATTCCGTCCCCGTCCCATAACCCTAACCCTAGCCCGGACCCTAACCTTAACGCTTACCCGAAGCCTTTTCCTCACCCGACCAATAATCCTAACCCGTACACTTACACTAACACGCGCCCTCAGACGTATGCTCCCCCTAAACTGTTGTCGTACACTCACCTGGACCCTAAACCGTCCCCGTGCCCTAACGCTAAACCTAGCCCGAACCCTAACCCTAACCCTTCACCGAATCCTTACCCTCACACATCACCTAATTCTAACCCGTATACTCACACTAACCCGCGCCCTCAAATGTACACTCCCCCTAAACAGTTTTCGTACCCTCACCTGGACCCTAATCCGTCCCCGTCCCCTCACTCTAACCCTAGCCCGAACCGTAACACTAACCCTTCCCCGAAGCCTTGCCCTCAACCGTGCCCTAATCCTAACCCGAACGCTCACACTAACCCGCGCCCTCACACGTGCGCTCCCCCTAAACCGTTGTCGTACCCTCACCTAGACCCTAAACCGTCCCCGTCCCCTAAGCTTAAACCAAGCCCAAACCCTAATGCTAACCCTTTCCCGAAGCCTTACCCTCACCCGTCCCCTAATCCTAACCCATACGCTCACACTAAGCCACGCCCTCACACATACGCTCCCCCTAAACCGTTGTCGTGCCATCACCTGGACCCTAAACCGTCCCCGTCTCCTAACCCTAACCCTAGCCCGAACCCTAACCCTTCACCGAATCCTTACCCTTACACGTCCCCTAATCCTAACCCATATGCTCACACTAACCAGCACCCTCACACGTACGCTCCCCCTAAACCGTTGTCGTACGCTCCTGTGGACCCTAAACCGTCCCCGTTCCCTAACCCTAACCCCAGAACGAACCGTAACCCTAACCCTTCCCCGAAGCCTTACACTCACACGTCCCTAATTCTAACCCGTACGCTCACACTAACCCGCGCCCTCACACGTATACTCCGCCTAAACCGTTGTCGTACCCTCACTTGGACCCTAAACCGTCCCCGTCCCCTAACCCTAACCCTAGCCTGAACCCTAACCCTAACACTTCCCCGAAGCCTTACCCTCACTCGTCCCCTAATCCTAACCCATACGCTCACACTAACACGCGCCCTCACACGTACACTCCCCCTAAACCGTTGTCGTACCTTCACCTGGACCCTAAACCGTCCCCGTCCCCTAACCCTAACCCTAGCCTGAACCCTAACCCTAACACTTCCCCGAAGCCTTACCCTCACTCGTCCCCTAATCCTAACCCGTACGCTCACACTAACACGCGCCCTCACACGTACACTCCCCCTAAACCGTTGTCGTACCTTCACCTGGACCCTAAACCGTCCTCGTCCCCTAACCCTAACCCTAGCCCGAACCCTAACCCTATCCTTTCCCTGAAGCCTTACCCTCACCCGTCTCCTAATACTAACCCGTACGCTCACACTAACCCATGCCCTCACACATGCGCTCCCCCTAAACCGTTGTCGTACACTCACCTGGACCCTAAACCATCCCCGTCCCCTAACCCTAACCCTAACCCGAACCCTAATGCTAACCCTTTCCCAAAGACTTACCCTCACCGGCACCTAATCCTAACCCGTACGGTCACACTGACCCGAGCCCTCACACGTACGCTCCCCATAAACTGTTGTCGTACCCTCACCTGGAACCCAAACCGTCCCCATACCCTAAATCTAACCCTAGCCCGAACCCTAACCCTAACCCTTCCCCGAAGCCTTAGCCTCACCCGTCCCTTAATCCTAACCCGTACGCTCACACTAAACCGCGCCCTCACACGTACACTCCCCCTAAACCGTTGTCGTTCACTCACCTGGACCCTAAACCGTCCCCGTCCCCTAACCCTATCCCTAGCCCGTACCCTAACGCTAATCCTTCCCCGAAGCCTTACCCTCACCCGTCCCATAATCCTAACCCGTACGCTCACATTAACATGCGCCCTCACACGTACGCTCCCCCTAAACAGTTGTCATACCCTCATCTGGACCCTAAACCGTCCCCATACCCTAACCCTAACCCTTCCCCGAAGCCTTACCCCCACCCGTCCCCCAGTCCTAACCCGTACGCTCACACTAACCCATGCCCTCAGACGTACTCTCCGCCTAAACCATTGTCATACACTCTCCTGGACCCTAAAACGTCCCCGTACCCTAGCCCTAACCCGAACCCTAACCCTAACCCTAACCCTTCCCCGAAGCCTTACCCTCACCCGTCCCCTAATCCTAACCCGTACGCTCATATTAAACCGCGCCCTCACACGTACGTTCCCCATAAACCGTTGTCATACCCTCACCTGGACCCTAAATCTTCCCCGACCCCTAAACCTAACCCTAGCCCGAACCCTAACCCGAACCCTTCCCCGAAGCCTTACCCTCACCAGTCCCCTAATCCTAACCTGTACACTCACACTAACCTGTGCCCTCACACGTTCGCTCCCCCTAAACCGTTGTCGTACCCTCACCTGGACCCTAAACCGTCCCCGTCCCCTAACGCTAACCCTAGACCGAACCCTAATGCTAACCCTTTCCCGAAGCCCTACCCTCACCCGTTCCCTAATCCTAACCCGTACGCTCACAATAACCCGCGCCCTCACACGTTCGCTCCCCCTACACCGTTGTCGTAGCCTCACCAGGACCCTAAAACGTCCCCATCCCCTAACCCTAACCCTAGCCCGTACCCTAACCCTAACGCTTCCCTGAAGCCTTACCCTCACCCGTCCCCTAAACCTAACAAGTACGCTCACACTAACCCACGCCCTCACACGTGCGCTCCCCCTAAACTGTTGTCGTACACTCACCTGGATCCTAAACCATCCCCGTCCCCTAACCCTAGCCCAAGCCCGAACCCTAATGCTAACCCTTTCCCGAAGCCTTACCCTCACCCGTCCCATAATCCTAACCCGTAAGCTCACACTAACCCACGCCCGCACACGTACGCTCCCGCTAAACCACTGTTGTACCCTCACCTGGTTCCTAAACCGTCCCCGTCCCTTAACCTTAACCCTAGCCCGAACCCTAACCCTAACCCTTCTCCGAATCCTTACCCACACACGTCCCCTAATCCTAACCCGTACGCTCACACTAACCCGCGCCCTCACACGTACGCTCCCCCTAAACCGTTGTCGTAACCTCACCTGGACACTAAACAGTCCCCATCCCCTAACCCTAGCCGTAGCCCGAAACCCAACCCTAACCCTTCCCTGAAGCCTTACCCTCACCCGTCCCATAATCCTAATCCGTACGCTCACACTAACCCGCGCCCTCACACGTACGCTTCCCCTAATCCGTTGTCGTACCCTCACCTGGACCCTAAACCGTCCCCGTCCCCTAACCCTAACCCTAGCCCGAACACTAACCCTAACACTTCCCCGAAGCCTTACCCTCACCCGTCCCATAATCCTAACCCGTACGCTCACACTAACCTGCGCCCTCACACGTACGCTCCCCCTAAACAGTTGTCGTACACTCACCTGGACACTAAACCGTCCCCGTCCCCTAACCCTAACCGTAGCCCGAACCCTAACCCTAACACTTCCCCGAAGCCTTACCCTCACCCATCCCCCAACCTAACCTGAACGCTCACACTAACACGCGCCCTCAGACGTACGCTCCCCCTAAACCGTTGTCGTACCCTCACCTGGACCCTAAACCGTTCCCGTCCCCTAACCCTAAACCTAGCCCGAACACTAACCCTAACACTTCACCAAATCCTTACACTCACACGTCACCTAATCCTAACCCGTACGCTCACACTAACCCGCACCCGCACACGTACGCTCCCCCTAAACCGTTGTCGTACGCTCACCTGGACCCTAAACCGTCCCCGTCCCCTAACCCTAACCCTAGACCGAACCCTAACCCTAACTCTTCCCCGAAGCCTTACCCTCACCCGTCCCCTAATCCTAACCCGTATGCTCACACTAACCCGCGCGCTCACACGTACGCTCCCACGAAACCGTTGTCGTACCCTCACCTGGACCCTAAATCGTCCCCATCCCCTAACCCTAACCCTAGCCCGAACCCTAACCCTAACCCTTCCCCGAAGTCTTACACTCACCCGTCCCCTAATCCTAACCCGTACGCTCACACTAACCCATGCCCTCTCACGTACGCTCCCCCTAAACCGTTGTCGTACCCTCACCTCGACCCTAAACCGTCCCCGTCCCCTAACCCTAACCCTAGCCCGAAACATAACCCTAACCTTTTCCTGAAGCCTTACCCTCACCCTTCCCCTAATCCTAAACCGTACGCTCACAATAACCCGCGCCCTCATACGTACGCTCCCCCTAAACCGTTGTCGTACCCTCACCTGGACTCTAAACCGTCCCAGTCCCCTAACCCTAACCCGAACCCTAACCCTAATCCTTTCCCGAAACCTTAACATCACCCGTCCCCTAATCCAAACACGTACGCTCACACTAACCCGCGTCCTCACACGTACGCTCCCCCTAATCCGTTGTCGTACCCTCACCTGGAACCTAAACCATGCCCATCCCCTAACCTTGGCCCGAACCCAAACCCTAAAACTTCCCCGAAGCCTTACCCTCACCCGTCCCCCAATCCTAACCCGTACGCTCACACTAAGCCTCGCGCTCACACGTACGCTCCCCCTAAACCGTTGTCGTACCCTCACCAGGACCCTAAACCGTCCCCGTCCCCTAACCCTAACCCTAGCCCGAACCCTAACCCTAACCCTTCCCCGAAGCCTTACCCTCACCCGTACCCTAATCCTAACCCGTACGCTCACACTAACCCGCGCCCTCACACGTACGCTCCCCCTAAACCGTTGTCGTAACCTCATCTGGACCCTAATTCGTCCCCATCCCCTAACCCTAACCCTAGCCCGAACCCTAACCCTAACCGTTCCCCGAAGCCTTACACTCACCCGTCCCCTAATCCTAACCCATACGCTCACAGTAAACCGTGCCCTCACACGTGCGCTCCCCCTAAACCGTTGTCGTACCCTCACGTGGACCCTAAACCGTCCCCGTCCCCTAACCCTAACGGTAGCCCGAACCCTAACCGTTCACCGAATCCTTACCCTCACACGTCCCCTAATCTTAACCCGTACGCTCACACTAACCCGTGCCCTCACACGTACGCTTCCCCTAACCGTTGTTGTACCCTCACACGGACCCTCAACCGTCCCCGTCCCCTAACCCTAACCCTAGCCCGAACCCTAACCCTAACCCTTCCCCGAAGCCTTACCCTTACCCGTCCCCTAATCCTAACCCGTACGCTCACACTAACCCACGCCCTCACACGTATGCTCCCCCTAAACCGTTGTTGTACCCTCAACTGGACCCTAAAACGTCCCCGTACCCTAACCCTAACCCTAGCCCGAAACCTAACCCTAACCATTCTCCGAAGCCTTACCCTCATCCGTCCCCTAATCCAAACCCGTACGCTCACACTAACCCGCGCCCTCACATGTACGCTACCCCTAGACCGTTGTTGTACCCTCACCTGCACCCTAAAACGTCCCCGTCCCCTAACCCTAACCCTAGCCTGAACCCTAACCCTAACCCTTCAAAGAAGCCTTACCCTCACACGTCCCCTAATCCTAACCCGTACGCTCACACTAACCCGCGCCCTCACACGAACGCTACCCCTAATCCGTTGTCGTACCCTCAGCTGGACCCTAAACCGTCCCCGTCCCCTAATGCTAACCCTAGCCCGAACCCTAAACCTAACCCTTCCCCGAAGCCATACCATCACCCGTCCCCTAATCCTAACCCGTATGCTCACACTAACCCGCACACTCACACGTACGCTCTCCCTAAACCGTTGTCGTACCCTCACCTGGACCCTAAACCGTCCCTGTCCCCTAACCCTAACCCTAGCCCGAACCCTAACCCTAACCCTTCCCTGAAGCCTTACCCTCACCCGTCCCCTAATCCTAAACCGTACGCTCACACTAACCCGTGGCCTCACACGTACGCTCCCCCGAACCGTTGTCGTACCCTCACCTGGACCCTAAATCGTCCCCATCCCCTAACCCTAAGCCTAGCCCGAACCCTAACCCTAACCCTTCCTCATAGCCTTACACTCACCCGTCCCCTAATCCTAACCCGTACGCTCACACTAACCCGCGCCCTGTCACTTACGCTCCAACTAAACCGTTGTCGTACACTCACCTGGACCCTAAACCGTCCCTGTCCCCTAACCCTAACCCTAGCCCGAACCCTAACCCTAACCTTTTCCTGAAGCCTTACCCTCAACCGTCCCCTAATCCTAACCCATACGCTCACACTAACCCGCGCCTTCACACGTACGCTCCCCCTAAACCGTTGTCGTACCGTCACCTGGACCCTAAACCGTCCCCATCCCCTAACCCTAACCCTAGCCCGAACCCACACGTAACCCTTCCCAGAAGCCTTACCCTCACCCGTCCCCTAATCCTAACCCGTACGCTCACACTAACCCACGCCCTCATACGTACGCTCCCCCTAAACCGTTGTCGTACCCTCACCTGGACTCTAAACCGTCCCCGTCCCCTAACTCTAACCCTAGCCCGAACCCTAACCCTAACCCTTCCCGGAAGCCTTACCCTCACCCGTCCCCTAATCCTAACCCGTACGCTCACACTAACCCGCGCCCTCACACGTACGCTCCCCCTATACCGTTGTCGTACGCTCACCAGGACCGTAAACCGTCCCCATCCCCTAACCCTAACCCGAGCCCGAACCCTAACCCTAACCCTTCCCCGAAGCCTTACCCTCACCCGTCCCCTAATCCTAACCCGTACGCTCACACTAACCCGCACCCTCACACGTACGCTCCCCCTAAACCTTTGTCGTAAACTCATCTGGACCCTAATCCGTCCCCGTCCCCTAACCCTAACCCTAGCCCGAACCCTAACCCTAACCCTTCCCCGAAGCCTTACCATCACCCGTCCCCTAATCCTAACCCATACGCTCACAGTAAACCGTGCCCTCACACGTGCGCTCCCCCTAAACCGTTGTCGTACCCTCACCTGGACCCTAAACCTTCCCCGTCCCCTCACCGTAACCCTAGCCCGAACCCTAACCCTAACCCTTCCGCGAAGCCTTACCATCACCCGTCCCCTAATCCTAACCCGTACGCTCACACTAACCCACGCCCTCAGACGTGCACTCTCCCTAAACCGTTGTCGTTCACTCACCTGGACCCTAAACCGTCCCCAACCCGTAACCCTATCCCTAGCCCGTACCCTAACGCTAATCCTTCCCCGAAGCCTTACCCTCACCCGTCCCGTAATAATAACCCGTACGCTCACATTAACACGCGCTCTCACACGTACGCTCCTCCTAAACCGTTGTCGTACCCTCACCTGGACCCTAAACAGTGCCCATACCCTAACCTTAACCCTGGCCCGAAACCTAAACCTAACCTTTCCCCAAAGCCTTACCCTCACCCGTCCCATAATCCTAACCCGTACGCTCACACTAACCCGCGCCCTCACACGTACCCTACTCCTTAACCGTTGTCGTACCCTCACCTGCACCCTAAACCATCCCGGTCCCCGAAATCTAACCCTAGCCAGAACCCTAAACCTAACCCTTCCCCGAAGCCTTACCCTCACCCATCCCCTAATCCTAGCCCGTACGCTCACACAAACCCGTGCCCTCACACGTGCGCACCCCCTAAACCGTTGTCGCACCCTCATCTGGACCCTAAACCGTCCCCGTCCCCTAACCCTAACCCTACCCGAACAATAACCCAAACCGTTCACTGAATCCTTACCCTCACACGTCCCCTAATCCTAACCCGTATGCTCACACTAACCCGCGCCCTCACACGTACGCTCCCCCTAAACCGTTGTCGTACCCTCACCCGGACCATAAACCGTCCCCGTCCCCTAACCCTAACCCTAGCCCGAACCCTAATGCTAACACTTTCCCGAAGCCTTACCCTCACCCGTCCCCTAATCCTAAACCGTACGCTCACACTAATCCGCGCCCTCACACGTACGCTCCCCCAAAACCGTTGTCGTACCCTCACCTGGACCCTAAACCGTCCCAGTACCCTAACCCTAACCCTAGCCCGAACCCTAACCCTAACCCTTTCCCGAAGCCTTACCCTCACACGTCCCCTAATCCTACCCCGTACGCTCACAATAACCCGCGCCCTCACATGTACGCTCCCCATAAACCGTGGTCGTACCCTCACCTGGACCGTAAACCGTCCCCGTCCCCTAACCCTAACCCTAGCTCGAACCCTAACCCTAACCGTTCCCCGAAGCCTTACACTCACCCGTCCCCTAATCCTAACCCATACGCTCACACTAACCCGCGCCCTCACACGTACGCTCCCCCTAAACCGTTGTCGTACCCTCACCTACACCCTAAACCATCCCCGTCCCCTAACCCTAACCCTAGCCCGAAACCTAAACCTAACCTTTCCCCAAAGCCTTACACTCACCCGTCCCATAATCCTAACCCGTACGCTCACACTAACCCGCGCCCTCACACGTACCCTCCCCCTTAACCGTTGTCGTAACCTCACCTGTACCCTAAACCATCCCGGTCCCCGAAACCTAACCCTAGCCCGAACCCTAAACCTAACACTTCCCCGAAGCCTTACCCTCACCCCTCCCCTAATCCTAGCCCGTACGCTCACACAAACCCGTGCCGTCACACGTGCGCACCCCCTAAACCGTTGTCGTACCCTCACCTGGACCCTAAACCGTCCCCGTCCCCTAACCCTAACCCGAGACCAAACCCTAATGCTAACCCTTTCCAGAAGCCTTACCCTCACGCGTCCCCTAATCCCAACCCGTACGCTCACACTAACCCGCGCCCTCACACGTACACTCCCTCTAAACCGTTGTCGTACACTCACCTGGACCCTAAACCGTCCCCGTCCCCTAACCCTAGCCCTAGCCCGAACCCTAACCCTAAAGCTTCCCCGAAGCCTTACCCTTACCCGACCCCTAATCCTAACCCGTACACTCACACTAACCCGTGCCCTCACACATATGCTCCCCCTAAACTGTTGTCGTACCCTCAACTGGACCCTAAACCGTCCCCGTCCCCTAACCCTAAACCTAGCCCGAACATTAACCCTAACCCTTCCCCGAAGCCTTACCCTCACCCGGCCCCTAATCCTAACTCGTACGCTCACACTAACCCGCGCCCTCACACGTGCGCTCCGCCTAAACCTTTGTCGTACCCTCACCTGGACCCTAAATCGTCCCCATACCCTAACCCTAACCCTAGCCCGAACTCTAACCCTAACCCTTCCCTGAAGCCTTACACTCACCCGTCCCCTAATCCTAACCCGTACGCTCACACTAACCTGCGCCCTCTCACGTACGCTCCCCATAAACCGTTGTCGTACCCTCACCTGGACCCTAAACCGTCCCCGTCCCCTAACCCTAGCCCTAGCCCGAACCCTAACCCTAACCTTTTCCTGAAGCCTTACCCTCACCCGTCCCCTAATCCTAACCCGTACGCTCACACTACCCGCGCCTTCACACGTACGCTCCCCCTCAACCGTTGTCGTACCCTCACGTGGACCCTAAACCGTCCCCATCCCCTAACCCTAGCCCGAACCCTAACCCTAACCCTTCCCCGAAGCCTTACCCTCAGCCTTCCCCTAATCCAAACCTGTACGCTCACACTAACCCGCGCCCTAACACGTACGCTCCCCCTAAACCGTTGTTGTACCCTCACCTGGACCCTAAACCGTCCCCATCCCCGAACCCTAACCCTAGCCCGAACCCACCCGTAACCCTTCCCAGAAGCCTTACACTCACCCGTCCCCTAATCCTAACCCGTACGCTCACACTAACCCACGCCCTCATACGTACGCTCCCCCTAAACAGTTGTCGTACCCTCACCTGGACTCTAAACCGTCCCCGTCCCCTAACCCTAACCCTAGCCCGAACTCTAACCCTAACCCTTTCCCAAAACCTTAACCTCACCTGTCCCCTAATCCTAACCTGTAGGCTCACACTAACCCGCGCCCTCACACGTACACTCCCCCTAAACCGTTGTCGTACCCTCACCAGGACCCTAAACCGTCCCCGTCCCCTAACCCTAACCCTAGCCCGAACCCTAACCCTAACCCTTCCCTGAAGCCTTACCCTCACCCGTCCCCTAATCCTAACCCGTACGCTCACACTAACCCGCGCCCTCACACGTACGCTCCCCCTAAACTGTTGTTGTACCCTCATCTGGACCCTAAACCGTCCCCTAACCCTAACCCTAACCCTAGCCCGAACCGTAACCCTAACCCTTCCCCGAAGCCTTACCCTCACCCGTCCCCTAATCCTCCCCCGTCCGCTCACACTAACCCATGCCCTCACACGTACGCTCCCCCTAAAAGGTTGTCGTAACCTCACTTGGACCCTAAACCGTCCCTGTCCAATAACCCTAACCCTAACCCTAGCCTGAACCCTAACCCTAACCCTTCCCAGAAGCCTTGCCATCACCCGTCCCCTAATCCTAACACGTATGCTCACACTAACCCACGCCCTCACACGTGCGCTCCCCCTAAACCGTTGTCGTACCCTCACCTGGACCCTAAACCGTCCCCATCCCCTAAACCTAAGCCTAGCCCGAACCCTAATGCTAACCCTTTCCCAAAGCCTTACCCTCACCAGTCCCCTAATCCTAACCCGTACGCTCACACTAACCCGCGCCCTCACACGTACGCTCCCCATAAAGTGTTGTCGTACCCTCACCTGGGCCCATACCATCCCCATCCCCTAACTCTAACCCTAGCCTGAACCCTAACCCTAACCCTTCCCCGAAGCCTTACCCTCACCCGTCCCATAAACCTAACCCGTACGCTCACACTAACCCGCGCCCTCACACGTACGCTCCCCCTAAAAGGTAGTCGTAACCTCACTTGGACACTAAACCGTCCCCGTCTAGTAACCCTAACCCTAACCCTAGGCTGAACCCTAACCCTCACCCTTCCCAGAAGCCTTGCCGTCAACCGTCACCTAATCCTAACCCGTACGCTCACACTAACCAGCGCCCTCACACGTGCGCTACTCCTAAACCGATGTCGTAACCTCACCAGGATGCTAAGCCGTCCCCGTCCCCTAACCCTAACCCTAGCCCGAACACTAATGCTAACCCTTTCCCGAAGCCTTACCCTCACCCATCCCCTAATCCTAACCCGTACGCTCACACTAACCCGCGCCCTCAGACGTACGCTCCCCCTAAACCGTTGTCGTACCCTCACCTGGACCCTAAACTGTCCCCGTCCCCTAACCCTATCCCTAGCCCGAACCCTAACCCTAAGCCTTTTCCAAAGCCTTACCCTCACCCGTCCCCTAATCCTAACCCGTGTGCTCACACTAACCAGCGCCCTCACACGTACGCTCCCCCTAAACCGTTGTCGTACCCTCACCTGCACCCTAAACCGTCCCCGTCCCCTAACCCTAACCCTAGCCCAAACCCTAACCCTAACCCTTCCCCGAAGCTTTACCCTCACCCGTCCCCTAATCCTAACCCGTACGCTCACACTAACCCGCGCCCTCACACGTACGCTTCCCCTAAACCTTTGTTGTACCCTCACCCAGACCCTAAAACATCCCCGTCCCCTAACCCAAACCCTAGCCCGAACCCTAACCCTAACCATTCCCCGAAGCCTTACCCTCACCCGTCCCCTAATACTAACCTGTACTCTCACACTAACCCGCGCCCTCACACGTACGCTCCCCCTAAACCGTTCTCGTACCCTCACCTGGACCCAAAACCGTCCACGTCCCCTAACCCTAACCCCAGCGCGAACCATAATGTTAACCATTTCCCGAAACCTTACCCTCACCCGTCCCCTAATCCTAACCTGTACGCTCACACTAACCCACGCCCTCACACGTACACGCCCCCTAAACCGTTGTTGTACCCTCACCTGGACCCTAAAACGTCCCCGTACCCTAACCCTAACCCTACCCCGAACCCTAACCCTAACCTTTCCCAGAAGCCTTACCCTCACCCGTCCTCTAATCCTAACCCGTACGCTCATACTAACCCGTGCCCTCACAAGTGCGCTCCCCCTAAACCATTGTCGTACCCTCGCCTGCACCCTAAATCGTCCCCGTCCCCTAACCCTAACCCTAGCCCGAACCCTAACCCTAACCCTTCCCTGAAGCCTTGCCCTCACCCGTCCCCTAATCCTAACACGTATGGTCACACTAACCCGCGCCCTCACACGTGCGCTCCCCCTAAACCATTGTCATACCCTCACCTGGACTCTAAACCGTCCCCGTCCCCTAACCCTAACCCTAGCCCGAACCCTAATGCTAACCCTTTCCCGAAGCCTTACCCTCACCCGTTCCCTAATCCTAACCCATACGCTCACACTAACCCGCGCCCTCACACGTGCGCTCCCCCTAAACCGTTGTCATACCCTCACCTGGACCCTAAACCGTCCCCTTCCCCTAACCCTAACCCTAGCCCGAACCCTAACCATAACCCTTCCCTGAAGCCTTACCCTCACCCGTCCCCTAATCC
This sequence comes from Leucopleurus acutus, assembly GCF_964270905.1. Classification (NCBI taxonomy): domain Eukaryota; kingdom Metazoa; phylum Chordata; class Mammalia; order Artiodactyla; family Delphinidae; genus Leucopleurus; species Leucopleurus acutus. The sequence continues at coordinate 186,078 of NW_028139061.1, read as the reverse complement.
TAACTCGTACGCTCACACTAACCCGCGCCCTCACACGTAGTCTCCCCCTAAACCGTTGTCGTACCCTAACATGCACCCTAAACCGTCCCCGTCCCCTAACCCTAACCCTAGCCCAAACCCTAACCCTAACCCTTCCCCGAAGCTTTACCCTCACCTGTCCCCTAATCCTAACCCGTACGCTCACACTAACCCGCGCTCTCACACGTACGCTTCCCCTAAACCGTTGTTGTACCCTCACCCAGACCCTAAAACATCCCCGTCCCCTAACCCAAACCCTAGCCCGAACCCTAACCCCAACCATTCCCCGAAGCCTTACCCTCACCCGTCCCCTAATACTAACCTGTACTCTCACACTAACCCGCGCCCTCACACGTACGCTCCCCCTAAACCGTTCTCGTACCCTCACCTGGACCCAAAACCATCCCCGTCCCCTAACCCTAACCCCAGCGCGAACCGTAATGTTAACCATTTCCCGAAACCTTACCCTCACCCGTCCCCTAATCCTAACCTGTACGCTCACACTAACCCACGCCCTCACACGTACACTCCCCCTAAACCGTTGTTGTACCCTCACCTGGACCCTAAAACGTCCCCGTCCCCTAACCCTAACCCTACCCCGAACCCTAACCCTAACCTTTCCCAGAAGCCTTACCCTCACCCGTCCTCTAATCCTAACCCGTACGCTCATACTAACCCGTGCCCTCACAAGTGCGCTCCCCCTAAACCATTGTCGTACCCTCGCCTGCACCCTAAATCGTCCCCGTCCCCTAATCCTAACCCTAGCCCGAACCCTAACCCTAACCCTTCCCCGAAGCCTTACCCTCACCCGTCCCCTAATCCTAAGCCGTACGCTCACACTAACCTGCGCCCTCACACGTACGCTGACCATAAACTGTTGTCGTAACATCACCTGGACCCTAAACCGTCCCCGTAACCTAACCCTAACCCTAGCCCGAACCCTAACCCTAACCCTTACCCGAAGCCTTGCCCTCACCCGTCCCCTAATCCTAACACGTATGGTCACACTAACCCGCGCCCTCACACGTGCGCTCCCCCTAAACCATTGTCATACCCTCACCTGGACTCTAAACCGTCCCCGTCCCCTAACCCTAACCCTAGCCCGAACCCTAATGCTAACCCTTTCCCGAAGCCTTACCCTCACCCGTTCCCTAATCCTAACCCATACGCTCACACTAACCCGCGCCCTCACACGTGCGCTCCCCCTAAACCGTTGTCATACCCTCACCTGGACCCTAAACCGTCCCCTTCCCCTAACCCTAACCCTAGCCCGAACCCTAACCATAACCCTTCCCTGAAGCCTTACCCTCACCCGTCCCCTAATCCTAACTCGTACGCTCACACTAACCCGCGCCCTCACACGTAGTCTCCCCTTAAACCGTTGTCATAACCTCATCTGGACCCTAAACTGTCCCCGTCCCCTAACCCTAACCCTAGCCCGAACCCTAACCATAACCCTTCCCCGAAGCCTTACCCTCACGCGTCCCATAATCCTAACCCGTACGCTCACACTAACCCGCGCCCTCACACGTACGCTCCCCATAAACTGTTGTCGTACCCTCACCTGGGCCCATACCATCCCCATCCTCTAACTCTAACCCTAGCCTGAACCCTAAACCTAACCCTTCCCCGAAGCCTTACCCTCACCCGTCCCATAAACCTAACCCGTACGCTCACACTAACCCGCGCCCTCACACGTGCGCTCCGCCTAAACCGTTGTCGTACCCTCACCTGGACCCTAAACCGTCCCCGTCCCCTAACCCTAACCCTAGCACAAACCCTCACCCTAACCCTTCCCCGAAGCCTTACCCTCACCCGTCCCCTAATCCTCACCCGTACGCTCACACTAACCCGTGCCCTCACACGTACGCTCCCCCTAAAAGGTAGTCGTAACCTCACTTGGACACTAAACCGTCCCCGTCCAGTAACCCTAACCCTAACCCTAGGCTGAACCCTAACCCTCACCCTTCCCAGAAGCCTTGCCGTCAACCGTCCCCTAATCCTAACCCGTACGCTCCCACTAAGCAGCGCCCTCACACGTGCGCTCCCCCTAAACCGTTGTCGTACCCTCACCTAAACCCTAAACCGTCCCCGTCCCCTAACCCTAACCCTAGCCCGAACCCTAACCCTAACTCTTCCCCGATGCCTTACCCTCATCCGTCCCCTAATGCTAACCCATACGCTCACACTAACCCGGACCCTCACACAAACGCTACCCCTAATCCGTTGTCGTACCCTCAGCTGGACCCTAAACCGTCCCCGTCCCCTAATGCTAATCCTAGCCAAAACCCTAACCCTAACCCTTCCCCGGAGCCTTACCGTCACCCGTCCCCTAATCCTAACCCGTATGCTCACATTAACCCGCACACTCACACATACGCTCCCCCTCAACCGTTGTCGTACCCTCACGTGGACCCTAAACCGTCCCCATCCCCTAACCCTAGCCCGAACCCTAACCCTAACCCTTCCCCGAAGCCTTACCCTCAGCCTTCCCCTAATCCAAACCTGTACGCTCACACTAACCCGCGCCCTAACACGTACGCTCCCCCTAAACCGTTGTCGTACCCTCACCTGGACCCTAAACCGTCCCCATCCCCGAACCCTAACCCTAGCCCGAACCGTAACCCTAACCCTTCCCCGAAGCCTTACCCTCACCCGTCCCCTAATCCTCCCCCGTACGCTCACACTAACCCATGCCCTCACACGTACGCTCCCCGTAAAAGGTTGTCGTAACCTCACTTGGACCCTAAACCGTCCCTGTCCAATAACCCTAACCCTAACCCTAGCCTGAACCCTAACCCTAACCCTTCCCAGAAGCCTTGCCATCACCCGTCCCCTAATCCTAACCCGTATGCTCACACTAACCCACGCCCTCACACGTGCGCTCCCCCTAAACCGTTGTCGTACCCTCACCTGGACCCTAAACCGTCCCCGTCCCCTAAACCTAAGCCTAGCCCGAACCCTAATGCTAACCCTTTCCCAAAGCCTTACCCTCACCAGTCCCCTAATCCTAACCCGTACGCTCACACTAACCCACGCCCTCACACGTACGCTCCCCATAAAGTGTTGTCGTACCCTCACCTGGGCCCATACCATCCCCATCCCCTAACTCTAACCCTAGCCTGAACCCTAACCCTAACCCTTCCCCGAAGCCTTACCCTCACCCGTCCCATAAACCTAACCCGTACGCTCACACTAACCCGCGCCCTCACACGTACGCTCCCCCTAAAAGGTAGTCGTAACCTCACTTGGACACTAAACCGTCCCCGTCTAGTAACCCTAACCCTAACCCTAGGCTGAACCCTAACCCTCACCCTTCCCAGAAGCCTTGCCGTCAACCGTCACCTAATCCTAACCCGTACGCTCACACTAACCAGCGCCCTCACACGTGCGCTACTCCTAAACCGATGTCGTAACCTCACCAGGACGCTAAGCCGTCCCCGTCCCCTAACCCTAACCCTAGCCCGAACACTAATGCTAACCCTTTCCCGAAGCCTTACCCTCACCCATCCCCTAATCCTAACCCGTACGCTCACACTAACCCGCGCCCTCAGACGTACGCTCCCCCTAAACCGTTGTCGTACCCTCACCTGGACCCTAAACTGTCCCCGTCCCCTAACCCTATCCCTAGCCCGAACCCTAACCCTAAGCCTTTTCCAAAGCCTTACCCTCACCCGTCCCCTAATCCTAACCCGTGTGCTCACACTAACCAGCGCCCTCACACGTACGCTCCCCCTAAACCGTTGTCGTACCCTCACCTGCACCCTAAACCGTCCCCGTCCCCTAACCCTAACCCTAGCCCAAACCCTAACCCTAACCCTTCCCCGAAGCTTTACCCTCACCCGTTCCCTAATCCTAACCCGTACGCTCACACTAACCCGCGCCCTCACACGTACGCTCCCCCTAAACCGTTGTCGTACCCTCACCTGGACCCTAAACCGTCCCCGTAACCTAACCCTAACCCTAGCCCGAACCCTAAACCTAACCCTTACCCGAAGCCTTGCCCTCACCCGTCCCCTAATCCTAACACGTATGGTCACACTAACCCGCGCCCTCACACGTGCGCTCCCCCTAAACCATTGTCATACCCTCACCTGGACTCTAAACCGTCCCCGTCCCCTAACCCTAACCCTAGCCCGAACCCTAATGCTAACCCTTTCCCGAAGCCTTACCCTCACCCGTTCCCTAATCCTAACCCATACGCTCACACTAACCCGCGCCCTCACACGTGCGCTCCCCCTAAACCGTTGTCATACCCTCACCTGGACCCTAAACCGTCCCCTTCCCCTAACCCTAACCCTAGCCCGAACCCTAACCATATCCCTTCCCCGAAGCCTTACCTTCACCCGTCCCCTAATCCTAACTCGTACGCTCACACTAACCCGCGCCCTCACATGTAGTCTCCCCCTAAACCGTTGTCATAACCTCATCTGGACCCTAAACTGTCCCCGTCCCCTAACCCTAACCCTAGCCCGAACCCTAACCATAACCCTTCCCCGAAGCCTTACCCTCACTCGTCCCCTAAACCTAACCCGTACGCTCACACTAACCCGCGCCTTCACACGTGCGCTCCCCCTAAACCGTTGTCGTACCCTCACCTGGACCCTAAACCATCCCCGTCCCCTAATCCTAACCCTAGCCCGAACCCTAAACCTAACCCTTCCCCGAAGCCTTACCCTCACCCGTCGCTTAATCCTAACCCGTACGATCACACTAATCCGCACCCTCACACGGACCCTAGCCCTAATCCGTTGTCGTACCCTCAGCTGGACCCTAAACAGTCCCCGTCCCCTAACGCTAACCCTAGCCCGAACCCTAACCATAAACCTTCCCCGAAGCCTTATCGTCACCCGTCCCCTAATCCTAAGCCGTATACTCACACTAAGCTGCGCCCCAACACATACGCTCCCACTAAACCGTTGTCGTACTCTCACCTGGACCCTAAACCGTCCCCGTCCCCTAACCCTAACCCTAGCCCGAACCCTAACCATAACCCTTCCCCGAAGCCTTACCCTCAGCCGTCCCCTAATCCTAACCTGTACGCTCACACTAACCCGCGCCCTCACACGTACGCTCCCCCTAAACCGTTCTAGTACCCTCACCTGGACCCAAAACCGTCCCCGTCCCCTAACCCTAACCCTAGCCTGAACCCTAACCCTAACCCTTCCCCGAAGCCTTCCCCTCGCCCGTCCCCTAATCCTAACCAGTACGCTCACACTAACCCGTGCCCTCACACGTACGGTCCCCCTAAACCGTTGTCGTACCGTCACCTGCACCCTAAACCGTCCCCGTCCCCTAACCCAAACCCTAGCCCGAACCCTAACCCTAACCATTCCCCGAAGCCTTACCCTCACCCGTCCCCTAATCCTAACCTGTACGCTCACACTAACCCGCGCCCTCACACGTACGCTCCCCCTAAAGGGTTCTCGTACCCTCACCTGGACCCAAAACCGTCCCCGTCCCCTAACCCTAAACCTAGCCCGAACACTAACCCTAACCCTTCACCAAATCCTTACCATCACACGTCACCTAATCCTAACCCGTACGCTCACACTAACCCGTGCCCTCACACGTACGCTCCCCCTAAACCGTTGTCGTACGCTCACCTGGCCCCTAAACCGTCCCCGTCCCCAAACCCTAACCCTAGCCCGAACGCTAGCCCTAACTCTTCCCCGAAGCCTTACCGTCATCCGTCCCCTAATCCTAACCCATATGCTCACACTATCCCGGACCCTCACACGAACGCTACCCCTAATCCGTTGTCGTACCCTCAGCTGGACCCTAAACCGTCCCCGTCCCCTAACGCTAACCCTAGTCCGAACCCTCACCCTAACCCTTCCCCGAAGCCTTATCCTCACCCGTCCCATAATTCTAACCCGTAAGCTCACACTAACCCGCGCCCTCACACATATGCTCCGCATAAACCGTTGTCGTACCCTCACCTGGACGCTAAACCGTCCCTGTCCCCTAACCCTAACCCTAGCCCGAACCCTAACCCTAACCCTTCCCCGAAGCCTTACCCTCAGCCGTCCCCTAATCCAAACCCGTACGCTCACACGAAACCCGCGCCCGCACACGTACGCTCCCCCTAAAACGTTGTCGCACGCTCACCTGGACCCTAAACCGTCCCCGTCCCCTAACGCTAACCCTAGCCCGAACCCTAACCCTAACTCTTCCCCGAAGCCTTACCCTCATCCGTCCCCTAATCCTAACCCATACGCTCACACTAACCCGGACCCTCACACGAACGCTACCCCTAATCCGTTGTCGTACCCTCAGCTGGACCCTAAACCTTCCCCGTCCTCTAATGCTAACCCTAGCCCGAACCCTAACCCTAACCCTTCCCCGAAGCCTTACCGTCACCCGTCCCCTAATCCTAACCCGTATGCTCACACTAACCCGCACACTCACACGTACGCTCTCCTTAAACCGTTGTCGTACCCTCACCTGGACCCTCAACCATCCCTGTCCCCTAACCCTAACCCTAGCCCGAACCCTAACCCTAACCCTTCCCCGAAGCCTTACCCTCACCCGTCCACTAATCCTAATCCGTACGCTCACACTAACCAGCGCCCTCACACGTACGCTCCCCCGAAACCGTTGTCGTATCCTCACCTGGACCCTAAATCGTCCCCATCCCCTAACCCTAACCCTAGCCCGAACCCGAACCCTAACCCTTTCCCGAAGCCTTACACTCACCCGTCCCCTAATCCTAACCCGTACGCTTACACTAACCCGCGCCCTCACACGTACGCTCCCCCTCAACCGTTGTCGTACCCTCACGTGGACCTTAAACCGTCCCCGTCCCCTATCGCTAACCCTAGCACGAACCCTAACCCTAACCCTTCCCCGAAGCCTTACCCTCAGCCGTCCCCTAATCCAAACCCGTACGCTCACACGAAACCCGCGCCCTCACACGTGCGCTCTCCCTAAACTGTTGTCGTACCCTCACCTGGACCCTAAACCGTCCCCGTCCCCTAAACCTAACCCTAGCCTGAACCCTAACCCTAACCCTTCCCCGAAGCCTTATGCTCACCCGTCCCCTAATCCTAAACCGTAGGCTCACACTAACCCACGCCCTCACACGTACGCTCCCCCTAAACCGTTGTCGTACCCTCACCTGGATCCTAAACCGTCCCCGTCCCCTAACCCTAACCCTAGCCCGAACACTAATCCTAACCCTTCACCAAATCCTTACCCTCACACGTCACCTAATCCTAACCCGTTCACTCACACTAACCCGCGCCCGCACACGTACGCTCCCCCTAAACCGTTGTCGTACGCTCACCTGGACCCTAAACCGTCCCCGTCCCCTAACCCTAACCCTAGCCCGAACCCTAACCCTAACTCTTCCCCGAAGCCTTACCCTCATCCGTCCCCTAATCCTAAACCGTATGCTCACACTAACCCGCACACTCACACGTACCCTCTCCCTAAACCGTTGTCGTACCCTCACCTGGACCCTAAACTGTCCCTGTCCCCTAACCCTAACCCTAGCCCGAACCCTAACCCTAACACTTCCCCGAAGCCTTACACTCACCTGTACCCTAATCCTAAACCGTACGCTCACACTAACCCGCGCCCTCTCACGTACGCTCCCCCTAAACCGTTGTCGTACCCTCACCTGTACCGTAAACCGGCCCCGTCCCCTAACCCTAACCCTAGCCCGAACCCTAACCCTAAACTTTTCCTGAAGCGTTACTCTCACCCGTCCCCTAATCCTAACCTGTACGCTCACACTAACCCGCGCCCTCACACGTACGCTCCCCCTCAACCGTTGTCGTACCCTCACGAGGACCCTAAACCGTCCCCATCCCCTAACCCTAACCCTAGCCCCAACCCTAATCCTAACCCTTCCCCGAAGCCTTACCCTCAGCCGTCCCCTAATCCAAACCTGAACGCTCACACTAACCCGTGCCCTAACACGTACGCTCCCCCTAAACCGTTGTCGTACCCTCACCTGGACCCTAAACCGTCCCCATACCCGAACCCTACCACTAGCCCGAACCCACCCAAAACCCTTCCCAGAAGCCTTACCCTCACCCGTCCCATAATCCTAACCCGTAGGCTCACACTAACCCGCACCCTCACACATACGCTCCCCATAAATCGTTGTCATTCCCGCACCTGGACCCTAAACCGTCCCCGACCCCTAAACCTAACCCTAGCCCGAACCCTAACCCTAACCCTTCCCCGAAGCCTTACCCTCACCCGTCCCATAATCCTAACCCGTACACTCACACTAACCCGCGCCCTCACACATATGCTCCGCATAAACCGTTGTCGTACCCTCACCTGGACCCTAAACCGTCCCCGTCCCCTAACCCTAAGCCTAGCCCGAACTCTAACCCTAACCCTTCCCCGAAGCCTTACACTCACCCATCCCCTAATCCTAACCTGTACACTCACACTAACCCACGGCCTCACACGTACGCTCCCTCTATACTGTTGTTCTACCCTCACATGGACCCTAAACCATCCCCGTCCCCTAAACCTAACCCTAGCCCGAACCCTCACCCTAACCCTTCCCCGAAGCCTTATACTCACCCGTCCAATAATTCTAACCCGTAAGCTCACACTAACCCGCGCCCTCACACATATGCTCCGCATAAACCATTGTCGTACCCTCACCTGGACCCTAAACCGTCCCCATCCCCTAACCCTAACCCTAGCCCGAACCCTAACCCTAACCCTTCCCCAAAGCCTTACCCTCACCCGTCCCCTAATCCTCCCCCGTACGCTCACACTAACCCGTGCCCTCACACGTACGCTCCCCCTAAAAGGTTGTCGTAACCTCACTTGGACCCTAAACCGTCCCCGTCCAATAACCCTAACCGTAACCCTAGACTGAACCCTAACCCTAACCCTTCCCAGAAGCCTTGCCGTCACCCGTCCCCTAATCCTAACCCGTATGCTCACACTAACCCGCGCCCTCACACGTGGGCTCCCCCTAAACCGTTGTCGTACCCTCACCTGGACCCTAAACCGTCCCCATTCCTTAACCCTAAGCCTAGCCCGAACCCTAATGCTAACACTTTCCCAAAGCCTTACCCTCACCCGTCCCCTAATCCTAACCCGTACGCTCACACTAACCCGCGCCCTCACACGTACGCTCCCCATAAACTGTTCTCGTAACCTCACCTGGGCCCATACCATCCCCATCCCCTAACCCTAACCCTAGCCCGAACCCTAACCCTAACCCTTCCCCGAAGCCTTACCCTCACCCGTCCCCTAATTCTAACCCGTACGCTCACACTGACCCGCGCCCTCACACGTACTCTGTCCCTAAACCGTTGTCGTACACTCACCTGCACCCTAAAACATCCCCGTCCCGTAACCCTAACCCTAGCCCGAACCCTAATCCTAACACTTCCCCGAAGCCTTACCCTCACCCTTCCCATAATCCTAACCTGTACGCTCACAGTGACCCGCGCCCTCACACGTACGCTTCCCCTAAACCGTTGTCGTACCCTCACCTGGACCCTAAACCGTCCCCATCCCCTAAACCTAAGCCTAGCCAGAACACTAATGCTAACCCTTTCCCAAAGCCTTCCCCTCACCCGTCCCCTAATCCTAACCCGTACGCTCACACTAACCCGCGCCCTCACACGTATGCCCCCATAAACTGTTGTCGTACCCTCACCTGGGCCCATACCATCCCCATCCCCTAACTCTAACCCTAGCCTGAACCCTAACCCTAACCCTTCCCCGAAGCCTTACCCTCACCCGTCCCCTAATCCTAACTCGTACGCTCACAATAACCCGCGCCCTCACACGTACGCTCCCCCTAAACCGTTGTCGTACCCTCACCTGCACCCTAAACCGTCCCCGTCCCCTAACCCTAACCCTAGCCCAAACCCTAACCCTAACCCTTCCCCGAAGCTTTACCCTCAGCCGTCCCCTAATCCAAACCCGTACGCTCACACGAAACCCGCGCCCGCACACGTACGCTCCCCCTAAAACGTTGTCGCACGCTCACCTGGACCCTAAACCGTCCCCGTCCCCTAACGCTAACCCTAGCCCGAACCCTAACCCTAACTCTTCCCCGAAGCCTTACCCTCATCCGTCCCCTAATCCTAACCCATACGCTCACACTAACCCGGACCCTCACACGAACGCTACCCCTAATCCGTTGTCGTACCCTCAGCTGGACCCTAAACCTTCCCCGTCCTCTAATGCTAACCCTAGCCCGAACCCTAACCCTAACCCTTCCCCGAAGCCTTACCGTCACCCGTCCCCTAATCCTAACCCGTATGCTCACACTAACCCGCACACTCACACGTACGCTCTCCTTAAACCGTTGTCGTACCCTCACCTGGACCCTCAACCATCCCTGTCCCCTAACCCTAACCCTAGCCCGAACCCTAACCCTAACCCTTCCCCGAAGCCTTACCCTCACCCGTCCACTAATCCTAATCCGTACGCTCACACTAACCAGCGCCCTCACACGTACGCTCCCCCGAAACCGTTGTCGTATCCTCACCTGGACCCTAAATCGTCCCCATCCCCTAACCCTAACCCTAGCCCGAACCCGAACCCTAACCCTTTCCCGAAGCCTTACACTCACCCGTCCCCTAATCCTAACCCGTACGCTTACACTAACCCGCGCCCTCACACGTACGCTCCCCCTCAACCGTTGTCGTACCCTCACGTGGACCTTAAACCGTCCCCGTCCCCTATCGCTAACCCTAGCACGAACCCTAACCCTAACCCTTCCCCGAAGCCTTACCCTCAGCCGTCCCCTAATCCAAACCCGTACGCTCACACGAAACCCGCGCCCTCACACGTGCGCTCTCCCTAAACTGTTGTCGTACCCTCACCTGGACCCTAAACCGTCCCCGTCCCCTAAACCTAACCCTAGCCTGAACCCTAACCCTAACCCTTCCCCGAAGCCTTATGCTCACCCGTCCCCTAATCCTAAACCGTAGGCTCACACTAACCCACGCCCTCACACGTACGCTCCCCCTAAACCGTTGTCGTACCCTCACCTGGATCCTAAACCGTCCCCGTCCCCTAACCCTAACCCTAGCCCGAACACTAATCCTAACCCTTCACCAAATCCTTACCCTCACACGTCACCTAATCCTAACCCGTTCACTCACACTAACCCGCGCCCGCACACGTACGCTCCCCCTAAACCGTTGTCGTACGCTCACCTGGACCCTAAACCGTCCCCGTCCCCTAACCCTAACCCTAGCCCGAACCCTAACCCTAACTCTTCCCCGAAGCCTTACCCTCATCCGTCCCCTAATCCTAAACCGTATGCTCACACTAACCCGCACACTCACACGTACCCTCTCCCTAAACCGTTGTCGTACCCTCACCTGGACCCTAAACTGTCCCTGTCCCCTAACCCTAACCCTAGCCCGAACCCTAACCCTAACACTTCCCCGAAGCCTTACACTCACCTGTACCCTAATCCTAAACCGTACGCTCACACTAACCCGCGCCCTCTCACGTACGCTCCCCCTAAACCGTTGTCGTACCCTCACCTGTACCGTAAACCGGCCCCGTCCCCTAACCCTAACCCTAGCCCGAACCCTAACCCTAAACTTTTCCTGAAGCGTTACTCTCACCCGTCCCCTAATCCTAACCTGTACGCTCACACTAACCCGCGCCCTCACACGTACGCTCCCCCTCAACCGTTGTCGTACCCTCACGAGGACCCTAAACCGTCCCCATCCCCTAACCCTAACCCTAGCCCCAACCCTAATCCTAACCCTTCCCCGAAGCCTTACCCTCAGCCGTCCCCTAATCCAAACCTGAACGCTCACACTAACCCGTGCCCTAACACGTACGCTCCCCCTAAACCGTTGTCGTACCCTCACCTGGACCCTAAACCGTCCCCATACCCGAACCCTACCACTAGCCCGAACCCACCCAAAACCCTTCCCAGAAGCCTTACCCTCACCCGTCCCATAATCCTAACCCGTAGGCTCACACTAACCCGCACCCTCACACATACGCTCCCCATAAATCGTTGTCATTCCCGCACCTGGACCCTAAACCGTCCCCGACCCCTAAACCTAACCCTAGCCCGAACCCTAACCCTAACCCTTCCCCGAAGCCTTACCCTCACCCGTCCCATAATCCTAACCCGTACACTCACACTAACCCGCGCCCTCACACATATGCTCCGCATAAACCGTTGTCGTACCCTCACCTGGACCCTAAACCGTCCCCGTCCCCTAACCCTAAGCCTAGCCCGAACTCTAACCCTAACCCTTCCCCGAAGCCTTACACTCACCCATCCCCTAATCCTAACCTGTACACTCACACTAACCCACGGCCTCACACGTACGCTCCCTCTATACTGTTGTTCTACCCTCACATGGACCCTAAACCATCCCCGTCCCCTAAACCTAACCCTAGCCCGAACCCTCACCCTAACCCTTCCCCGAAGCCTTATACTCACCCGTCCAATAATTCTAACCCGTAAGCTCACACTAACCCGCGCCCTCACACATATGCTCCGCATAAACCATTGTCGTACCCTCACCTGGACCCTAAACCGTCCCCATCCCCTAACCCTAACCCTAGCCCGAACCCTAACCCTAACCCTTCCCCAAAGCCTTACCCTCACCCGTCCCCTAATCCTCCCCCGTACGCTCACACTAACCCGTGCCCTCACACGTACGCTCCCCCTAAAAGGTTGTCGTAACCTCACTTGGACCCTAAACCGTCCCCGTCCAATAACCCTAACCGTAACCCTAGACTGAACCCTAACCCTAACCCTTCCCAGAAGCCTTGCCGTCACCCGTCCCCTAATCCTAACCCGTATGCTCACACTAACCCGCGCCCTCACACGTGGGCTCCCCCTAAACCGTTGTCGTACCCTCACCTGGACCCTAAACCGTCCCCATTCCTTAACCCTAAGCCTAGCCCGAACCCTAATGCTAACACTTTCCCAAAGCCTTACCCTCACCCGTCCCCTAATCCTAACCCGTACGCTCACACTAACCCGCGCCCTCACACGTACGCTCCCCATAAACTGTTCTCGTAACCTCACCTGGGCCCATACCATCCCCATCCCCTAACCCTAACCCTAGCCCGAACCCTAACCCTAACCCTTCCCCGAAGCCTTACCCTCACCCGTCCCCTAATTCTAACCCGTACGCTCACACTGACCCGCGCCCTCACACGTACTCTGTCCCTAAACCGTTGTCGTACACTCACCTGCACCCTAAAACATCCCCGTCCCGTAACCCTAACCCTAGCCCGAACCCTAATCCTAACACTTCCCCGAAGCCTTACCCTCACCCTTCCCATAATCCTAACCTGTACGCTCACAGTGACCCGCGCCCTCACACGTACGCTTCCCCTAAACCGTTGTCGTACCCTCACCTGGACCCTAAACCGTCCCCATCCCCTAAACCTAAGCCTAGCCAGAACACTAATGCTAACCCTTTCCCAAAGCCTTCCCCTCACCCGTCCCCTAATCCTAACCCGTACGCTCACACTAACCCGCGCCCTCACACGTATGCCCCCATAAACTGTTGTCGTACCCTCACCTGGGCCCATACCATCCCCATCCCCTAACTCTAACCCTAGCCTGAACCCTAACCCTAACCCTTCCCCGAAGCCTTACCCTCACCCGTCCCCTAATCCTAACTCGTACGCTCACAATAACCCGCGCCCTCACACGTACGCTCCCCCTAAACCGTTGTCGTACCCTCACCTGCACCCTAAACCGTCCCCGTCCCCTAACCCTAACCCTAGCCCAAACCCTAACCCTAACCCTTCCCCGAAGCTTTACCCTCACCCGTCCCCTAATCCTAACCCGTACGCTCACACTAACCCGCGCCCTCACACGTACGCTTCCCCTAAACCGTTGTTGTACCCTCACCCAGACCCTAAAACATCCCCGTCCCCTAACCCAAACCCTAGCCCGAACTCTAACCCTAACCATTCCCCGAAGCCTTACCCTCACCCGTCCCCTAAAACTAACCTGTACTCTCACACTAACCCGCGCCCTCACACGTACACTCCCCCTAAACCGTTCTCGTACCCTCACCTGGACCCACAACCGTCCCCGTCCCCTAAACCTAACCCTAGCCCGAACACTAATGTTAACCATTTCCCGAAACCTTACCCTCACCCGTCCCCTAATCCTAACCCGTACGCTCACACTAACCCACGCCCTCACACGTACACTCCCCCTAAACCGTTGTTGTACCCTCACCTGGACCCTAAAACGTCCCCGTACCCTAGCCCTAACCCTACCCCGAACCCTAACCTTTCCCAGAAGCCTTACCCTCACCCGTCCTCTAATCCTAACCCGTACGCTCATACTAACCCGTGCCCTCACACGTGCGCTCCCCCTAAACCGTTGTCGTACCCTCGCCTGCACCCTAAATCGTCCCCGTCCCCTAACCCTAACCCTAGCCCGAACCCTAACCCTAACCCTTCCCCGAAGCCTTACCCTCACCCGTCCCATAATCCTAACCCGTACGCTCACACTAACCCACGCCCTCACACGTACGCTCCCCCTAAACAGTTGTTGTACCCTCACCTGGACCCTAAAACGTCCCCATCCCATAACCCTAACCCTACCCCGAACCCTAACTATAACCATTCCCCGAAGCGTTACCCTCACCCGTCCCATAATCCTAACCCGTACGCTCACACTAACCCACGCCCTCACACGTACGCTCCCCCTAAACCGTTGTTGTACCCTCACCTGGTCCCTAAAACGTCCCCATCCCCTAACCCTAACCCTACCCCGAACCCTAACTATAACCATTCCCCGAAGCGTTACCCTCACCCGTCCCCTAATCCTAACCTGTACGCTCACACTAACCCGCGCCCTCACACGTACGCTCCCACTAAACCGTTGTCGTACCCTTACTTGCAGCTTAAACCGTCCCTGTCCCCTAACCCTAACCCTAGCCCGAACCCTAAACCTAACCCTTCCCCGAAGCCTTACCCTCACCCGTCCCCTAATTCTAACCCGTACGCTCACACTAACCCACGCCCTCACATGTACGCTCCCCCTACACCGTTGTCGTAACCTCATCTGGAACCTAAACCGAACCCGTCCCCTAACCCTAACCCTAGCCCGAACCCTAACCCTAACCCTTCCCCGAAGCCTGGCCCTCACCTGTCCCCTAATCCTAACCCGTACGCTCACAATAACCCGTGCCCTCACACGTGCGCTCCCCCTAAACCGTTGTCGTACCCTCACCTGTTCCCTAAACCGTCCCCGTCCCCTAAACCTAACCCTAGCCTGAACCCTAATCCTAGGCCCTCCCCGAAGCCTTACCCTCACACGTCCCCTAATCCTAACCCGTACGTTCACACTAACCCGTGCCCTCACACGTACGCTCCCCCTAAACCGTTGTCGTACCCTCACTTGCACCCTAAATCGTCCCTGTCCCCTAACCCTAACCCTAGCCCGAACCCTAACCGTAACCCTTCACCGAAGCCTTACCCTCACCCGTCCCATAATCCTAACCTGTACGCTCACACTAACCCGCGCCCTCAAACGTACGCTCCCCCTAAACCGTTGTCGTACCCTCACCTGGACACTAAACCGTCCCCGTCCCCTAACCCTAGCCGTAGCCCGAAACCTAACCCTAATCCTTCCCCGAAGTCATACCCTCAACCGTCCCATAATCCTAACCCGTACGCTCACACTAACCCGAGCCTCACACGTACGCTCCGCCTAAACCGTTGTCGTACACTCACCTGGACACTAAACCATCCCCGTCCCGTAACCCTAACCCTAGCTCGAACCCTAACCCTAACCCTTCCCCGAAGCCTTACCCTCACCCGTACCCTAATCCTAACACGTACGCTCACACTAACCCGCGCCCTCACACGTATGCTCCCCCTACACCGTTGTCGTACCCTTACCTGGACCCTAAACCGTCCCCTTCCACTAACCCTAACCCTAGCCGGAACCCTAACCCTAACCCTTCCCCGAAGCCGTACCGTCACCCGTCCCCTAATCCTAACCCATACACTCACACTAACCTGCGCCCTCAAACGTACGCTCCCCCTAAACCGTTTTCATACCCTCACGTGCACCCTAAAACATCCCGGTCCCCGAAACCTAACCCTAGCCCGAACCCTAAAGCTAACCCTTCCCCGAAGCCTTACCCTCACCCGTCCCATAATCCTAACCCGTACGGTCACACTAACCCACGCCCTCACACGCACGCTTCCCCTAAACCGTTGTCGTACCCTCACCTGGACCCTAAACTGTCCCCATCCCCTAACCCTAATCCTAGCCCGAACCCTAACCCTAACCCTTCCCCGAAGCCTTACCCTCACCCGTCCCATAATCCTAACTCGTACGCTCAAACTAACATGCGCCCTCACACGTACGCTCCCCCTAAACCGTTGTCGTACCCTCACCTGGGCCCTAAACCATCCCCGTCCCCTAACCCTAACCGTAGCCCGAACCCTAACCCTTCACCAAATCCTTACCCTCACACGTCCCCTAATCCTAACCCGTACCCTCACACTAACCTGCACCCTCACACGTACGCTTCCCCTAAACCGTTGTCGTACGCTCACCTGGACCCTAAACCGTCCCCATCCCCTAACCCTAACCCTTGCACGAACCGTAACCCTAACCCATCCCGAAGCGTTACACTCACACTTTCCCTAATTCTAACCCGTACGCTCACACTACCCACGCCCTCAAACGTACGGTCCCCCTAAATCGTTGTCGTACCCTCACCTGGACCCTAAACCGTCCCCGTCCCCTAACCCTAACCCTAGCATGAACCGTAACCCTAAACCTTCCCCGAAGCCTTACACTCACACGTCCCCTAATCCTAACCCGTACGCTCACAGTAACCCGCGCTGTCACACGTACGCTCCCCCTAAACCGTTGTCGTACCCTCACCTGGACCCTAAACCGTCCCCGTCCCCTAACCCTAACGCTAGCCCGAACCCTAACCCTAAGACTTTCCCGAAGCCTTAGCCACAGCCGTCCCCTAATCCTAACCCGTACGCTCACACTAACCCGAGCCCTCACACGTACGCTCCCCCTAAACCGTTGTCATACCCTCACCTGGACCCTAAACCGTCCCCGTCCCCTAACCCTAACCCTAGCACGAATTCTAACCCTAACCATTCCCCGAAGCCTTACCCTCACCCTTCCCCAAATCTAACCCGTACGCTCACACTAACCCGCGCCCTCACATGTACGCTCCCCCTAAATCGTTGTCGTAACCTCACCTCGACCTTAAACCGGCCCCGTACCCTAAACCTAACCCTAGCCCGAACCCTAACCCTAACCCTTCCCCGAAGCCTTGCCCTCAACCGTCCCCTAATCCTAACCCGTACGCTCACACTAACCCGTGCCCTCACACGTGAGATCCCCCTAAACCGTTGTCATACCCTCACCTGGACCCTAAACCGTCCCCGTCCCCTAACCCTAACTCTAGCCCGAACCCTAACCCTAAGCCTTTCCCGAAGCCTTACCCTCACCCGTCCCCTAATCCTAACCCGTACGCTCACACTAACACGCGCGCTCACACTTACGCTCCTCCTAAACCTTTGTCGTACCCTCATCTGGACCCTAAACCGTCCTCGTCCCCTAACCCAAACCCTAGCCCGAATCCTAACCTTAACCCTTCCCCGAAGCCTTGCCCTCACCCGTCCCCTAATCCTAACCAGTACGCTCACACTAACCCGCGCCCTGACACGTTCGCTCCCGCTAAACCATTGTCATACCCTCACCTGAACACTAAACCGTCCCTGTCCCCTAACCCTAACCCTAGCCCGAACCCTAACCCTAAGACTTTCCCGAAGCCTTAGACACACCCGTCCCCTAATCCTAACCCGTACGCTCACACTAACCCGCGCCCTGACACGTACGCTCCCCCTAAACCTTTGTCGTACCCTCACCTGGACCGAAAACCGTCCCCGTCCCCTAACGCGAACCCTAGCCCGAACCCTGACGCTAACCCTTCCCCGAAGCCTTATTCTCACCCATCCCCTAATACTAACCCGTACGCTCAGAGTAACACGCGCCCTCACACGTACGCTCTCCCTAAACCGTTGTAGTACCCTCACCTGGACCCTAAACCGTCCCCGTCCCCACCCTAAACCTAGACCGAACCCTAACCCTAACACTTCCCTGAAGCCTTACACTCACCCGTCCCCTAATCCTAAACCGTACGCTCACACTAACCCGTGCCCTCACACGTGCGCTCCCCCTAAACCGTTGTCGTACCCTCACCTGGATCTTAAAACTTCCCCGTCCCCTAATCCTAACCTTGGATCGAACCCTAACCCTAAGCCTTTCCCGAAGCCTTACACTCACCCGTCCCCTAATCCTAACCCATACCCTCACAGTAACCCGCGCCCTCAGACGTACGCTCCCCCTAAACCGTTGTCGTACGCTCACCTGGACCCTAAACCTTCCCCGTCCCCTAACCCTAACCCTATCCCGAACACTAGCCCTAACCCTTCCCCGAAGCCTTACCCTCACCTTCCCCAATCCTAAACCGTACGCTCACACTAACTTGCGACCTCACACGTACGCTCCCCCTAAACCGTTGTCGTACTCCTACCTGGACCCTAAACCGTCCCTGTCCCCTAACCCTAATCCTAGCCTGAACCCTAACCCTAAAGCTTCCCCGAAGCCTTACACTCACCCGCCACCTAATTCTAACCCGTACGCTCACACTAACCCGCGCCCTCACACGTACGCTCCCCCTAAACCGTTCTCGTAGGCTCATCTGGACCCTAAACCGTCCCCGTCCCCTAACCATTACCCTAGCCCGAACACTAACCCTAACCCTTACCCGAAGCCTTACCCTCACCCGTCCCCTAATTCTAACCCGTACGCTCACAATAAGCGGCGCCCTCACATGTGCGCTCCCCCTAAACCGTTGTCGTACCGTCACCTGGACCCTAAACCGTCCCCGTCCCCTAACCCTAACCCTAGGCCAAACACTAATGCTAACCCTTTCCCGAATCCTTACCCTCACCTGTCCCATAATCCTAACCCGTACGCTCACACTATCCCGTGCCCTCACACGTACACTCCCCCTGAACCGTTGTCGTACCCTCACCTGGACCCTAAACCGTCCCCGTCCCCTAACCGTAACCCTAGCCCGAACCGTAAACTTAACCCTTCCCCGAAGCATTATCCTCACCCGTCTCCTAATCCTAACCAGTACGCTCACACTAACCCGCGCCCTCACACGTCCGCTCCCACTAAACCGTTGACGTACCCTCACCTGGACCCTAAACCGTCCCCGTCCCCTAACCCTAACCCTAGCCCGAAACCTAACCCTAACCCTTCACCAACTCCTACCCTTAGACGTCCCCTAATCCTAACCCGTACGCTCACACTAACCCGCGCCCTAACACGTACGCGTCCCCTTAACCATTGTCGTAACTTCATCCGGACCCTAAACCATCCCCGTCCCCTAACCCTAACCTTAGGCCGATCCCTGACGCTAACCCTTCACCAACTCCTACCCTTAGACGTCCCCTAATCCTAACCCGTACGCTCACACTAACCCGCGCCCTCACACGTACACTCCCCCTAAACCGTTGTCGTACCCTCACCTGGACCCTAAACCGTCCCCGTCCCCTAACGCTAACCCTAGACCGAACCCTAATGCTAACCCTTTCCCGAAGCCCTACCCTCACCCGTTCCCTAATCCTAACCCGTACGCTCACACTAACCCGCGCCCTCACACGTTCGCTGCCCCTACACCGTTGTCGTAGCCTCACCAGGACCCTAAAACGTCCCCATCCCCTAACCCTAACCCTAGCCCGTACCCTAACCCTAACGCCTCCCTGAAGCCTTACCCTCACCCGTCCCTTAAACCTAACAAGTACGCTCACACTAACCCACGCCCTCACACGTGCGCTCCCCCTAAACCGTTGTCGTACACTCACCTGGATCCTAAACCGTCCCCGTCCCCTAACCCTAGCCCAAGCCCGAACCCTAACCCTAACCCTTCCCCGAAGCCTTACACTCACCCGTCGCCTAATCCTAACCTGTACGCTCACTCTAACCCACGCCGTCACACGTGCGCTCCCCCTAAACCGTTGTCGTACCCTCACCTGGACCCTAAACCATCCCCGTCCCCTAACCCTAACCCTAACCCGAACCCTAATGCTAACCCTTTCCCGAAGCCTTACCCTCACCCGTCCCCTAATCCTAAACTGTACGCTCACACTAACCCGTGCCCTCACACGTACGCTCCCCGTAAACCGTTGTCGTACCCTCACCTGGACCCAAAACCGTCCCCGTCCCCTAACCCTAACCCTAGCCCGAACCATAACCCTAACCCTTCACCAAATCCTTACCCTCACACGTCTCCTAATCCTAACCCGTACGCTCACACTAACCCACGCCCTCACACGTACACTACCCCTAAACCGTTGTCGTACCCTCACCTGGACACTAAACCGTCCCAGTCCCCTAACCCTAACCCAAGCCCGAACCCTAACCCTAAGCCTTTCTCGAAGCCTTACCCTCACCCGTCCCCTAATCCTAACCCGTACGCTCACACTAACCCGCGCCCTCACACGTACCCTCCCCCTAAACAGTTGTCGTACCCTCACCAGGACCCTAAACAGTCCCCATCCCCTAACCCTAACCCTAGACCGAACCCTAACCCTAACGTTTCCCCGAAGCCTTACCCTCACCCGTCCCCTAATCCTAACCCGTGCGCTCACACTAACCCGCGCCCTCACACGTACGCTCACTCTAAACCATTGTCGTAACCTCATCTGGACCCTAAACCTTCCCCGTACCCTAACCCTAACCCTAGCCCGAACCCTAAACCTAACACTTACCCGAAGCCTTGCCCTCACCCGTCCCCTAATCCTAACCCGTACGGTCACACTAACCCGCGCCCTCACACGTGCGCTCCCCCTAAACCGTTGTCATACCCTCACCTACACCCTAAACCATCCCGGTCCCCGAAACCTAACCCTAGCCCGAACCCTAACCCTAACCCTTCCACGAAGCCTTACGCTTACCCGTCCCATAATCCTAACCCGTACGCTCACACTAACCCGCGCCCTCACACGTACGCTTCCCCTAAACCGTTGTCGTACCCTCACCTGGACCCTAAACCGTCCCCATGCCCTAACCCTAACCCTAGCCCGAACCCTAACCCTAACCCTTCCCCGAAGCCTTACCCTCACCCGTCCCATAATCCTAACTCGTACGCTCAAACTAACATGCGCCCTCACACGTACGCTCCCCCTAAACCGTTGTCGTACCCTCACCTGGTCCCTAAACCGTCCCTGTCCCCTAACCCTAACCGTAGCCCGAACCCTAACCCTTCACCGAATCCTTACCCTCACACGTCCCCTAATCCTAACCCGTACGCTCACACTAACCCGCGCACTCACACGTACGCTTCCCCTAAACCGTTGTTGTACCCTCACACGGACCCTAAAACGTCCCCGTTCCCTAACCCTAACCCTAGCCCGAACCCTAACCCTAACAATTCCCCGAAGCCTTACCCTCACCAATCCCCTAATCCTAACCTGTACGCTCAAACTAACCCACGCCCTCACACGTACGCTCCCCCTAAAGTGTTGTCGTACCCTCACTTGGACCCTAAACCGTTCCCGTCCCCTAACCCTAACCCTAGACCGAACCCTAACCCTAACACTTCCCCGAAGCCTTACGCTCACCTGTCCCCTAATCCTAACCCGTACACTCACAGTAACCTGCGCCCTCACACGTACGCTCCCCCTAAACCGTTGTCGTACCCTCACCTGCACCCTATACCATCCCGGTCCCCGAAACCTAATCCTAGCCCGAACCCTAAACCTAACCCTTCCCCGAAGCCTTACCCGCACCTATCCCCTAATCCTAACCTGTACGCTCAAACTAACCCGCGCCCTCACACGTACGCTCCCCCTAAACCGTTGTCGTACCCTCACCTGGACCCTAAAACGTCCCCGTCCCCTAACCCTAACCGTAGCCCGAACCCTAACCCTTCACCGAATCCTTACCCTCACACGTCCCCTAATCCTAACCCGTACGCTCACACTAACCAGCGTCCTCACACGTACGCTCCCCCTAAACTGTTGTCGTACCCTCACCTGCACCCTAAACCATCCCGGTCCCCGAAACCTAACCCTAGCCCGAACCCTAACCCTAAGCATTCCCTGAAGCCTTAACCTCACCCTTTCCATAATCCTAACCTGTACGCTCACACTAACCCGCGCCCTCACACGTACGCTTCCCCTAAACCGTTGTCGTACCGTCACCTGGACCCTAAACCGTCCCCGTCCCCTAACCCTAACCATAGCCCGAACCCTAACCCAAACCCTTCACCGAATCCTTACCCTCACACGTCCCCAATCCTAACCCGTACGCTCATACTAACCCGCGCCCTCACACGTACGCTCCACCTAAACCGTTGTCATTCCCTCACCTGGACCCTAAACCGTCCCCGTCCCCTAACCCTAACCCTAGCCCGAACCCTAACCCTAACCCTTCCCGGAAGCCTTACCCTCACCCGTCCCCTAATCCTAACCCGTACGCTCACACTAACCCGTGCCCTCACACGTATGCTCACCCTAAACTGTTGTCGTAACATCACCTGGACCCTAAACCGTCCCCGTCCCCTAACCCTAACCCTGGCCCAAGCCCTAACCCTACCCCTTCCCCGAAGCCTTACCCTCACCCATCCCCCAACCTAACCTGAACGCTCACACTAACACGCGCCCTTAGATGTACGCTCCCCCTAAACCGTTGTCGTACACTCACCTGGACCCTAAAACGTCCCCGTCCCCTAACCCTAACCCTAGCCCGAACCCTAAACCTTCACCGAATCCTTACCCTCACACGTCCCCTAATCCTAACCCGTACGCTCACACTAACCAGCGCCCTCACACGTACGCTCCCCCTAAACCGTTGTCGTACCCTCACCTGCACCCTAAACCATCCCGGTTCCCGAAACCTAACCCTAGCCCGAACCCTAACCCTAACCCTTCCCCGAAGCCTTACCGTCACCCGTTCCCTAATCCTAACCCGTATGCTCACACTAACCCGCACCCTCACACGTACGCTCTCCCTAAACCGTTGTCGTACCCTCACCTGGACCCTAAACCGTCCCTGTCCCCTAACCCTAACCCTAGCCCGAAACCTAACCCTAACCCTTCCCCGAAGCCTTACCCTCACCCGTCCCCTAATCGTAACCCGTACGGTCACACTAATCCGTGCCCTCACACGTACGCTCCCCCGAAAAGGTTGTCATAACCTCACTTGGACCCTAAACCGTCTCCCTCCAATAACCCTAACCCTAACCCTAGGCTGAACCCTAACCCTAACCCTTCCCCGAAGCCTTACCCTCACCCGTCCCGTAATCCTAACCAGTACGCTCACATTAAACCGCGCCCTCACACGTACGTTCCCCATAAACCGTTGTCATACCCTCACCTGGACCCTAAACCTTCCCCGACCCCTAAACCTAACCCTAGCCCGAACCCTAACCCGAACCCTTCCCCGAAGCCTTACCCTCACCCATCCCCTAATCCTAACCCGTACACTCACACTAACCTGTGCCCTCACACGTGCGCTCCCCCTAAACCGTTGTCGTACCCTCACCTGGACCCTAAACCGTCCCCGTCCCCTAACGCTAACCCTAGACCGAACCCTAATGCTAACCCTTTACCGAAGCCCTACCCTCACCCGTCCCCTAATCCTAACAAGTACGCTCACACTAACGCGCGCCCTCACACGTGCGCTCCCCCTAAACCGTTGTCGTACACTCACCTGGACCCTAAACCATCCCCGTCCCCTAACCCTAACCCTAGCCCGAACCCTAATGCTAACCCTTTCCCAAAGCCTTACACTCACCCGTCCCATAATCCTAACCCGTAAGCTCACACTAACCCGCGCCCACACACGTACGCTCCCGCTAAACCATTGTTGTACCCTCACCTGGTTCCTAAACCGTCCCCGTCCCCTAACCCTAACCCTAGCCCGAACCCTAACCCTTCACCGAATCCTTACCCACACACGTCCCCTAATCCTAAACCGTACGCTCACACTAACCCGTGCCCTCACACAAACGCTCCCACTAAACCGTTGTCGTACCCTCACCTGGACACTAAACAGTCCCCGTCCCCTAACCCTAGCCGTAGCCCGAAACCTAACCCTAAAACTTCCCCGAAGCCTTACCCTCAACCGTCCCATAATCCTAATCCGTACGCTGACACTAACCAGTGCCCTCACACGTACGCTTCCCCTAAACTGTTGTTGTACCCTCACCTGGACCCTAAAACGTCCCCGTCCCCTAACCCTAACCCTAGCCCGAACCCTAACCCTAACCATTCCCCGAAGCCTTACCCTCACCCGTCCTCTAATCCTAACCCGTACGCTCATACTAACCCGTGCCCTCACACGTGCGCACCCCCTAAACCGTTGTCGTACACTCACCTGGACCCTAAACCGTCCCCGTCCCCTAACCCTAACCCTAGCCCGAACCCTAATGTTAACCATTTCCCGAAGCCTTACCCTCACCCGTCCCCTAATGCAAACCCGTACGCTCACACTAACCCACGCCCTCACACGTACGCTCCCCCTAAACCGTTGTCGTATACTCGCTTGCACCCTAAATCGTCCCCGTCCCCTAACCCTAACCCTAGCCCAAGCCCTAACCCTAACCCTTCCCCGAAGCCTTACCCTTACCCATCCCATAATCCTAACCCGTACGCTCACACTAACACACGCCCTCACATGTACGCTCCCCCTAAACCGTTGTTGTACCCTCACGTGGACCCTAAAACGTCCCCGTCCCCTAACCCTAACCCTACCCCGAACCCTAACCCTAACCATTCCCCGAAGCCTTACCCTCACCCGTCCCCTAATCCTAACCTGTATGCTCACACTATCCCGCGCCCTCACACGTACGCTCCCCCTAAACCGTTGTCGTACCCTCACTTGGAGCTTAAACCGTCCCTGTACCCTAACCCTAACCCTAGCCTGAACCCGAAATATAACCCTTCCCCGAAGCCTTACCCTCACCCGTCACCTAATCCTAACCCGTACGCTCACACTAACCCGTGCCCTCACACTTACGCTCCCCCTAAACCGTTGTCGTACCCTCACCTGAACCCTAAACCGTCCCCGTCCCCTAACCCTAACCCTAACCCGAACCCTAAACCTAACACCTCCCCGAAGCCTTACCGTCACCCGTCCCCTAATCCTAACCCGTACGCTCACACTAACCCGTGCCCTCACACATACGCTCCCCCTAAACCATTGTCGTACCCTCACCTGCACCTTAAATCGTCCCCGTCCCCTAAGCCTAGCCCGAACCCTAACCTTAAACCTTCCCCGAAGCCTTACCCTCACCCGTCCCATAATCCTAACCCGTACGCTCACACTAACCCGTGCCCTCACACGTACGCATCCCCTCAACTGTTGTTGTATCCTCACCTGGACCCTAAAACGTCCCCGTCCCCTAACCCTAGCCCGAACCCTAACCCTAACCATTCCCCGAAGCCTTACCCTCACCCGTCCTCTAATCCTAACCTGTACGCTCACACTAACCCACGCCCTCACACGTACGCTCCCCCTAAACCGTTGTCGTACCCTCACCTGGAACCTAAACCGTCCCCGTCCTCTAACCCTAACCCTAGCCCGAACCCTAACCCTAACACTTCACCGAATCCTTACCCTGACACGTCCCCTAATCCTAACCCGTACGCTCACACTAACCAGTGGCCTCACACGTACGCTCCCCCTAAACCGTTGTCGTACCCTCACCTGGACCCTAAACCGTCCCTGTCCCCTAAACCTAACCCTAGCCCGAACCTTAACCCTAACCCTTCCCGGAAGCCTTACCCTCACCCATCCCCTAATCCTAACCCGTACGCTCACACTAATCCACGCCCTCACACATACGCTAACCCTAAACCGTTGTCGTAACATCACCTTGACCCTAAACCGTCCCCGTACCCTAACCCTAACCCTAGCCCGAACCCTAACCCTAACACTTCCCCGAAGCCTTGCCCTCACCCGTCCCCTAAACCTAACCCGTAGTCTCACACTAACCCGCGCCCTCACACGTGTGCTCCCCCTAAACCGTTTTCGTACACTCACCTGGACCCTAAACCATCCCCGTCCCCTAACCCTAACCCTAGCCCGAACCCTAATGTTAACCATTTCCCGAAGCCTTTCCCTCACCCGTCCCCTAATCCAAACCCGTACGCTCACACTAACCCGCGCCCTCACACGTACGCTCCCCCTAAACCGTTGTCGTACCCTCACCTGGACCCTATATCGTCTCCGTCCCCTAACCCTAACCGTTCCCCGAAGCCTTACCCTCACCCGTCCCCTAATCCTAACCCGTACGCTCACACTAACACGCGCCCTCACATGTACGCTCCCCCTAAACCGTTGTAGTACCCTCACCTGGACCCTAAACCGTCCCCGTCCCCTAACCCTAACCCTAGCCCGAACCCTAAACCTAACGCTTCCCAGAAGCCTTACCCTCAACCGTCCCCTAATCCTAACCCGTACGGTCACACTAACCCGCGCCCTCATACGTACGCTCCCGCTAAACCAGTCGTACCCTCACCAGAACACTAAACCGTCCCCGTCCCCTAACCCTAACCCTAGCCCGAACCCTAACCATAAACCTTTCCCGAAGCATTACCCTCACCCGTCCCCTAATCCTAACCCATACACTCACACCAACCCGCGCCCTCACACGTACGCTCCCCCTAAACCGTTGGCGTAAACTCACCTGGACCCTAAACGGTCCCCGTACCCAAACCCTAACCCTAGCCCGAACCCTAACCCTTCACCGAATCCTTACCCTCACACGTCCCCTAATCCTAACCCGTACGCTCACACTAACCAGTGCCCTCACACGTACGCTCCCCCTAAACCGTTATCGTACGCTCACCTGGACCCTAAACCATCCCCGTCCCCTAACCCTAACCCTAGCCCGAACCGTAACCCTAACCCTTCCCCGAAGCCTTAAACTCACACGTCCCCTAATTCTAACCCGTACGCTCACACTACCCCACGCCCTCACATGTACGCTCCCCCTACAGCGTTGTCGTAACCTCATCTGGAACCTAAACCGAACCCGTCCCCTAACCCTAACCCTAGCCCGAACCCTAACCCTAACCCTTCCCCGAAGCCTGGCCCTCACCTGTCCCCAATCCTAACCCGTACACTCACAATAACCCGTGCCCTCACACGTACGCTCCCCCTAAACCGTTGTCGTACCCTCACTTGCATCCTAAACCGTCCCTGTCCCCTAACCCTAACCCTAGCCCGAACCCTAACCGTAACCCTTCGCCGAAGCCTTACCATCACCCGTCCCATAATCCTAACCCGTACGCTGACACTAACCAGGGGCCTCACACGTACGCTTCCCCTAAACTGTTGTTGTACCCTCACCTGGACCCTAAAACGTCCCCGTCCCCTAACGCTAGCCTGAACCCTAACCCTAACCATTCCCCGAAGCCTTACCCTCACCAGTCCCCTAATCCTAACCCGTATGCTCACACTAACCGACGCCCTCACACGTACGCTCCCCCTAAACCGTTGTCGTACCCTCTCCTGCACCCTAAACCATCCCCGTCCCCTAACCCTAACCCTAGCCCGAACGCTATACCTAACCCTTCCCCGAAGCCTTACCCTCACCCGTCCCCTAATCCTAACCTGTACGCTCACACTAACTCGCGCCCTCACACGTGCGGTCCCCCTAAACTGTTGTCGTACACTCACCTGTACCCTAAACCGTCCCCACCCCCTAACCCTAACCCTAGCACGAACCCTAATGCTAACCCTTTTCCGAAGCCTTACCCTCACACGTCCCCTAATCCTAACCCGTACGCTGACACTAACCCGCGCCCTCACACGTACGCTCCTCCTAAACCGTTGTCATACCATCATCTAGACCCTAAACCGTCCGCGTCGCCTAACCCTAACCCTAGCTCGAACCCTAACCCTAACCCTTCCCCGAAGCCTTACCCTCACCCGTACCCTAATCCTAACACGTACGCTCACACTAACCCGCGCCCTCACACGTATGCTCCCCCTACACCGTTGTCGTACCCTTACCTGGACCCTAAACCGTCCCCTTCCACTAACCCTAACCCTAGCCGGAACCCTAACCCTAACCCTTCCCCGAAGCCGTACCGTCACCCGTCCCCTAATCCTAACCCATACACTCACACTAACCTGCGCCCTCAAACGTACGCTCCCCCTAAACCGTTTTCATACCCTCACGTGCACCCTAAAACATCCCGGTCCCCGAAACCTAACCCTAGCCC
The DNA here is from genome assembly GCF_964270905.1 of Leucopleurus acutus. Classification (NCBI taxonomy): domain Eukaryota; kingdom Metazoa; phylum Chordata; class Mammalia; order Artiodactyla; family Delphinidae; genus Leucopleurus; species Leucopleurus acutus. Next base: position 157,815 of record NW_028139061.1, on the reverse strand, counting down.
GAACCCTAAAGCTAACCCTTCCCCGAAGCCTTACCCTCACCCGTCCCATAATCCTAACCCGTACGGTCACACTAACCCACGCCCTCACACGCACGCTTCCCCTAAACCGTTGTCGTACCCTCACCTGGACCCTAAACTGTCCCCATCCCCTAACCCTAATCCTAGCCCGAACCCTAACCCTAACCCTTCCCCGAAGCCTTACCCTCACCCGTCCCATAATCCTAACTCGTACGCTCAAACTAACATGCGCCCTCACACGTACGCTCCCCCTAAACCGTTGTCGTACCCTCACCTGGGCCCTAAACCATCCCCGTCCCCTAACCCTAACCGTAGCCCGAACCCTAACCCTTCACCAAATCCTTACCCTCACACGTCCCCTAATCCTAACCCGTACCCTCACACTAACCTGCACCCTCACACGTACGCTTCCCCTAAACCGTTGTCGTACGCTCACCTGGACCCTAAACCGTCCCCATCCCCTAACCCTAACCCTTGCACGAACCGTAACCCTAACCCATCCCGAAGCGTTACAGTCACACTTTCCCTAATTCTAACCCGTACGCTCACACTACCCACGCCCTCAAACGTACGGTCCCCCTAAATCGTTGTCGTACCCTCACCTGGACCCTAAACCGTCCCCGTCCCCTAACCCTAACCCTAGCATGAACCGTAACCCTAAACCTTCCCCGAAGCCTTACACTCACACGTCCCCTAATCCTAACCCGTACGCTCACAGTAACCCGCGCTGTCACACGTACGCTCCCCCTAAACCGTTGTCGTACCCTCACCTGGACCCTAAACCGTCCCCGTCCCCTAACCCTAACGCTAGCCCGAACCCTAACCCTAAGACTTTCCCGAAGCCTTAGCCACAGCCGTCCCCTAATCCTAACCCGTACGCTCACACTAACCCGAGCCCTCACACGTACGCTCCCCCTAAACCGTTGTCATACCCTCACCTGGACCCTAAACCGTCCCCGTCCCCTAACCCTAACCCTAGCACGAATTCTAACCCTAACCATTCCCCGAAGCCTTAGCCTCACCCTTCCCCAAATCTAACCCGTACGCTCACACTAACCCGCGCCCTCACATGTACGCTCCCCCTAAATCGTTGTCGTAACCTCACCTCGACCTTAAACCGGCCCCGTACCCTAAACCTAACCCTAGCCCGAACCCTAACCCTAACCCTTCCCCGAAGCCTTGCCCTCAACCGTCCCCTAATCCTAACCCGTACGCTCACACTAACCCGTGCCCTCACACGTGAGATCCCCCTAAACCGTTGTCATACCCTCACCTGGACCCTAAACCGTCCCCGTCCCCTAACCCTAACTCTAGCCCGAACCCTAACCCTAAGCCTTTCCCGAAGCCTTACCCTCACCCGTCCCCTAATCCTAACCCGTACGCTCACACTAACACGCGCGCTCACACTTACGCTCCTCCTAAACCTTTGTCGTACCCTCATCTGGACCCTAAACCGTCCTCGTCCCCTAACCCAAACCCTAGCCCGAATCCTAACCTTAACCCTTCCCCGAAGCCTTGCCCTCACCCGTCCCCTAATCCTAACCAGTACGCTCACACTAACCCGCGCCCTGACACGTTCGCTCCCGCTAAACCATTGTCATACCCTCACCTGAACACTAAACCGTCCCTGTCCCCTAACCCTAACCCTAGCCCGAACCCTAACCCTAAGCCTTTCCCGAAGCCTTAGACACACCCGTCCCCTAATCCTAACCCGTACGCTCACACTAACCCGCGCCCTGACACGTACGCTCCCCCTAAACCTTTGTCGTACCCTCACCTGGACCGAAAACCGTCCCCGTCCCCTAACGCGAACCCTAGCCCGAACCCTGACGCTAACCCTTCCCCGAAGCCTTATTCTCACCCATCCCCTAATACTAACCCGTACGCTCAGAGTAACACGCGCCCTCACACGTACGCTCTCCCTAAACCGTTGTAGTACCCTCACCTGGACCCTAAACCGTCCCCGTCCCCACCCTAAACCTAGACCGAACCCTAACCCTAACACATCCCCGAAGCCTTACACTCACCCGTCCCCTAATCCTAAACCGTACGCTCACACTAACCCGTGCCCTCACACGTGCGCTCCCCCTAAACCGTTGTCGTACCCTCACCTGGATCTTAAAACTTCCCCGTCCCCTAATCCTAACCTTGGATCGAACCCTAACCCTAAGCCTTTCCCGAAGCCTTACACTCACCCGTCCCCTAATCCTAACCCATACCCTCACAGTAACCCGCGCCCTCAGACGTACGCTCCCCCTAAACCGTTGTCGTACGCTCACCTGGACCCTAAACCTTCCCCGTCCCCTAACCCTAACCCTATCCCGAACACTAGCCCTAACCCTTCCCCGAAGCCTTACCCTCACCTTCCCCAATCCTAAACCGTACGCTCACACTAACTTGCGACCTCACACGTACGCTCCCCCTAAACCGTTGTCGTACTCCTACCTGGACCCTAAACCGTCCCTGTCCCCTAACCCTAATCCTAGCCTGAACCCTAACCCTAAAGCTTCCCCGAAGCCTTACACTCACCCGCCACCTAATTCTAACCCGTACGCTCACACTAACCCGCGCCCTCACACGTACGCTCCCCCTAAACCGTTCTCGTAGGCTCATCTGGACCCTAAACCGTCCCCGTCCCCTAACCATTACCCTAGCCCGAACACTAACCCTAACCCTTACCCGAAGCCTTACCCTCACCCGTCCCCTAATTCTAACCCGTACGCTCACAATAAGCGGCGCCCTCACATGTGCGCTCCCCCTAAACCGTTGTCGTACCGTCACCTGGACCCTAAACCGTCCCCGTCCCCTAACCCTAACCCTAGGCCAAACACTAATGCTAACCCTTTCCCGAATCCTTACCCTCACCTGTCCCATAATCCTAACCCGTACGCTCACACTATCCCGTGCCCTCACACGTACACTCCCCCTGAACCGTTGTCGTACCCTCACCTGGACCCTAAACCGTCCCCGTCCCCTAACCGTAACCCTAGCCCGAACCGTAAACTTAACCCTTCCCCGAAGCATTATCCTCACCCGTCTCCTAATCCTAACCAGTACGCTCACACTAACCCGCGCCCTCACACGTCCGCTCCCACTAAACCGTTGACGTACCCTCACCTGGACCCTAAACCGTCCCCGTCCCCTAACCCTAACCCTAGCCCGAAACCTAACCCTAACCCTTCACCAACTCCTACCCTTAGACGTCCCCTAATCCTAACCCGTACGCTCACACTAACCCGCGCCCTAACACGTACGCGTCCCCTTAACCATTGTCGTAACTTCATCCGGACCCTAAACCATCCCCGTCCCCTAACCCTAACCTTAGGCCGATCCCTGACGCTAACCCTTCACCAACTCCTACCCTTAGACGTCCCCTAATCCTAACCCGTACGCTCACACTAACCCGCGCCCTCACACGTACACTCCCCCTAAACCGTTGTCGTACCCTCACCTGGACCCTAAACCGTCCCCGTCCCCTAACGCTAACCCTAGACCGAACCCTAATGCTAACCCTTTCCCGAAGCCCTACCCTCACCCGTTCCCTAATCCTAACCCGTACGCTCACACTAACCCGCGCCCTCACACGTTCGCTGCCCCTACACCGTTGTCGTAGCCTCACCAGGACCCTAAAACGTCCCCATCCCCTAACCCTAACCCTAGCCCGTACCCTAACCCTAACGCCTCCCTGAAGCCTTACCCTCACCCGTCCCTTAAACCTAACAAGTACGCTCACACTAACCCACGCCCTCACACGTGCGCTCCCCCTAAACCGTTGTCGTACACTCACCTGGATCCTAAACCGTCCCCGTCCCCTAACCCTAGCCCAAGCCCGAACCCTAACCCTAACCCTTCCCCGAAGCCTTACACTCACCCGTCGCCTAATCCTAACCTGTACGCTCACTCTAACCCACGCCGTCACACGTGCGCTCCCCCTAAACCGTTGTCGTACCCTCACCTGGACCCTAAACCATCCCCGTCCCCTAACCCTAACCCTAACCCGAACCCTAATGCTAACCCTTTCCCGAAGCCTTACCCTCACCCGTCCCCTAATCCTAAACTGTACGCTCACACTAACCCGTGCCCTCACACGTACGCTCCCCGTAAACCGTTGTCGTACCCTCACCTGGACCCAAAACCGTCCCCGTCCCCTAACCCTAACCCTAGCCCGAACCATAACCCTAACCCTTCACCAAATCCTTACCCTCACACGTCTCCTAATCCTAACCCGTACGCTCACACTAACCCGCGCCCTCACACGTACACTACCCCTAAACCGTTGTCGTACCCTCACCTGGACACTAAACCGTCCCAGTCCCCTAACCCTAACCCAAGCCCGAACCCTAACCCTAAGCCTTTCTCGAAGCCTTACCCTCACCCGTCCCCTAATCCTAACCCGTACGCTCACACTAACCCGCGCCCTCACACGTACCCTCCCCCTAAACAGTTGTCGTACCCTCACCAGGACCCTAAACAGTCCCCATCCCCTAACCCTAACCCTAGACCGAACCCTAACCCTAACGTTTCCCCGAAGCCTTACCCTCACCCGTCCCCTAATCCTAACCCGTGCGCTCACACTAACCCGCGCCCTCACACGTACGCTCACTCTAAACCATTGTCGTAACCTCATCTGGACCCTAAACCTTCCCCGTACCCTAACCCTAACCCTAGCCCGAACCCTAAACCTAACACTTACCCGAAGCCTTGCCCTCACCCGTCCCCTAATCCTAACCCGTACGGTCACACTAACCCGCGCCCTCACACGTGCGCTCCCCCTAAACCGTTGTCATACCCTCACCTACACCCTAAACCATCCCGGTCCCCGAAACCTAACCCTAGCCCGAACCCTAACCCTAACCCTTCCACGAAGCCTTACGCTTACCCGTCCCATAATCCTAACCCGTACGCTCACACTAACCCGCGCCCTCACACGTACGCTTCCCCTAAACCGTTGTCGTACCCTCACCTGGACCCTAAACCGTCCCCATGCCCTAACCCTAACCCTAGCCCGAACCCTAACCCTAACCCTTCCCCGAAGCCTTACCCTCACCCGTCCCATAATCCTAACTCGTACGCTCAAACTAACATGCGCCCTCACACGTACGCTCCCCCTAAACCGTTGTCGTACCCTCACCTGGTCCCTAAACCGTCCCTGTCCCCTAACCCTAACCGTAGCCCGAACCCTAACCCTTCACCGAATCCTTACCCTCACACGTCCCCTAATCCTAACCCGTACGCTCACACTAACCCGCGCACTCACACGTACGCTTCCCCTAAACCGTTGTTGTACCCTCACACGGACCCTAAAACGTCCCCGTTCCCTAACCCTAACCCTAGCCCGAACCCTAACCCTAACAATTCCCCGAAGCCTTACCCTCACCAATCCCCTAATCCTAACCTGTACGCTCAAACTAACCCACGCCCTCACACGTACGCTCCCCCTAAACTGTTGTCGTACCCTCACTTGGACCCTAAACCGTTCCCGTCCCCTAACCCTAACCCTAGACCGAACCCTAACCCTAACACTTCCCCGAAGCCTTACGCTCACCTGTCCCCTAATCCTAACCCGTACACTCACAGTAACCTGCGCCCTCACACGTACGCTCCCCCTAAACCGTTGTCGTACCCTCACCTGCACCCTATACCATCCCGGTCCCCGAAACCTAATCCTAGCCCGAAACCTAAACCTAACCCTTCCCCGAAGCCTTACCCGCACCTATCCCCTAATCCTAACCTGTACGCTCAAACTAACCCGCGCCCTCACACGTACGCTCCCCCTAAACCGTTGTCGTACCCTCACCTGGACCCTAAAACGTCCCCGTCCCCTAACCCTAACCGTAGCCCGAACCCTAACCCTTCACCGAATCCTTACCCTCACACGTCCCCTAATCCTAACCCGTACGCTCACACTAACCAGCGTCCTCACACGTACGCTCCCCCTAAACCGTTGTCGTACCCTCACCTGCACCCTAAACCATCCCGGTCCCCGAAACCTAACCCTAGCCCGAACCCTAACCCTAAGCATTCCCTGAAGCCTTAACCTCACCCTTTCCATAATCCTAACCTGTACGCTCACACTAACCCGCGCCCTCACACGTACGCTTCCCCTAAACCGTTGTCGTACCGTCACCTGGACCCTAAACCGTCCCCGTCCCCTAACCCTAACCCTAGCCCGAACCCTAACCCAAACCCTTCACCGAATCCTTACCCTCACACGTCCCCAATCCTAACCCATACGCTCATACTAACCCGCGCCCTCACACGTACGCTCCACCTAAACCGTTGTCGTTCCCTCACCTGGACCCTAAACTGTCCCCGTCCCCTAACCCTAACCCTAGCCCGAACCCTAACCCTAACCCTTCCCGGAAGCCTTACCCTCACCCGTCCCCTAATCCTAACCCGTACGCTCACACTAACCCGTGCCCTCACACGTATGCTCACCCTAAACTGTTGTCGTAACATCACCTGGACCCTAAACCGTCCCCGTCCCCTAACCCTAACCCTGGCCCAAGCCCTAACCCTACCCCTTCCCCGAAGCCTTACCCTCACCCATCCCCCAACCTAACCTGAACGCTCACACTAACACGCGCCCTTAGATGTACGCTCCCCCTAAACCGTTGTCGTACACTCACCTGGACCCTAAAACGTCCCCGTCCCCTAACCCTAACCCTAGCCCGAACCCTAAACCTTCACCGAATCCTTACCCTCACACGTCCCCTAATCCTAACCCGTACGCTCACACTAACCAGCGCCCTCACACGTACGCTCCCCCTAAACCGTTGTCGTACCCTCACCTGCACACTAAACCATCCCGGTCCCCGAAACCTAACCCTAGCCCGAACCCTAACCCTAACCCTTCCCCGAAGCCTTACCGTCACCCGTTCCCTAATCCTAACCCGTATGCTCACACTAACCCGCACCCTCACACGTACGCTCTCCCTAAACCGTTGTCGTACCCTCACCTGGCCCCTAAACCGTCCCTGTCCCCTAACCCTAACCCTAGCCCGAAACCTAACCCTAACCCTTCCCCGAAGCCTTACCCTCACCCGTCCCCTAATCGTAACCCGTACGGTCACACTAATCCGTGCCCTCACACGTACGCTCCCCCGAAAAGGTTGTCATAACCTCACTTGGACCCTAAACCGTCTCCCTCCAATAACCCTAACCCTAACCCTAGGCTGAACCCTAACCCTAACCCTTCCCCGAAGCCTTACCCTCACCCGTCCCGTAATCCTAACCAGTACGCTCACATTAAACCGCGCCCTCACACGTACGTTCCCCATAAACCGTTGTCATACCCTCACCTGGACCCTAAACCTTCCCCGACCCCTAAACCTAACCCTAGCCCGAACCCTAACCCGAACCCTTCCCCGAAGCCTTACCCTCACCCATCCCCTAATCCTAACCCGTACACTCACACTAACCTGTGCCCTCACACGTGCGCTCCCCCTAAACCGTTGTCGTACCCTCACCTGGACCCTAAACCGTCCCCGTCCCCTAACGCTAACCCTAGACCGAACCCTAATGCTAACCCTTTACCGAAGCCCTACCCTCACCCGTCCCCTAATCCTAACAAGTACGCTCACACTAACGCGCGCCCTCACACGTGCGCTCCCCCTAAACCGTTGTCGTACACTCACCTGGACCCTAAACCATCCCCGTCCCCTAACCCTAACCCTAGCCCGAACCCTAATGCTAACCCTTTCCCAAAGCCTTACACTCACCCGTCCCATAATCCTAACCCGTAAGCTCACACTAACCCGCGCCCACACACGTACGCTCCCGCTAAACCATTGTTGTACCCTCACCTGGTTCCTAAACCGTCCCCGTCCCCTAACCCTAACCCTAGCCCGAACCCTAACCCTTCACCGAATCCTTACCCACACACGTCCCCTAATCCTAAACCGTACGCTCACACTAACCCGTGCCCTCACACAAACGCTCCCACTAAGCCGTTGTCGTACCCTCACCTGGACACTAAACAGTCCCCGTCCCCTAACCCTAGCCGTAGCCCGAAACCTAACCCTAAAACTTCCCCGAAGCCTTACCCTCAACCGTCCCATAATCCTAATCCGTACGCTGACACTAACCAGTGCCCTCACACGTACGCTTCCCCTAAACTGTTGTTGTACCCTCACCTGGACCCTAAAACGTCCCCGTCCCCTAACCCTAACCCTAGCCCGAACCCTAACCCTAACCATTCCCCGAAGCCTTACCCTCACACGTCCTCTAATCCTAACCCGTACGCTCATACTAACCCGTGCCCTCACACGTGCGCACCCCCTAAACCGTTGTCGTACACTCACCTGGACCCTAAACCGTCCCCGTCCCCTAACCCTAACCCTAGCCCGAACCCTAATGTTAACCATTTCCCGAAGCCTTACCCTCACCCGTCCCCTAATGCAAACCCGTACGCTCACACTAACCCACGCCCTCACACGTACGCTCCCCCTAAACCGTTGTCGTATACTCGCTTGCACCCTAAATCGTCCCCGTCCCCTAACCCTAACCCTAGCCCAAGCCCTAACCCTAACCCTTCCCCGAAGCCTTACCCTTACCCATCCCATAATCCTAACCCGTACGCTCACACTAACACACGCCCTCACATGTACGCTCCCCCTAAACCGTTGTTGTACCCTCACGTGGACCCTAAAACGTCCCCGTCCCCTAACCCTAACCCTACCCCGAACCCTAACCCTAACCATTCCCCGAAGCCTTACCCTCACCCGTCCCCTAATCCTAACCTGTATGCTCACACTATCCCGCGCCCTCACACGTACGCTCCCCCTAAACCGTTGTCGTACCCTCACTTGGAGCTTAAACCGTCCCTGTACCCTAACCCTAACCCTAGCCTGAACCCGAAATATAACCCTTCCCCGAAGCCTTACCCTCACCCGTCACCTAATCCTAACCCGTACGCTCACACTAACCCGTGCCCTCACACTTACGCTCCCCCTAAACCGTTGTCGTACCCTCACCTGAACCCTAAACCGTCCCCGTCCCCTAACCCTAACCCTAACCCGAACCCTAAACCTAACACCTCCCCGAAGCCTTACCGTCACCCGTCCCCTAATCCTAACCCGTACGCTCACACTAACCCGTGCCCTCACACATACGCTCCCCCTAAACCATTGTCGTACCCTCACCTGCACCTTAAATCGTCCCCGTCCCCTAAGCCTAGCCCGAACCCTAACCTTAAACCTTCCCCGAAGCCTTACCCTCACCCGTCCCATAATCCTAACCCGTACGCTCACACTAACCCGTGCCCTCACACGTACGCATCCCCTCAACTGTTGTTGTATCCTCACCTGGACCCTAAAACGTCCCCGTCCCCTAACCCTAGCCCGAACCCTAACCCTAACCATTCCCCGAAGCCTTACCCTCACCCGTCCTCTAATCCTAACCTGTACGCTCACACTAACCCACGCCCTCACACGTACGCTCCCCCTAAACCGTTGTCGTACCCTCACCTGGAACCTAAACCGTCCCCGTCCTCTAACCCTAACCCTAGCCCGAACCCTAACCCTAACACTTCACCGAATCCTTACCCTGACACGTCCCCTAATCCTAACCCGTACGCTCACACTAACCAGTGGCCTCACACGTACGCTCCCCCTAAACCGTTGTCGTACCCTCACCTGGACCCTAAACCGTCCCTGTCCCCTAAACCTAACCCTAGCCCGAACCTTAACCCTAACCCTTCCCGGAAGCCTTACCCTCACCCATCCCCTAATCCTAACCCGTACGCTCACACTAATCCACGCCCTCACACATACGCTAACCCTAAACCGTTGTCGTAACATCACCTTGACCCTAAACCGTCCCCGTACCCTAACCCTAACCCTAGCCCGAACCCTAACCCTAACACTTCCCCGAAGCCTTGCCCTCACCCGTCCCCTAAACCTAACCCGTAGTCTCACACTAACCCGCGCCCTCACACGTGTGCTCCCCCTAAACCGTTTTCGTACACTCACCTGGACCCTAAACCATCCCCGTCCCCTAACCCTAACCCTAGCCCGAACCCTAATGTTAACCATTTCCCGAAGCCTTTCCCTCACCCGTCCCCTAATCCAAACCCGTACGCTCACACTAACCCGCGCCCTCACACGTACGCTCCCCCTAAACCGTTGTCGTACCCTCACCTGGACCCTATATCGTCTCCGTCCCCTAACCCTAACCGTTCCCCGAAGCCTTACCCTCACCCGTCCCCTAATCCTAACCCGTACGCTCACACTAACACGCGCCCTCACATGTACGCTCCCCCTAAACCGTTGTAGTACCCTCACCTGGACCCTAAACCGTCCCCGTCCCCTAACCCTAACCCTAGCCCGAACCCTAAACCTAACGCTTCCCAGAAGCCTTACCCTCAACCGTCCCCTAATCCTAACCCGTACGGTCACACTAACCCGCGCCCTCATACGTACGCTCCCGCTAAACCAGTCGTACCCTCACCAGAACACTAAACCGTCCCCGTCCCCTAACCCTAACCCTAGCCCGAACCCTAACCATAAACCTTTCCCGAAGCATTACCCTCACCCGTCCCCTAATCCTAACCCATACACTCACACCAACCCGCGCCCTCACACGTACGCTCCCCCTAAACCGTTGGCGTAAACTCACCTGGACCCTAAACGGTCCCCGTACCCAAACCCTAACCCTAGCCCGAACCCTAACCCTTCACCGAATCCTTACCCTCACACGTCCCCTAATCCTAACCCGTACGCTCACACTAACCAGTGCCCTCACACGTACGCTCCCCCTAAACCGTTATCGTACGCTCACCTGGACCCTAAACCATCCCCGTCCCCTAACCCTAACCCTAGCCCGAACCGTAACCCTAACCCTTCCCCGAAGCCTTACACTCACACGTCCCCTAATTCTAACCCGTACGCTCACACTACCCCACGCCCTCACATGTACGCTCCCCCTACAGCGTTGTCGTAACCTCATCTGGAACCTAAACCGAACCCGTCCCCTAACCCTAACCCTAGCCCGAACCCTAACCCTAACCCTTCCCCGAAGCCTGGCCCTCACCTGTCCCCAATCCTAACCCGTACGCTCACAATAACCCGTGCCCTCACACGTACGCTCCCCCTAAACCGTTGTCGTACCCTCACTTGCATCCTAAACCGTCCCTGTCCCCTAACCCTAACCCTAGCCCGAACCCTAACCGTAACCCTTCGCCGAAGCCTTACCATCACCCGTCCCATAATCCTAACCCGTACGCTGACACTAACCAGGGCCCTCACACATACGCTTCCCCTAAACTGTTGTTGTACCCTCACCTGGACCCTAAAACGTCCCCGTCCCCTAACCCTAGCCTGAACCCTAACCCTAACCATTCCCCGAAGCCTTACCCTCACCAGTCCCCTAATCCTAACCCGTATGCTCACACTAACCGACGCCCTCACACGTACGCTCCCCCTAAACCGTTGTCGTACCCTCTCCTGCACCCTAAACCATCCCCGTCCCCTAACCCTAACCCTAGCCCGAACGCTATACCTAACCCTTCCCCGAAGCCTTACCCTCACCCGTCCCCTAATCCTAACCTGTACGCTCACACTAACTCGCGCCCTCACACGTGCGGTCCCCCTAAACTGTTGTCGTACACTCACCTGTACCCTAAACCGTCCCCACCCCCTAACCCTAACCCTAGCACGAACCCTAATGCTAACCCTTTTCCGAAGCCTTACCCTCACACGTCCCCTAATCCTAACCCGTACGCTGACACTAACCCGCGCCCTCACACGTACGCTCCTCCTAAACCGTTGTCATACCATCATCTAGACCCTAAACCGTCCGCGTCGCCTAACCCTAACCCTAGCTCGAACCCTAACCCTAACCCTTCCCCGAAGCCTTACCCTCACCCGTACCCTAATCCTAACACGTACGCTCACACTAACCCGTGCCCTCACACGTATGCTCCCCCTACACCGTTGTCGTACCCTTACCTGGACCCTAAACCGTCCCCTTCCACTAACCCTAACCCTAGCCGGAACCCTAACCCTAACCCTTCCCCGAAGCCGTACCGTCACCCGTCCCCTAATCCTAACCCATACACTCACACTAACCTGCGCCCTCAAACGTACGCTCCCCCTAAACCGTTTTCATACCCTCACGTGCACCCTAAAACATCCCGGTCCCCGAAACCTAACCCTAGCCCGAACCCTAAAGCTAACCCTTCCCCGAAGCCTTACCCTCACCCGTCCCATAATCCTAACCCGTACGGTCACACTAACCCACGCCCTCACACGCACGCTTCCCCTAAACCGTTGTCGTACCCTCACCTGGACCCTAAACTGTCCCCATCCCCTAACCCTAATCCTAGCCCGAACCCTAACCCTAACCCTTCCCCGAAGCCTTACCCTCACCCGTCCCATAATCCTAACTCGTACGCTCAAACTAACATGCGCCCTCACACGTACGCTCCCCCTAAACCGTTGTCGTACCCTCACCTGGGCCCTAAACCATCCCCGTCCCCTAACCCTAACCGTAGCCCGAACCCTAACCCTTCACCAAATCCTTACCCTCACACGTCCCCTAATCCTAACCCGTACCCTCACACTAACCTGCACCCTCACACGTACGCTTCCCCTAAACCGTTGTCGTACGCTCACCTGGACCCTAAACCGTCCCCATCCCCTAACCCTAACCCTTGCACGAACCGTAACCCTAACCCATCCCGAAGCGTTACACTCACACTTCCCCTAATTCTAACCCGTACGCTCACACTACCCACGCCCTCAAACGTACGGTCCCCCTAAATCGTTGTCGTACCCTCACCTGGACCCTAAACCGTCCCCGTCCCCTAACCCTAACCCTAGCATGAACCGTAACCCTAAACCTTCCCCGAAGCCTTACACTCACACGTCCCCTAATCCTAACCCGTACGCTCACAGTAACCCGCGCTGTCACACGTACGCTCCCCCTAAACCGTTGTCGTACCCTCACCTGGACCCTAAACCGTCCCCGTCCCGTAACCCTAACCCTAGGCCGAACCCTAACCCTAACCCTTCCCCGAAGCCTTACGCTCACCTGTCCCCTAATCCTAACCCGTACGCTCACACTAACCCGCGCCCTCACACGTACGCTCCCCCTGAACCGTTGTCGTACCCTCACCTGCACCCTAAACCATCCCGGTCCCCGAAACCTAACCTTAGCCCGAACCCTAAACCTAATCCTTCCACGAAGCCTTACCCACACCCGTCCCCTAATCCTAACCCATACGCTCACACTAACCCGCGCCCTCACACGTACGCTTCCCCTAAGCCGTTGTCGTACCGTCACCTTGACCCTAAACCGTACCCGTCCCCTAACCCTAACCCTAGCCCGAACGCTAACCCTAACCCTTCCCCGAAGCCTTACTCTCACCCGTCCCCTAATCCTAACTCGTACGCTCACACTAACACGCGCCCTCACACGTACGCTCCCCCTCAACCGTTGTCGTAACCTCACCTGGTCCCTAAACCGTCCCCATGCCCTAAACCTAACCGTAGCCCGAACCCTAACCCTTCACCAAATCCTTACCCTCACACGTCCCTAATCCTAACCCGTACGCTCACACTAACCAGCGCCCTAACACGTTCACTCCCCCTAAACCGTTGTCGTATCCTCACCTGGACCCTAAACCGTCCCCGTCCCCTAACCCTAACCCTAGCCCGAACCCTAACCCTAACCCTTCCCCGAAGCCTTACCCTCACCCGTCCCCTAATCCTAACCCGTACGCTCACACTAACCTGCGCCCTCACACGTACACTCCCCCTAAACCGTGTCGTACCCTCACCTGGACCCTAAACTGTCCCCGTCCCCTAACCCTAACCCGAACCCTAACACTAACTCTTCCCCTAAGCCTTACCCTCAACCGTCCCCTAATCCTAACCCGTACGCTCACACTAACCCGCACCCTCACACGAACGCTACCCCTAATCCGTTGTCGTATCCTCAGCTGGACCCTAAACCGTCCCTGTCCCCTAACCCTAACCCTAGCCCAAGCCCTAACCCTACCCCTTCCCTGAAGCCTTACCCTCACCCGTCCCCTAATCGTAACCCGTATACTCACACTAATCTGCGCCCCCACACATACGCTCCCACTAAACCGTTGTCATACTCTCACCTGGACCCTAAACCGTCCCCATCACCTAACCCTAACCCGAAACCCTAACCCTAACCCTTCCCCGAAGCCTTACCCTCACCCGTCCCATAATCCTTACTCGTACACTCAAACTAACATGCGCCTCACACGTACGCTCCCCCTAAACCGTTGTCGTACCCTCACCTGGTCCCTAAACCGTCCCCATCCCCTAACCTTAACCGTAGCCCGAACCCTAACCCTTCACCGAATCCTTACCCTCACACGTCCCCTAATCCTAACCCATACGCTCACATAACCCGCGCCATCACATGTACGCTCCCCCTAAACCGTTGTCGTACCCTCACCAGGACCCTAAACCGTCCCCGTCCCCTAACCCTAACCCTAGCCCGAACCCTAACCCTTCCCCGAAGCCTTACCTTCACCCGTCCCCCAATCCTAACCCATACGCTCACACTAAGCCGCGCCCTCACACGTACGCTCCCCCTAAACCGTTGTCGTACCCTCACCAGGACCCTAAACCGTCCCCATCCCCTAACCCTAACCCTAGCCCGAACCCTAACCCTAACCCTTCACCAAATCCTTACCCTCACACGTCACCTAATCCTAACCCGTAAGCTCACACTAACCCACGCCCTCACACGTACGCTCCCCCTAAACCGTTGTCGTACCCTCACCTGGGCCCTAAACCGTCCCCGTCCCCTAACACTAACCCTAGCCCGAACCCTAACCCTAACCCTTCCCCGAAGCCTTACCCTCACTCGTCCCCTAATCCTAACCCGTATGCTCACACTAACAAGTGCCCTCACACGTACGCTCCCCCTAAACCGTTGTCGTACACTCACCTGGACCCTAAACCATCCCCGAGCCCTAAACCTAACCCTAGCCTGAACCGTAACCCTAACCGTTCCCCGAAACCTTACACTCACACGTCCCCTAATTCTAAGCCGTACGCTCACACTACCCCACGCCCTCACATGTACGCTCCCCCTAAACCGTTGTCGTAACCTCATCTGGAACCTAAACCGAACCCGTCCCCTAACCCTAACCCTAACCCGAACCCTAATGCTAACCCTTTCCCGAAGCCTTACGCTCACCCCTCCCCTAATCCTAACCTGTACGCTCACACTAACCCGTGCCCTCACACATACGCTCCCCCTAAACCGTTGTCGTACCCTCACCTGGACCCAAAACCGTCCCCGTCCCCTAACCCTAACCCTAGCACGAACGATAACCCTAACCCTTCACCAAATCCTTACCCTCACACGTCTCCTAATCCTAACCCATACGCTCATACTAACCCGCGCCCTCACACGTACACTACCCCTAAACCGTTGTCGTACCCTCACCTGGACACTAAACCGTCCCAGTCCCCTAACCCTAACCCAAGCACGAACCCTAACCCTAAGTCTTTCTCGAAACCTTACCCTCACCCGTCCCCTAATCCTAACCCGTACGCTTACACTAACCCGTGCCCTCACATGTGCGCTCCACCTAAACCGTTGTCGTACACTCACCTGTTCCCTAAACCGTCCCCGCTGCTAACCCTAACACTAGCCCGATCCCTAATGCTAGCCCTTTCCCGAAGCCTTACCCTCACACGTCTCCTAATCCTAACCCATACGCTCACACTAACCCGCGCCCTCACACGTACGCTCCCCCTAAACCTTTGTCGTACCCTCACCTAGACCCTAAACTCTCCCCGTCCCCTAACCCTAACCGTAGCCCGAACCCTAACCCTTCACCGAATCCTTACCCTCACACGTCCCCTAATCCTAACCCGTACGCTCACACTAACCCGCGCCCTCACACGTACGCTTCCCCTAAACCGTTGTTGTACCCTCACACGGACCCTAAAACGTCCCCGTTTCCTAACCCTAACCCTAGCCCGAACCCTAACCCTAACAATTCCCCGAAGCCTTACCCTCACCCGTCCCCTAATCGTAACCCGTACGCTCACACTAACCCGCGCCGTCACACGTACGCTCCCCCGAAACCTTTGTCGTAACCTCACCTGGACCCTAAATCGTCCCCATCCCCTAACCCTAACCCTAGCCCGAACCCTAACCCTAACCCTTCCCTGAAGCCTTACACTCACCCGTCCCCTAATCCTAACCCGTACGCTCACACTAACCCGCCCCCTCTCACGTTTGCACCCCCTAAACCGTTGTCGTACCCTCACCTGGACCCTAAACCGTCCTCGTCCCCTAACCCTAACCCTAGCCCGAACCCTAACACTAACCTTTTCCTGAAGCCTTACCCTCACCCGTCCCGTAATCCTAACCCGTACGCTCACACTAACCTGCGCCCTCACACGTACGCTCCCCCTCAACCGTTGTCGTACCCTCACGTGGACCCTAAACCGTCCCCGTCCCCTAACCCTAGCCCGAACCCTAACACTAACACTTCCCCGAAGCCTTACCCTCAGCCGTCCCCTAATCCAAACCCGTACGCTCACACTGACCCGCGCCCTAACACGTACGCTCCCCCTAAACCGTTGTCGTACCCTCACCTGGCCCCTAAACCATCCCCATCACCGAACCCTAACCCTAGCCCGAACCCACCCGTAACCCTTCCCAGAAGCCTTACCCTCACCT
This sequence comes from Leucopleurus acutus, assembly GCF_964270905.1. Classification (NCBI taxonomy): domain Eukaryota; kingdom Metazoa; phylum Chordata; class Mammalia; order Artiodactyla; family Delphinidae; genus Leucopleurus; species Leucopleurus acutus. Next base: position 141,114 of record NW_028139061.1, on the reverse strand, counting down.
GTCCCCTAATCCTAACCCGTACGCTCACACTAACCCACGCCCTCATACGTTCGCTCCCCCTAAACCGTTCTCGTACCCTCACCTCGACTCTAAACCGTCCCCGTCCCCTAACCCTAACCCTAGCCCGAACCCTAACCCTAACCCTTTCCCGAAACCTTAACCTCACCCGTCCCCCAATCCTAACCCGTACGCTCACATTAACCCGCGCCCTCACATGTACGCTCCCCCTAAACCGTTGTTGTACCCTCACCAGGACCCTAAACCGTCCCCGTCCCCTAACCCTAACCCTAGCCCGAACCCTAACCCTAACCCTTCCCCGAAGCCTTACCCTCACCCGTCCCATAATCCTAAACCGTACGCTCACACTAACCCGCGCCCTCACACGTACGCTCCCCTTAAACCGTTGTCGTAACCTGATCTGGACCCTAATCCGTCCCCGTCCCCTAACCCTAACCCTAGCCCGAACCCTAACCCTAACCCTTCTCCGAAGCCTTACCCTCACCCGTCCCATAATCCTAACCCGTAAGCTCACACTAACCCGCGCCCTCACACATATGCTCCGCAGAAACCGTTGTCGTACCCTCACCTGGACCCTAAATCGTCCCCATACCCTAACCCTAACCCTAGCCCGAACCCTAACCCTAACCCTTCCCTAAAGCCTTACACTCAACCGTCCGCTAATCCTAACCCATACGCTCACACTAACCCGCGCCCTCTCACGTACGCTCCCCCTAAACCGTTGTCGTACCCTCACCTGGACCCTAAACCGTCCTCGTCCCTAACCCTAGCCCTAGCCCGAACCCTAACCCTAACCTTTTCCTGAAGCCTTACCCTCACCCGTCCCCTAATCCTAACCCGTACGCTCACACTAACCCGCGCCCTCACACGTACGCTCCCCCTCAACCGTTGTCGTACCCTCACGTGGACCCTAAACCGTCCCTGTCCCCTAACCCTAGCCCGAACCCTAACCCTAAACCTTCCCCGAAGCCTTACCCTCAGCCGTCCCCTAATCCAAACCTGTACGCTCACACTAACCCGCGCCCTAACACGTACGCTCCCCCTAAACCGTTGTCGTACCCTCACCTGGACCCTAAACCGTCCCCATCCCCGAACCCTAACCCTAGCCCGAACCCACCCGTAACCCTTCCCAGAAGCCTTACGCTCACCCGTCCCCTAATCCTAACCCGTACGCTCACACTAACCCACGCCCTCATACGTACGCTCCCCCTAAACCGTTGTCGTACCCTCACCTGGACTCTAAACTGTCCCCGTCCCCTAACCCTAACCCTAGCCCGAACCCTAACCCTAACCCTTCCCCGAAGCCTTACCCTCACCCGTCCCCTAATCCTAACCCGTACGCTCACACTAACCCGCGCCCTCACACTTACGCTCCCCCTAAACCGTTGTCGTACCCTCACCTGAACCCTAAACCGTCCCCGTCCCCTAAACCTAACCCTAACCCGAACCCTAAACCTAACCCCTCGTCGAAGCCTTACCCTCACTGGTCCCCTAATCCTAACCCGTACGCTCACACTAACCCGCGCCCTCACACGTACGCTCCCCCTAAACCATTGTCGTACACTCACCTGCACCCTAAATTGTCCCCGTCCCCTAACCCTAACCGTAGCCCGAACCCTAACCCTAACCCTTCCCCGAAACCTTACCCTCACCCGTCCCATAATCCTAACCCGTACGCTCACACTAACCTGAGCCCTCACACGTACGCTGGCCATAAACCGTTGTCGTACCCTCACCTGGACCCTAAACCGTCCCCGTACCCTAACCCTAGCCTGAACCCTAACCCTAACCCTTCACCAAAACCTTACCCTCACACGTCCCCTAATCCTAACCAGTACGCTCACACTAAACCACGCCCTCACACGTACGCTCCCCCTAAACCGTTGTCGTACCCTCACCTGGACCCTAAACCGTCTCCGTCCCCTAACCCTAACCCTAGCCCAAACCCTAACCATAACCCTTACCCGAAGCCTTACCCTCACCCGTCCCCTAATCCTAACCCGTACGCTCACACTAACCTGAGCCCTCACACGTACGCTGACCATAAACCGTTGTCGTAACATCACCTGGACCCTAAACCGTCCCCGTACCCTAACCCTAACCCTAGGCCCAACCCTAACCCTAACCCTTACCCGAAGCCTTGCCCTCACCCGTCCCCTAATCCTAACACGTATGGTCACACTAACCCGCGCCCTCACACGTGCGCTCCCCCTAAACCATTGTCATACCCTCACCTGGACTCTAAACCGTCCCCGTCCCCTAACCCTAACCCTAGCCCGAACCCTAATGCTAACCCTTTCCCGAAGCCTTACCCTCACCCGTTCCCTAATCCTAACCCATATGCTCACACTAACCCGCGCCCTCACACGTGCGCTCCCGCTAAACCGTTGTCGTACCCTCACCTGGACCCTAAACCGTCCCCTTCCCCTAACCCTAACCCTAGCCCGAACCCTAACCATAACACTTCCCCGAAGCCTTAACCTCACCCGTCACCTAATCCTAACTCGTACGCTCAAACTAACCCGCGCCCTCACACGTAGGCTCCCCCTAAACCGTTTTCATAACCTCATCTGGACCCTAAACTTTCCCCGTCCCCTAACCCTAACCCTAGCCCGAACCCTAACCATAACCCTTCCCCGAAGCCTTACCCTCACCCGTCCCCTAAACCTAACACGTACGCTCACACTAACCCGCGCCCTCACACGTGCGCTCCCCCTAAACCGTTGTCGTACCCTCACCTGGACCCTAAACCATCCCCATCCCCGAACCCTAACCCTAGCCCGAACCCTAACCCTAACCCTTCCCCGAAGCCTTACCCTCACCCGTCCCCTAATCCTAACCCGTACGCTCACACTAACCCGCACCCTCACACGGACCCTACCCCTAATCCATTGTCGTACCCTCAGCTGGACCCTAAACAGTCCCCATCCCCTAACGCTAACCCTAGCCCGAACCCTAACCATAACCCTTCCCCGAAGCCTTATCGTCACCCGTCCCCTAATCCTAAGCCGTACGCTCACACTAACCCACGCACTCACACGTACGCTCTCCCTAAACCGTTGTCGTACCCTCACCTGGACCCTAAACCGTCCCTGACCCCTAACCCTAACCTTGGCCGAAGGCCTAACCCTACCCCTTCCCCGAAGCCTTATCGTCACCCGTCCCCTAATCCTAAGCAGTATACTCACACTAACCTGCGCCCCAACACATACGGTCCCACTAAACCGCTGTCGTACTCTCACCTGGACCCTAAACCGTCCCCATCCCCTAACCCTAACCCTGGCTCGAAACCCTAACCCTAACCCTTCCCCGAAGCCTTACACTCACCCGTCCCCTAATCCTAACCCGTACGCTCACACTAACCCGCGCCCTCTCACGTACGCTCCCCCTAAACCGTTGTCGTACCCTCACCTGGACCCTAAACCGTCCCCGTCCCCTAACCCTAACCGTAGCCCGAACCCTAACCCTAAGCCATTCCCGAAGCCTTAACCTCAACCGTCCCCTAATCCTAGCCCGTACGCTCACACTAACCCGCGCCCTCACACGTACGCTCCCCCGAAACCGTTGTCGTATCCTCACCTGGACCCTAAATCGTCCCCATCCCCTAACCCTAACCCTAGCCCGAACCCTAACCCTAACCCTTCCCCGAAGCCTTACACTCACCCGTCCCCTAATCCTAAACCGTACGCTCACACTAACCCGCGCCCTCTCACGTACGCTCCCCCTAAACCGTTGTCGTACCCTCACCTGGACCCTAAACCGGCCCCGTCCCCTAACCCTAACCCTAGCCCGAACCCTAACCCTAACCTTTTCCTGAAGCCTTACCCTCACCCGTCCCCTAATCCTAACCCGTACGCTCACATTAACCCGCGCCCTAACACATACGCTCCCCCTAAACCGTTCTCGTACCCTCACCTGGACCCTAAACCGTCCCCATCCCCGAACCCTACCACTAGCCCGAACCCACCCATAACCCTTCCCAGAAGCCTTACCCTCACCTGTCCCATAATCCTAACCCGTAGGCTCACACTAACCCGCACCCTCACACATACGCTCCCCATAAATCGTTGTCATTCCCGCACCTGGACCCTAAACCGTCCCCGACCCCTAAACCTAACTCTAGCCCGAACCCTAACCCTAACCCTTCCCCGAAGCCTTACCTTCACCCGTCCCATACTCCTAACCCGTACACTCACACTAACCCGCGCCCTCACACATATGCTCCGCATAAACCGTTGTCGTACCCTCACCTGGACCCTAAACCGTCCCCGTCCCCTAACCCTAACCCTAGCATGAACCTTAACCCTAAACCTTCCCCGAAGCCTTACACTCACACGTCCCCTAATCCTAACCCGTACGCTCACAGTAACCCGCGCTGTCACACGTACGCTCCCCCTAAACCGTTGTCGTACCCTCACCTGGACCCTAAACCGTCCCCGTCCCGTAACCCTAACCCTAGGCCGAACCCTAACCCTAACCCTTCCCCGAAGCCTTACGCTCACCTGTCCCCTAATCCTAACCCGTACGCTCACACTAACCCGCGCCCTCACACGTACGCTCCCCCTGAACCGTTGTCGTACCCTCACCTGCACCCTAAACCATCCCGGTCCCCGAAACCTAACCTTAGCCCGAACCCTAAACCTAATCCTTCCACGAAGCCTTACCCACACCCGTCCCCTAATCCTAACCCATACGCTCACACTAACCCGCGCCCTCACACGTACGCTTCCCCTAAGCCGTTGTCGTACCGTCACCTTGACCCTAAACCGTACCCGTCCCCTAACCCTAACCCTAGCCCGAACGCTAACCCTAACCCTTCCCCGAAGCCTTACTCTCACCCGTCCCCTAATCCTAACTCGTACGCTCACACTAACACGCGCCCTCACACGTACGCTCCCCCTCAACCGTTGTCGTAACCTCACCTGGTCCCTAAACCGTCCCCATGCCCTAAACCTAACCGTAGCCCGAACCCTAACCCTTCACCAAATCCTTACCCTCACACGTCCCTAATCCTAACCCGTACGCTCACACTAACCAGCGCCCTAACACGTTCACTCCCCCTAAACCGTTGTCGTATCCTCACCTGGACCCTAAACCGTCCCCGTCCCCTAACCCTAACCCTAGCCCGAACCCTAACCCTAACCCTTCCCCGAAGCCTTACCCTCACCCGTCCCCTAATCCTAACCCGTACGCTCACACTAACCTGCGCCCTCACACGTACACTCCCCCTAAACCGTGTCGTACCCTCACCTGGACCCTAAACTGTCCCCGTCCCCTAACCCTAACCCGAACCCTAACACTAACTCTTCCCCTAAGCCTTACCCTCAACCGTCCCCTAATCCTAACCCGTACGCTCACACTAACCCGCACCCTCACACGAACGCTACCCCTAATCCGTTGTCGTATCCTCAGCTGGACCCTAAACCGTCCCTGTCCCCTAACCCTAACCCTAGCCCAAGCCCTAACCCTACCCCTTCCCTGAAGCCTTACCCTCACCCGTCCCCTAATCGTAACCCGTATACTCACACTAATCTGCGCCCCCACACATACGCTCCCACTAAACCGTTGTCATACTCTCACCTGGACCCTAAACCGTCCCCATCACCTAACCCTAACCCGAAACCCTAACCCTAACCCTTCCCCGAAGCCTTACCCTCACCCGTCCCATAATCCTTACTCGTACACTCAAACTAACATGCGCCTCACACGTACGCTCCCCCTAAACCGTTGTCGTACCCTCACCTGGTCCCTAAACCGTCCCCATCCCCTAACCCTAACCGTAGCCCGAACCCTAACCCTTCACCGAATCCTTACCCTCACACGTCCCCTAATCCTAACCCATACGCTCACATAACCCGCGCCATCACATGTACGCTCCCCCTAAACCGTTGTCGTACCCTCACCAGGACCCTAAACCGTCCCCGTCCCCTAACCCTAACCCTAGCCCGAACCCTAACCCTTCCCCGAAGCCTTACCTTCACCCGTCCCCCAATCCTAACCCATACGCTCACACTAAGCCGCGCCCTCACACGTACGCTCCCCCTAAACCGTTGTCGTACCCTCACCAGGACCCTAAACCGTCCCCGTCCCCTAACCCTAACCCTAGCCCGAACCCTAACCCTAACCCTTCACCAAATCCTTACCCTCACACGTCACCTAATCCTAACCCGTAAGCTCACACTAACCCACGCCCTCACACGTACGCTCCCCCTAAACCGTTGTCGTACCCTCACCTGGACCCTAAACCGTCCCCGTCCCCTAACACTAACCCTAGCCCGAACCCTAACCCTAACCCTTCCCCGAAGCCTTACCCTCACTCGTCCCCTAATCCTAACCCGTATGCTCACACTAACAAGTGCCCTCACACGTACGCTCCCCCTAAACCGTTGTCGTACACTCACCTGGACCCTAAACCATCCCCGAACCCTAAACCTAACCCTAGCCTGAACCGTAACCCTAACCCTTCCCCGAAACCTTACACTCACACGTCCCCTAATTCTAAGCCGTACGCTCACACTACCCCACGCCCTCACATGTACGCTCCCCCTAAACCGTTGTCGTAACCTCATCTGGAACCTAAACCGAACCCGTCCCCTAACCCTAACCCTAACCCGAACCCTAATGCTAACCCTTTCCCGAAGCCTTACGCTCACCCCTCCCCTAATCCTAACCTGTACGCTCACACTAACCCGTGCCCTCACACATACGCTCCCCCTAAACCGTTGTCGTACCCTCACCTGGACCCAAAACCGTCCCCGTCCCCTAACCCTAACCCTAGCACGAACGATAACCCTAACCCTTCACCAAATCCTTACCCTCACACGTCTCCTAATCCTAACCCATACGCTCATACTAACCCGCGCCCTCACACGTACACTACCCCTAAACCGTTGTCGTACCCTCACCTGGACCCAAAACCGTCCCCGTCCCCTAACCCTAACCCTAGCACGAACGATAACCCTAACCCTTCACCAAATCCTTACCATCACACGTCACCTAATCCTAACCCGTAAGCTCACACTAACCCACGCCCTCACACGTACGCTCCCCCTAAACCGTTGTCGTACCCTCACCTGGACCCTAAACCGTCCCCGTCCCCTAACACTAACCCTAGCCCGAACCCTAACCCTAACCCTTCCCCGAAGCCTTACCCTCACCCGTCCCCTAATCCTAACCCGTACGCTTACACTAACCCGTGCCCTCACATGTGCGCTCCACCTAAACCGTTGTCGTACACTCACCTGTTCCCTAAACCGTCCCCGCTGCTAACCCTAACACTAGCCCAATCCCTAATGCTAGCCCTTTCCCGAAGCCTTACCCTCACACGTCTCCTAATCCTAACCCATACGCTCACACTAACCCGCGCCCTCACACGTACGCTCCCCCTAAACCTTTGTCGTACCCTCACCTAGACCCTAAACTCTCCCCGTCCCCTAACCCTAACCGTAGCCCGAACCCTAACCCTTCACCGAATCCTTACCCTCACACGTCCCCTAATCCTAACCCGTACGCTCACACTAACCCGCGCCCTCACACGTACGCTTCCCCTAAACCGTTGTTGTACCCTCACACGGACCCTAAAACGTCCCCGTTTCCTAACCCTAACCCTAGCCCGAACCCTAACCCTAACAATTCCCCGAAGCCTTACCCTCACCTGTCCCCTAATCGTAACCCGTACGCTCACACTAACCCGCGCCGTCACACGTACGCTCCCCCGAAACCTTTGTCGTAACCTCACCTGGACCCTAAATCGTCCCCATCCCCTAACCCTAACCCTAGCCCGAACCCTAACCCTAACCCTTCCCTGAAGCCTTACACTCACCCGTCCCCTAATCCTAACCCGTACGCTCACACTAACCCGCCCCCTCTCACGTTTGCACCCCCTAAACCGTTGTCGTACCCTCACCTGGACCCTAAACCGTCCCCGTCCCCTAACCCTAACCCTAGCCCGAACCCTAACACTAACCTTTTCCTGAAGCCTTACCCTCACCCGTCCCGTAATCCTAACCCGTACGCTCACACTAACCTGCGCCCTCACACGTACGCTCCCCCTCAACCGTTGTCGTACCCTCACGTGGACCCTAAACCGTCCCCGTCCCCTAACCCTAGCCCGAACCCTAACACTAACACTTCCCCGAAGCCTTACCCTCAGCCGTCCCCTAATCCAAACCCGTACGCTCACACTGACCCGCGCCCTAACACGTACGCTCCCCCTAAACCGTTGTCGTACCCTCACCTGGCCCCTAAACCATCCCCATCACCGAACCCTAACCCTAGCCCGAACCCACCCGTAACCCTTCCCAGAAGCCTTACCCTCACCTGTCCCCTAATCCTAACCCGTACGCTCACACTAACCCACGCCCTCATACGTTCGCTCCCCCTAAACCGTTCTCGTACCCTCACCTCGACTCTAAACCGTCCCCGTCCCCTAACCCTAACCCTAGCCCGAACCCTAACCCTAACCCTTTCCCGAAACCTTAACCTCACCCGTCCCCCAATCCTAACCCGTACGCTCACATTAACCCGCGCCCTCACATGTACGCTCCCCCTAAACCGTTGTTGTACCCTCACCAGGACCCTAAACCGTCCCCGTCCCCTAACCCTAACCCTAGCCCGAACCCTAACCCTAACCCTTCCCCGAAGCCTTACCCTCACCCGTCCCATAATCCTAAACCGTACGCTCACACTAACCCGCGCCCTCACACGTACGCTCCCCTTAAACCGTTGTCGTAACCTGATCTGGACCCTAATCCGTCCCCGTCCCCTAACCCTAACCCTAGCCCGAACCCTAACCCTAACCCTTCTCCGAAGCCTTACCCTCACCCGTCCCATAATCCTAACCCGTAAGCTCACACTAACCCGCGCCCTCACACATATGCTCCGCAGAAACCGTTGTCGTACCCTCACCTGGACCCTAAATCGTCCCCATACCCTAACCCTAACCCTAGCCCGAACCCTAACCCTAACCCTTCCCTAAAGCCTTACACTCAACCGTCCGCTAATCCTAACCCATACGCTCACACTAACCCGCGCCCTCTCACGTACGCTCCCCCTAAACCGTTGTCGTACCCTCACCTGGACCCTAAACCGTCCTCGTCCCTAACCCTAACCCTAGCCCGAACCCTAACCCTAACCTTTTCCTGAAGCCTTACCCTCACCCGTCCCCTAATCCTAACCCGTACGCTCACACTAACCCGCGCCCTCACACGTACGCTCCCCCTCAACCGTTGTCGTACCCTCACGTGGACCCTAAACCGTCCCTGTCCCCTAACCCTAGCCCGAACCCTAACCCTAAACCTTCCCCGAAGCCTTACCCTCAGCCGTCCCCTAATCCAAACCTGTACGCTCACACTAACCCGCGCCCTAACACGTACGCTCCCCCTAAACCGTTGTCGTACCCTCACCTGGACCCTAAACCGTCCCCATCCCCGAACCCTAACCCTAGCCCGAACCCACCCGTAACCCTTCCCAGAAGCCTTACGCTCACCCGTCCCCTAATCCTAACCCGTACGCTCACACTAACCCACGCCCTCATACGTACGCTCCCCCTAAACCGTTGTCGTACCCTCACCTGGACTCTAAACTGTCCCCGTCCCCTAACCCTAACCCTAGCCCGAACCCTAACCCTAACCCTTCCCCGAAGCCTTACCCTCACCCGTCCCCTAATCCTAACCCGTACGCTCACACTAACCCGCGCCCTCACACTTACGCTCCCCCTAAACCGTTGTCGTACCCTCACCTGAACCCTAAACCGTCCCCGTCCCCTAAACCTAACCCTAACCCGAACCCTAAACCTAAACCCTCGTCGAAGCCTTACCCTCACTGGTCCCCTAATCCTAACCCGTACGCTCACACTAACCCGCGCCCTCACACGTACGCTCCCCCTAAACCATTGTCGTACACTCACCTGCACCCTAAATTGTCCCCGTCCCCTAACCCTAACCGTAGCCCGAACCCTAACCCTAACCCTTCCCCGAAACCTTACCCTCACCCGTCCCATAATCCTAACCCGTACGCTCACACTAACCTGAGCCCTCACACGTACGCTGGCCATAAACCGTTGTCGTACCCTCACCTGGACCCTAAACCGTCCCCGTACCCTAACCCTAGCCTGAACCCTAACCCTAACCCTTCACCAAAACCTTACCCTCACACGTCCCCTAATCCTAACCAGTACGCTCACACTAAACCACGCCCTCACACGTACGCTCCCCCTAAACCGTTGTCGTACCCTCACCTGGACCCTAAACCGTCTCCGTCCCCTAACCCTAACCCTAGCCCAAACCCTAACCATAACCCTTACCCGAAGCCTTACCCTCACCCGTCCCCTAATCCTAACCCGTACGCTCACACTAACCTGAGCCCTCACACGTACGCTGACCATAAACCGTTGTCGTAACATCACCTGGACCCTAAACCGTCCCCGTACCCTAACCCTAACCCTAGGCCCAACCCTAACCCTAACCCTTACCCGAAGCCTTGCCCTCACCCGTCCCCTAAACCTAACACGTACGCTCACACTAACCCGCGCCCTCACACGTGCGCTCCCCCTAAACCGTTGTCGTACCCTCACCTGGACCCTAAACCATCCCCATCCCCGAACCCTAACCCTAGCCCGAACCCTAACCCTAACCCTTCCCCGAAGCCTTACCCTCACCCGTCCCCTAATCCTAACCCGTACGCTCACACTAACCCGCACCCTCACACGGACCCTACCCCTAATCCATTGTCGTACCCTCAGCTGGACCCTAAACAGTCCCCATCCCCTAACGCTAACCCTAGCCCGAACCCTAACCATAACCCTTCCCCGAAGCCTTATCGTCACCCGTCCCCTAATCCTAAGCCGTACGCTCACACTAACCCACGCACTCACACGTACGCTCTCCCTAAACCGTTGTCGTACCCTCACCTGGACCCTAAACCGTCCCTGACCCCTAACCCTAACCTTGGCCGAAGGCCTAACCCTACCCCTTCCCCGAAGCCTTATCGTCACCCGTCCCCTAATCCTAAGCAGTATACTCACACTAACCTGCGCCCCAACACATACGGTCCCACTAAACCGCTGTCGTACTCTCACCTGGACCCTAAACCGTCCCCATCCCCTAACCCTAACCCTGGCTCGAAACCCTAACCCTAACCCTTCCCCGAAGCCTTACACTCACCCGTCCCCTAATCCTAACCCGTACGCTCACACTAACCCGCGCCCTCTCACGTACGCTCCCCCTAAACCGTTGTCGTACCCTCACCTGGACCCTAAACCGTCCCCGTCCCCTAACCCTAACCGTAGCCCGAACCCTAACCCTAAGCCATTCCCGAAGCCTTAACCTCAACCGTCCCCTAATCCTAGCCCGTACGCTCACACTAACCCGCGCCCTCACACGTACGCTCCCCCGAAACCGTTGTCGTATCCTCACCTGGACCCTAAATCGTCCCCATCCCCTAACCCTAACCCTAGCCCGAACCCTAACCCTAACCCTTCCCCGAAGCCTTACACTCACCCGTCCCCTAATCCTAAACCGTACGCTCACACTAACCCGCGCCCTCTCACGTACGCTCCCCCTAAACCGTTGTCGTACCCTCACCTGGACCCTAAACCGGCCCCGTCCCCTAACCCTAACCCTAGCCCGAACCCTAACCCTAACCTTTTCCTGAAGCCTTACCCTCACCCGTCCCCTAATCCTAACCCGTACGCTCACATTAACCCGCGCCCTAACACATACGCTCCCCCTAAACCGTTCTCGTACCCTCACCTGGACCCTAAACCGTCCCCATCCCCGAACCCTACCACTAGCCCGAACCCACCCATAACCCTTCCCAGAAGCCTTACCCTCACCTGTCCCATAATCCTAACCCGTAGGCTCACACTAACCCGCACCCTCACACATACGCTCCCCATAAATCGTTGTCATTCCCGCACCTGGACCCTAAACCGTCCCCGACCCCTAAACCTAACTCTAGCCCGAACCCTAACCCTAACCCTTCCCCGAAGCCTTACCTTCACCCGTCCCATACTCCTAACCCGTACACTCACACTAACCCGCGCCCTCACACATATGCTCCGCATAAACCGTTGTCGTACCCTCACCTGGACCCTAAACCGTCCCCGTCCCCTAAAACTAACCCTAGCCCGAACCATAACCCTAAACGTTCCCCGAAGCCTTACCCTCACCCGTCCCCTAATCCTCACCCGTACGCTCACACTACCCGCGCCCTCACATGGACGCTCCCCCTAAACCGTTGTCGTACCCTCACCTGGACCCTAAACCGTTCCCGTCCCATAACCCTAACCCTAACCCTAGCCCGAACCCTAACCCTAATCCTTTCCCGAAGCCTTACCCTCAAACGTCCCCTAATCCTAACCCGTACGCTCACAGTAACCCGCACCCTCACACGTACGCACCCCCTCAACCGTTGTCGTATCCTCACGTGGACCCTAAACCGTCCCCGTCCCCTAACTCTAAACCTAGCCCGAACCCTAACCCTAACCCTTCCCCGAAGCCTTACCCTCAGCCGTCCCCTAATCCAAACCCGTACGCTCACACGAAACCCGCGCCCTCACACGTACGCTCTCCCTAAACCGTTGTCGTACCCTCACCTGGACCCTAAACCATCCCCGTCCCCTAAACCTAACACTAGCCGGAACCCTAACCCTAACCCTTCCCCGAAGCCTTACGCTCACCCGTCCCCTAATCCTAAACCGTACGCTCACACTAACCCACGCCCTCACACGTACGCTCCCCCTAAACCGTTGTCGTACCCTCACCTGGATCCTAAACCGTCCCCGTCCCCAAACTCTAACCCTAGCCCGAACCCTAACCCTAACCCTTCACCAAATCCTTACCCTCACACGTCACCTAATCCTAACCCGTAAGCTCACACTAACCCACGCCCTCACACGTACGCTCCCCCTAAACCGTTGTCGTACCCTCACCTGGACCCTAAACCGTCCCCGTCCCCTAACACTAACCCTAGCCCGAACCCTAACCCTAACCCTTCCCCGAAGCCTTACCCTCACTCGTCCCCTAATCCTAACCCGTATGCTCACACTAACAAGTGCCCTCACACGTACGCTCCCCCTAAACCGTTGTCGTACACTCACCTGGACCCTAAACCATCCCCGAACCCTAAACCTAACCCTAGCCTGAACCGTAACCCTAACCCTTCCCCGAAACCTTACACTCACACGTCCCCTAATTCTAACCCGTACGCTCACACTACCCCACGCCCTCACATGTACGCTCCCCCTAAACCGTTGTCGTAACCTCATCTGGAACCTAAACCGAACCCGTCCCCTAACCCTAACCCTAGCCCGAACCCTAACCCTAACCCTTCCCCGAAGCCTGGCCCTCACCTGTCCCCAATCCTAACCCGTACGCTCACAATAACCCGTGCCCTCACACGTACGCTCCCCCTAAACCGTTGTCGTACCCTCACATGCATCCTAAACCGTCCCTGTCCCCTAACCCTAACCCTAGCCCGAACCCTAACCGTAACCCTTCGCCGAAGCCTTACCCTCACCCGTCCCATAATCCTAACCCGTACGCTGACACTAACCAGGGCCCTCACACGTACGCTTCCCCTAAACTGTTGTTGTACCCTCACCTGGACCCTAAAACGTCCCCGTCCCCTAACCCTAGCCTGAACCCTAACCCTAACCATTCCCCGAAGCCTTACCCTCACCAGTCCCCTAATCCTAACCCGTATGCTCACACTAACCGACGCCCTCACACGTACGCTCCCCCTAAACCGTTGTCGTACCCTCTCCTGCACCCTAAACCATCCCCGTCCCCTAACCCTAACCCTAGCACGAACCCTAATGCTAACCCTTTTCCGAAGCCTTACCCTCACACGTCCCCTAATCCTAACCCGTACGCTGACACTAACCCGCGCCCTCACACGTACGCTCCTCCTAAACCGTTGTCATACCATCATCTAGACCCTAAACCGTCCGCGTCCCCTAACCCTAACCCTAGCTCGAACCCTAACCCTAACCCTTCCCCGAAGCCTTACCCTCACCCGTCCCCTAATCCTAACACGTACGCTCACACTAACCCGCGCCCTCACAAGTATGCTCCCCCTACACCGTTGTCGTACCCTTACCTGGACCCTAAACCGTTCCCTTCCACTAACCCTAACCCTAGCCGGAACCCTAACCCTAACCCTTCCCCGAAGCCGTACCGTCACCCGTCCCCTAATCCTAACCCATACACTCACACTAACCTGCGCCCTCAAACGTACGCTCCCCCTAAACCGTTTTCATACCCTCACGTGCACCCTAAAACATCCCGGTCCCCGAAACCTAACCCTAGCCCGAACCCTAAAGCTAACCCTTCCCTGAAGCCTTACCCTCACCCGTCCCATAATCCTAACCCGTACGCTCACACTAACCCGCGCCCTCACACGCACGCTTCCCCTAAACCGTTGTCGTACCCTCACCTGGACCCTAAACCGTCCCCATCCCCTAACCCTAATCCTAGCCCGAACCCTAACCCTAACCCTTCCCCGAAGCCTTACCCTCACCCGTCCCATAATCCTAACTCGTACGCTCAAACTAACATGCGCCCTCACACGTACGCTCCCCCTAAACCGTTGTCGTACCCTCACCTGGGCCCTAAACCATCCCCGTCCCCTAACCCTAACCGTAGCCCGAACCCTAACACTTCACCAAATCCTTACCCTCACACGTCCCCTAATCCTAACCCGTACGCTCACACTAACCTGCACCCTCACACGTACGCTTCCCCTAAACCGTTGTCGTACGCTCACCTGGACCCTAAACCGTCCCCATCCCCTAACCCTAACCCTTGCACGAACCGTAACCCTAACCCATCCCGAAGCCTTACACTCACACTTCCCCTAATTCTAACCCGTACGCTCACACTAACCCACGCCCTCAAACGTACGCTCCCCCTAAATCGTTGTTGTACCCTCACCTGGACCCTAAACCGTCCCCGTCCCCTAACCCTAACCCTAGCATGAACCGTAACCCTAAACCTTCCCCGAAGCCTTACACTCACACGTCCCCTAATCCTAACCCGTACGCTCACAGTAACCCGCGCTGTCACACGTACGCTCCCCCTAAACCGTTGTCGTACCCTCACCTGGACCCTAAACTGTCCCCGTCCCCTAACCCTAACCCGAACCCTAACACTAACTCTTCCCCTAAGCCTTACCCTCAACCGTCCCCTAATCCTAACCCGTACGCTCACACTAACCCGCACCCTCACACGAACGCTACCCCTAATCCGTTGTCGTATCCTCAGCTGGACCCTAAACCGTCCCTGTCCCCTAACCCTAACCCTGGCCCAAGCCCTAACCATACCCCTTCCCTGAAGCCTTACCCTCACCCGTCCCCTAATCGTAACCCGTATACTCACACTAATCTGCGCCCCCACACATACGCTCCCACTAAACCGTTGTCGTACTCTCACCTGGACCCTAAACCGTCCCCATCACCTAACCCTAACCCGAAACCCTAACCCTAACCCTTCCCCGAAGCCTTACCCTCACCCGTCCCATAATCCTTACTCGTACACTCAAACTAACATGCGCCTCACACGTACGCTCCCCCTAAACCGTTGTCGTACCCTCACCTGGTCCCTAAACCGTCCCCATCCCCTAACCCTAACCGTAGCCCGAACCCTTACCCTTCACCGAATCCTTACCCTCACACGTCCCCTAATCCTAACCCATACGCTCACATAACCCACGCCATCACATGTACGCTCCCCCTAAACAGTTGTCGTACCCTCACCAGGGCCCTAAACCGTCCCCGTCCCCTAACCCTAACCCTAGCCCGAACCCTAACCCTTCCCCGAAGCCTTACCCTCACCCGTCCCCCAATCCTAACCCGTACGCTCACACTAAGCCGCGCCCTCACACGTACGCTCCCCCTAAACCGTTGTCGTACCCTCACCAGGACCCTAAACCGTCCCCGTCCCCTAACCCTAACCCTAGCCCGAACCCTAACCCTAACCCTTCCCCGAAGCCTTACCCTCACCCGTCCCCTAATCCTAACCCGTACGCTCACACTAACCCGCGCCCTCACAGGTACGCTCCCCCTAAATCGTTGTCGTACCCTCGCCTGCACCCTAAATCGTCCCCGTCCCCTAACCCTAACCCTAGCCCGAACCGTAACACTAACCCTTCCCCGAAGCCTTAACCTCACCCGTCCCATAATCCTAACCCGTACGCTCACACTAACCCGCGCCCTCACACGTTCGCTCCCCCTACACCGTTTTCGTACCCTCACCAGGACCCTAAACCGTCCCCGTCCCCTAACCCTAACCCTAGCCCGTACCCTAACCCTAACGCTTCTCCGAAGCCTTACCCTCACCCGTCCCCTAATCCTAACAAGTACGCTCACACTAATCCGCGCCCTCACACGTGCGCTCCCCCTAAAGCGTTGTCATACACTCACCTGTACCCTAAACCGTCCCCGTCCCCTAACCCTAACCCTAGCACGAACCCTAATGCTAATCCTTTCCCAAAACCTTACCCTCACCCGTCCCCTAATCCTAACCCGTACGCTCACACTAACCCGCGCCCTAACACGTACGCTCCCCCTAAACCGTTGTCGTACCCTCACCTGGACCCTAAACCGTTCCCGTCCCCTAACCCTAACCCTAGCACGAACCCTAATGCTAACCCTTTCCTGAAGCCTTACCCTCACCCGTCCCCTAAAACTAACCTGTACTCTCACACTATCCCGCGCCCTCACACGTACGCTCCCCCTAAACCGTTGTCGTACACTCACCTGGACCCTAAACCATCCCCGAACCCTAAACCTAACCCTAGCCTGAACCGTAACCCTAACCCTTCCCCGAAACCTTACACTCACACGTCCCCTAATTCTAACCCGTACGCTCACACTACCCCACGCCCTCACATGTACGCTCCCCCTAAACCGTTGTCGTAACCTCATGTGGAACCCAAACCGAACCCGTCCCCTAACCCTAACCCTAGCCCGAACCCTAACCCTAACCCTTCCCCGAAGCCTGGGCCTCACCTGTCCCCAATCCTAACCCGTACGCTCACAATAACCCGTGCCCTCACACGTACGCTCCCCCTAAACCGTTGTCGTATCCTCACATGCATCCTAAACCGTCCCTGTCCCCTAACCCTAACCCTAGCCCGAACCCTAACCGTAACCCTTCGCCGAAGCCTTACCCTAACCCGTCCCATAATCCTAACCCGTACGCTGACACTAACCAGGGCCCTCACACGTACGCTTCCCCTAAACTGTTGTTGTACCCTCACCTGGACCCTAAAACGTCCCCGTCCCCTAACCCTAGCCTGAACCCTAACCCTAACCATTCCCCGAAGCCTTACCCTCACCAGTCCCCTAATCCTAACCCGTATGCTCACACTAACCGACGCCCTCACACGTACGCTCCCCCTAAACCGTTGTCGTACCCTCTCCTGCACCCTAAACCATCCCCGTCCCCTAACCCTAACCCTAGCCCGAACGCTATACCTAACCCTTCCCCGAAGCCTTACCCTCACCCGTCCCCTAATCCTAACCTGTACGCTCACACTAACTCGCGCCCTCACACATGCGGTCCCCCTAAACTGTTGTCGTACACTCACCTGTACCCTAAACCGTCCCCAACCCCTAACCCTAACCCTAGCACGAACCCTAATGCTAACCCTTTTCCGAAGCCTTACCCTCACACGTCCCCTAATCCTAACCCGTACGCTGACACTAACCCGCGCCCTCACACGTACGCTCCTCCTAAACCGTTGTCATACCATCATCTAGACCCTAAACCGTCCGCGTCCCCTAACCCTAACCCTAGCTCGAACCCTAACCCTAACCCTTCCCCGAAGCCTTACCCTCACCCGTACCCTAATCCTAACACGTACGCTCACACTAACCCGCGCCCTCACACGTATGCTCCCCCTACACCGTTGTCGTACCCTTACCTGGACCCTAAACCGTTCCCTTCCACTAACCCTAACCCTAGCCGGAACCCTAACCCTAACCCTTCCCCGAAGCCGTACCGTCACCCGTCCCCTAATCCTAACCCATACACTCACACTAACCTGCGCCCTCAAACGTACGCTCCCCCTAAACCGTTTTCATACCCTCACGTGCACCCTAAAACATCCCGGTCCCCGAAACCTAACCCTAGCCCGAACCCTAAAGCTAACCCTTCCCCGAAGCCTTACCCTCACCCGTCCCATAATCCTAACCCGTACGCTCACACTAACCCGCGCCCTCACACGCACGCTTCCCCTAAACCGTTGTCGTACCCTCACCTGGACCCTAAACCGTCCCCATCCCCTAACCCTAATCCTAGCCCGAACCCTAACCCTAACCCTTCCCCGAAGCCTTACCCTCACCCGTCCCATAATCCTAACTCGTACGCTCAAACTAACATGCGCCCTCACACGTACGCTCCCCCTAAACCGTTGTCGTACCCTCACCTGGGCCCTAAACCATCCCCGTCCCCTAACCCAAACCGTAGCCCGAACCCTAACCCTTCACCAAATCCTTACCCTCACACGTCCCCTAATCCTAACCCGTACGCTCACACTAACCTGCACCCTCACACGTACGCTTCCCCTAAACCGTTGTCGTACGCTCACCTGGACCCTAAACCGTCCCCATCCCCTAACCCTAACCCTTGCACGAACCGTAACCCTAACCCATCCCGAAGCCTTACACTCACACTTCCCCTAATTCTAACCCGTACGCTCACACTAAACCACGCCCTCAAACGTACGCTCCCCCTAAATCGTTGTCGTACCCTCACCTGGACCCTAAACCGTCCCCGTCCCCTAACCCTAACCCTAGCATGAACCGTAACCCTAAATCTTCCCCGAAGCCTTACACTCACACGTCCCCTAATCCTAACCCGTACGCTCACAGTAACCCGCGCTGTCACACGTACGCTCCCCCTAAACCGTTGTCGTACCCTCACCTGGACCCTAAACCGTCCCCGTCCCGTAACCCTAACCCTAGCCCGAACCCTAACCCTAACCCTTCCCCGAAGCCTTACGCTCACCTGTCCCCTAATCCTAACCCGTACGCTCACACTAACCCGCGCCCTCACACGTACGCTCCCCCTGAACCGTTGTCGTACCCTCACCTGCACCCTAAACCATCCTGGTCCCCGAAACCTAACCTTAGCCCGAACCCTAAACCTAATCCTTCCACGAAGCCTTACCCACACCCGTCCCCTAATCCTAACCCATACGCTCACACTAACCCGCGCCCTCACACGTACGCTTCCCCTAAGCCGTTGTCGTACCGTCACCTGGACCCTAAACCGTACCCGTCCCCTAACCCTAACCCTAGCCCGAACGCTAACCCTAACCCTTCCCCGAAGCCTTACTCTCACCCGTCCCCTAATCCTAACTCGTACGCTCACACTAACACGCGCCCTAACACATACGCTCCCCCTCAACCGTTGTCGTAACCTCACCTGGTCCCTAAACCGTCCCCATGCCCTAAACCTAACCGTAGCCCGAACCCTAACCCTTCACCAAATCCTTACCCTCACACGTCCCTAATCCTAACCCGTACGCTCACACTAACCAGCGCCCTAACACGTTCACTCCCCCTAAACCGTTGTCGTATCCTCACCTGGACCCTAAACCGTCCCCGTCCCCTAACCCTAACCCTAGCCCGAACCCTAACCCTAACCCTTCCCCGAAGCCTTACCCTCACCCGTCCCCTAATCCTAACCCGTACGCTCACACTAACCCGCGCCCTCACACGTACACTCCCCCTAAACCGTGTCGTACCCTCACCTGGACCCTAAACTGTCCCCGTCCCCTAACCCTAACCCGAACCCTAACACTAACTCTTCCCCTAAGCCTTACCCTCAACCGTCCCCTAATCCTAACCCGTACGCTCACACTAACCCGCACCCTCACACGAACGCTACCCCTAATCCGTTGTCGTATCCTCAGCTGGACCCTAAACCGTCCCTGTCCCCTAACCCTAACCCTGGCCCAAGCCCTAACCCTACCCCTTCCCTGAAGCCTTACCCTCACCCGTCCCCTAATCGTAACGCGTATACTCACACTAATCTGCGCCCCCACACATACGCTCCCACTAAACCGTTGTCGTACTCTCACCTGGACCCTAAACCGTCCCCATCACCTAACCCTAACCCGAAACCCTAACCCTAACCCTTCCCCGAAGCCTTACCCTCACCCGTCCCATAATCCTTACTCGTACACTCAAACTAACATGCGCCTCACACGTACGCTCCCCCTAAACCGTTGTCGTACCCTCACCTGGTCCCTAAACCGTCCCCATCCCCTAACCCTAACCGTAGCCCGAACCCTAACCCTTCACCGAATCCTTACCCTCACACGTCCCCTAATCCTAACCCATACGCTCACATAACCCGCGCCATCACATGTACGCTCCCCCTAAACCGTTGTCGTACCCTCACCAGGACCCTAACCCGTCCCCGTCCCCTAACCCTAACCCTAGCCCGAACCCTAACCCTTCCCCGAAGCCTTACCCTCACCCGTCCCCCAATCCTAACCCGTACGCTCACACTAAGCCGCGCCCTCACACGTACGCTCCCCATAAACCGTTGTCGTACCCTCACCAGGACCCTAAACCGTCCCCGTCCCCTAACCCTAACCCTAGCCCGAACCCTAACCCTAACCCTTCCCCGAAGCCTTACCCTCACCCGTCCCCTAATCCTAACCCGTACGCTCACACTAACCCGCGCCCTCACAGGTACGCTCCCCCTAAATCGTTGTCGTACCCTCGCCTGCACCCTAAATCGTCCCCGTCCCCTAACCCTAACCCTAGCCCGAACCGTAACACTAACCCTTGCCCGAAGCCTTAACCTCACCCGTCCCATAATCCTAACCCGTACGCTCACACTAACCCGCGCCCTCACACGTTCGCTCCCCCTACACCGTTTTCGTACCCTCACCAGGACCCTAAACCGTCCCCGTCCCCTAACCCTAACCCTAGCCCGTACCCTAACCCTAACGCTTCTCCGAAGCCTTACCCTCACCCGTCCCCTAATCCTAACAAGTACGCTCACACTAATCCGCGCCCTCACACGTGCGCTCCCCCTAAAGCGTTGTCATACACTCACCTGTACCCTAAACCGTCCCCGTCCCCTAACCCTAACCCTAGCACGAACCCTAATGCTAACCCTTTCCCAAAACCTTACCCTCACCCGTCCCCTAATCCTAACCCGTACGCTCACACTAACCCGCGCCCTAACACGTACGCTCCCCCTAAACCGTTGTCGTACCCTCACCTGGACCCTAAACCGTTCCCGTCCCCTAACCCTAACCCTAGCACGAACCCTAATGCTAACCCTTTCCTGAAGCCTTACCCTCACCCGTCCCCTAAAACTAACCTGTACTCTCACACTAACCCGCGCCCTCACACGTACGCTCCCCCTAAACCGTTGTCGTACCCTCACCTGGACCCTAAACCGTCCCCGTCCCCTAACCCTAACCCTAGCCCGAACCCTAACCCTAACCGTTCCCCGAAGCCTTACCCTCACCCGTCCCATAATCCTAACCCGTACGCTCACACTATCCCGCGCCCTCTCACGTACGCTCCCCCTAAACCGTTGTCATACCCTCACCTGGACCCTAAACCGTCCACGTCCGCTAACCCTAACCGTAGCCCGAACCCTAACCCTTCACCAAATCCTTACCCTCACACTTCCCCTAATCCTAACCCGTACGCTCACACTAACCTGCACCCTCACACGTACGCTTCCCCTAAACCGTTGTCGTACGCTCATTTGGACCCTAAACCGTCCCCATCCCCTAACCCTAACCCTTGCACGAACCGTAACCCTAACACTTCCCGAAGCCTTACACTCACACTTCCCCTAATTCTAACCTGTACGCTCACACTAATCCACGCCCTCAAACGTACGCTCCCCCTAAATCGTTGTCGTACCCTCACCTGGACCCTAAACCGTCCACGTCCCCTAACCCTAACCCTAGCACGAACCGTAATCCTAAACCTTCCCCGAAGCCTTACACTCACACGTCCCCTAATCCTAACCCGTACGCTCACAGTAACCCGCGCTGTCACATGTACGCTCCCCCTAAACCATTGTCGTACCGTCACCTGGACCCTAAACCGTCGCCATCCCCTAAACCTAAACGTAGCCCGAACCCTAACCCTTCACCAAATCCTTACGCTTACACGTCCCCTAATCCTAACCCGTACGCTGACACTAACCAGCGCCCTCACACCTACACTCCCCCGAAACCGTTGTCGTACCCTCACCTGGACCCTAAATCGTCCCCATCCCCTAACCCTAAGCCTAGCCCGAACCCTAATGCTAACCCTTTCCTGAAGCCTTACCCTCACCCGTCCCATAATCCTAACCCGTAAGTTCACACTAACCCGCGCCCACACACGTACGCTCCTGCTAAACCATTGTTGTACCCTCACCTGGATCCTAAATCGTCCCCGTCCCCGAACCGTAACCCTAGCCCGAACCCTAACCCTAACCATTCACCGAATCCTTACCCACACACGTCCCCTAATCCTAACCCGTACGCTCACACTAACCCGCGCCCTCACACGTACGCTCCCCCTAAACCGTTGTCGTAACCTCACCTGGACACTAAACAGTCCCCATCCCCTAACCCTAGCCGTAGCCAGAAACCCAACCCTAACCCTTCCCTGAAGCCTTACCCTCACACGTCACATAATCCTAATCCGTACGCTCACACTAACCCGCGCCCTCACACGTACGCTTCCCCTAATCCGTTGTCGTACCCTCACCTGGACCCTAAACCGTCCCCGTCCCCTAACCCTAACCCTAGCCCGAACCCTAACCCTAACACTTCCCCGAAGCCTTACCCTCACCCGTCCCATAATCCTAACCCGTACGCTCACACTAACCTGAGCCCTCACACGTACGCTCCCCCTAAACAGTTGTCGTACCCTCACCTGGACACTAAACCGTCCCCATCACCTAACCCTAACCGTAGCACGAAAACTAACCCTAAGCCTTTCCCGAAGCCTTACACTCACCCGTCCCCTAATCCTAACCCGTACGCTCACACTAACCCACGCCCTCTCACGTACGCTCCCCCTAAACCGTTGTCGTACCCTCACCTCGACGCTAAACCATCCCCGTCCCCTAACCCTAACCCTAGCCCGAAACCTAACCCTAACCATTCTCCGAAGCCTTACCCTCATCCGGCCCCTAATCCAAACCCGTACGTTCACACTAACCTGCGCCCTCACATGTACGCTCCCCCTAAACCGTTGTTGTACCCTCACCTGCACCCTAAAACGTCCCCGTCCCCTAACCCTAACCCTAGCCCGAACCCTAACCCTAACCCTTCCAAGAAGCCTTACCCTCACACGTCCCCTAATCCTAACCCGTACGCTCACACTAACCCGCGCCCTCACACGAACGCTACCCCTAATCCGTTGTCGTACCCTCAGCTGGACCCTAAACCGTCCCCGTCCCCTAATGCTAACCCTAGCCCGAACCCTAACCCTAACCTTTTCC
Source organism: Leucopleurus acutus (assembly GCF_964270905.1). Taxonomy (NCBI): domain Eukaryota; kingdom Metazoa; phylum Chordata; class Mammalia; order Artiodactyla; family Delphinidae; genus Leucopleurus; species Leucopleurus acutus. Next base: position 117,613 of record NW_028139061.1, on the reverse strand, counting down.
TGAAGCCTTACCCTCACCCGTCCCCTAATCCTAACCCGTACGCTCACACTAACCCACGCCCTCACACGTACGCTCCCCCTAAACCGTTGTCGTACCCTCACCTGGACCCTAAACCGTCCCCATCCCCGAACCCTAACCCTAGCTCGAACCCACCCATAACCCTTCCCAGAAGCCTTACCCTCACCCGTCCCCTAATCCTAACCCGTACGCTCACACTAACCCACGCCCTCATACGTACGCTCTCCCTAAACCTTTGTCGTACCCTCACCTGGACTCTAAACCGTCCCCGTCCCCTAACCCTAACCCTAGCCCGAACCCTAACCATAACCCTTCCCCGAAGCCTTACCCTCACCCGTCCCCTAATCCTAACCCGTACGCTCACACTAACCCGCGCCCTCACACGTACGCTCCCACTAAACCGTTGTCATACGCTCACCAGGACCCTAAACCGTCCCCATCCCCTAACCCTAACCCTAGCCCGAACCCTAACCCTAACCCTTCCCCGAAGCCTTACCATCACCTGTCTCCTAATCCTAACCCATACGCTCACAGTAAACCGTGCCCTCACACGTGCGTTCCCCCTAAACCGTTGTCGTACCCTCACCTGGACCCTAAACCTTCCCCGTCCCCTCACCCTAACCCTAGCCCGAACCCTAATGCTAACACTTTTCCGAAGGCTTACCCTCACCCGTCACCTAATCCTAACCCATACGCCCACACTAACCCGCGCCCACACACGTACGCACCCCCTAAACCGTTGTCGTACCCTCACCTGCACCCTAAATCATCCTCAATCGCTAACCCTAATCCTAGCCCGAACCCTAACCCTAACCCTCCCCCGAAGCCTTACCCTCACCCATCCCATAATCCTAACCCTTACGCTCACACTAACACACGCCCTCACACATACGCTTCCCCTAAACCGTTGTTGTACCATCACCTGGACCCTAAAACGTCCCCGTCCCCTAACCCTAACCCTAGCCCGAACCCTAATCCTAACCATTCCCCGAAGCCTTACTCTCACCCGTCCCCTAATCCTAACCTGTACGCTCACACTCACCCGCGCCCTCACACGTACGCTCCCCCTAAACCGTTGTTGTACCATCACCTGGACCCTAAACCGTCCCCGTCCCCTTACCCTAACCCTAGCCCGAACCGTAACCCTAACGCTTCCCCGAAGCCTTACACTCACCCGTCCACTAATTCTAACCCGCACGCTCACACTAACCCGCGCCCTCACACGTACGCTCCCTGTAAACTGTTGTCGTACCCTCACCTGGACCCTAAACCGTCCCCGTCCCCTAACCCTAACCCTAGCCCGAACCCTAACCCTAAGCCTTTCCCGAAGCCTTACCCTCACCTGTCCCCTAATCCTAACCCGTACGCTCACACTAACCCGTGCCCTCACATGTACGCTCCCCATAAACCGTTGTCGTAACCTCACCTGGACCCTAAACCGTCCCCGTCCCCTAACCCTAACCCTAGCCCGTACCCTAACGCTAATCTTTCCCCGAAGCCTTACCCTCACCTGTGCCCTATTCCTAACCCGTACGCTCACACTAACCCACGCCCTCTGACGTGCACTCTCCCTAAACCGTTGTCGTACACTCACCTGGACCCTAAATCGACCCCAACCCCTAACCCTATCCCTAGCCCGTACCCTAACGCTAATCTTTCCCCGAAGCCTTACCCTCACCAGTCCCCTAATAATAACCCGTACGCTCACATTAACACGCGCTCTCACACGTACGCTCCTCCTAAACCGTTGTCGTACCCTCACCTGGACCCTAAACCGTGCCCATACCCTAACCCTAACCCTGGCCCGAAACCTAAACCTAACCTTTCCCCGAAGCCTTACCCTCACCCGTCCCATAATCCTAACCCGTACGCTCACACTAAGCCTCGCCCTCACACGTACGCTCCCCCTAAACCATTGTCGTACCCTCACCAGCACCCTAAACCGTCCCCGTCACCTAACACTAAACCTAGCCAGAACCCTAACCCTAACCCTTCCCCGAAGCCTTACGCTCACCTGTCCCCTAATCCTAACCCGTACGCTCACACTAACCCGCGCCCTCACACGTACCCTACTCCTTAACCGTTGTCGTACCCTCACCTGCACCCTAAACCATCCCGGTCCCCGAAATCTAACCCTAGCCAGAACCCTAAACCTAACCCTTCCCCGAAGCCTTACCCTCACCCGTCCCCTAATCCTAGCCCGTACGCTCACACAAACCCGTGCCCTCACACGTGCGCACCACCTAAACCGTTGTCGCACCCTCATCTGGACCCTAAACCGTCCCCGTCCCCTAACCCTAACCCTACCCGAACAATAACCCAAACCCTTCACTGAATCCTTACCCTCACACGTCCCCTAATCCTAACCCGTATGCTCACACTAACCCGCGCCCTCACACGTACGCTCCCCCTAAACCGTTGTCGTACCCTCACCCGGACCATAAACCGTCCCCGTCCCCTAACCCTAACCCTAGCCCGAACCCTAATGCTAACACTTTCCCGAAGCCTTACCCTCACCCGTCCCCTAATCCTAACCCGTACGTTCACACTAACCCACGCCCTCACACGTACACTCCCCCTAAACCGTTGTTGTATCCTCACCTGGACCCTAAAACGTCCCCGTCACCTAAACCTAGCCCTAGCCCGAACCCTAACCCTAACCATTCCCCGAAGCCTTACCCTAACCCGTCCCGCAATCCTAACCCGTACTCTCAAACTAACCCGTGCCCTCACACGTACGCTCCCCCTAAACCGTTGTCGTACCCTCACCTGGACCCTAAACCGTCCCCGTTCCCTAACCCTAACCCTATCCCGAACCCTAACCCTAACCCTTCACTGAATCCTTACTCTCACACCTCCCCTAATCGTAACCCGTACGCTCACACTAACCCGCGCCCTCACACATACGCTCCCCCTAAACCATTGTCATACCCTCACCTGGACCCTAAACCGTCCCCATCCCCGTCCCCTAACCCTAGCCCGAACCCTAACCCTAACCCTTCCCCGAAGCCTTACACTCACCCGTCCCCTAATCCTAAACCGTACGCTCACACTAATCCGCGCCCTCACACGTACGCTCCCCCAAAACCGTTGTCGTACCCTCACCTGGACCCTAAACCGTCCCCGTACCCTAACCCTAACCCTAGCCCGAACCCTAACCCTAACCCTTTCCCGAAGCCTTACCCTCACACATCCCCTAATCCTACCCCGTACGCTCACAATAACCCGCGCCCTCACATGTACGCTCCCCCTAAACCGTTGTCGTACCCTCACCTGGACCCAAAACCGTTCCCGTCCCCTAACCCTAAACCTAGCCCGAACCCTAACCCTAACCCTTCACCGAATCCTTACCCTCACACATCGCCTAATCCTAACCCGTATACTCACACTAACCCGCGCCCTCAAATGTACACTGCCCCTAAACAGTTTTCGTACCCTCACCTGGACCCTAATCCGTCCCCGTCCCCTAACTCTAACCCTAGCCCGAACCGTAACACTAACCCTTCCCCGAAGCCTTACCCTCACCCGTCCCATAATCCTAACCCGTATGCTGACACTAACCTGTTCCCTCACACGTACGCTTCCCCTAAACTGTTGTTGTACCCTCAGCTGCACCCTAAAACGTGCCCGTCCCCTAACCCTAACCCTAGCCCGAACCCTAACCCTAACCGTTCCCCGAAGCCTTACCCTCACCAGTCCCCTAATCCTAACCTGTACGCTCACACTAACCCGCGCCCTCACACGTACGCTCCCCCTAAACCGTTGTCGTACCCTCACCTGGACCCTAAACCGTCCCCGTCCCCTAACCCTAACCCTAGCCCGAACCCTAACCCTAACCGTTCCCCGAAACCTTAGTCTCACCCGTCTCCTAATCCTAACACATACGCTCACACTAACCCGCGCCCTCACACGTACGCTCCCCCTAAATCGTTTTCGTACCCTCACCTGGACCCTAAACCGTCCCATTCCCCTAACCCTAGCCCGAACCCTAACCCTAACCCTTCCCCGAAGCCTTACACTCACCCGTCCCCTAATCCTAACCCGTACGCTCACACTAACCCGCGCTCTCACACGTACGCTCCCCCTAAACCATTGTCGTAACCTCATCTGGACCCTATTCCGTCCCCGTCCCATAACCCTAACCCTAGCCCGGACCCTAACCTTAACGCTTACCCGAAGCCTTTTCCTCACCCGTCCAATAATCCTAACCCGTACACTTACACTAACACGCGCCCTCAGACGTATGCTCCCCCTAAACTGTTGTCGTACACTCACCTGGACCCTAAACCGTCCCCGTGCCCTAACGCTAAACCTAGCCCGAACCCTAACCCTAACCCTTCACCGAATCCTTACCCTCACACATCACCTAATCCTAACCCGTATACTCACACTAACCCGCGCCCTCAAATGTACACTCCCCCTAAACAGTTTTCGTACCCTCACCTGGACCCTAATCCGTCCCCGTCCCCTCACTCTAACCCTAGCCCGAACCGTAACACTAACCCTTCCCCGAAGCCTTGCCCTCAACCGTGCCCTAATCCTAACCCGAACGCTCACACTAACCCGCGCCCTCACACGTGCGCTCCCCCTAAACCGTTGTCGTACCCTCACCTAGACCCTAAACCGTCCCCGTCCCCTAAGCTTAAACCAAGCCCAAACCCTAATGCTAACCCTTTCCCGAAGCCTTACCCTCACCCGTCCCCTAATCCTAACCCATACGCTCACACTAAGCCACGCCCTCACACATACGCTCCCCCTAAACCGTTGTCGTGCCATCACCTGGACCCTAAACCGTCCCCGTCTCCTAACCCTAACCCTAGCCCGAACCCTAACCCTTCACCGAATCCTTACCCTTACACGTCCCCTAATCCTAACCCATATGCTCACACTAACCAGCACCCTCACACGTACGCTCCCCCTAAACCGTTGTCGTACGCTCCTGTGGACCCTAAACCGTCCCCGTTCCCTAACCCTAACCCCAGAACGAACCGTAACCCTAACCCTTCCCCGAAGCCTTACACTCACACGTCCCTAATTCTAACCCGTACGCTCACACTAACCCGCGCCCTCACACGTATACTCCGCCTAAACCGTTGTCGTACCCTCACTTGGACCCTAAACCGTCCCCGTCCCCTAACCCTAACCCTAGCCTGAACCCTAACCCTAACACTTCCCCGAAGCCTTACCCTCACTCGTCCCCTAATCCTAACCCATACGCTCACACTAACACGCGCCCTCACACGTACACTCCCCCTAAACCGTTGTCGTACCTTCACCTGGACCCTAAACCGTCCCCGTCCCCTAACCCTAACCCTAGCCTGAACCCTAACCCTAACACTTCCCCGAAGCCTTACCCTCACTCGTCCCCTAATCCTAACCCGTACGCTCACACTAACACGCGCCCTCACACGTACACTCCCCCTAAACCGTTGTCGTACCTTCACCTGGACCCTAAACCGTCCCCGTCCCCTAACCCTAACCCTAGCCCGAACCCTAACCCTATCCTTTCCCTGAAGCCTTACCCTCACCCGTCTCCTAATACTAACCCGTACGCTCACACTAACCCATGCCCTCACACATGCGCTCCCCCTAAACCGTTGTCGTACACTCACCTGGACCCTAAACCATCCCCGTCCCCTAACCCTAACCCTAACCCGAACCCTAATGCTAACCCTTTCCCAAAGACTTACCCTCACCGGTCACCTAATCCTAACCCGTACGGTCACACTAACCCGAGCCCTCACACGTACGCTCCCCATAAACTGTTGTCGTACCCTCACCTGGAACCCAAACCGTCCCCATACCCTAAATCTAACCCTAGCCCGAACCCTAACCCTAACCCTTCCCCGAAGCCTTAGCCTCACCCGTCCCTTAATCCTAACCCGTACGCTCACACTAAACCGCGCCCTCACACGTACACTCCCCCTAAACCGTTGTCGTTCACTCACCTGGACCCTAAACCGTCCCCGTCCCCTAACCCTATCCCTAGCCCGTACCCTAACGCTAATCCTTCCCCGAAGCCTTACCCTCACCCGTCCCATAATCCTAACCCGTACGCTCACATTAACATGCGCCCTCACACGTACGCTCCCCCTAAACAGTTGTCATACCCTCATCTGGACCCTAAACCGTCCCCATACCCTAACCCTAACCCTTCCCCGAAGCCTTACCCTCACCCGTCCCCCAGTCCTAACCCGTACGCTCACACTAACCCATGCCCTCAGACGTACTCTCCGCCTAAACCATTGTCATACACTCTCCTGGACCCTAAAACGTCCCCGTAACCTAGCCCTAACCCGAACCCTAACCCTAACCCTATCCCTTCCCCGAAGGCTTACCCTCACCCGTCCCCTAATCCTAACCCGTACGCTCACACTAATCCATGCCCTCACACGTACGCTCCCCCGAAAAGGTTGTCGTAACCTCACTTGTACCCTAAACCGTCTCCGTCCAATAACCCTAACCCTAACCCTAGGCTGAACCCTAACCCTAACCCTTCCCCGAAGCCTTACCCTCACCCGTCCCCTAATCCTAACCCGTACGCTCATATTAAACCACGCCCTCACACGTACGTTCCCCATAAACCGTTGTCATACCCTCACCTGGACCCTAAATCTTCCCCGACCCCTAAACCTAACCCTAGCCCGAACCCTAACCCGAACCCTTCCCCGAAGCCTTACCCTCACCAGTCCCCTAATCCTAACCTGTACACTCACACTAACCTGTGCCCTCACACGTTCGCTCCCCCTAAACCGTTGTCGTACCCTCACCTGGACCCTAAACCGTCCCCGTCCCCTAACGCTAACCCTAGACCGAACCCTAATGCTAACCCTTTCCCGAAGCCCTACCCTCACCCGTTCCCTAATCCTAACCCGTACGCTCACAATAACCCGCGCCCTCACACGTTCGCTCCCCCTACACCGTTGTCGTAGCCTCACCAGGACCCTAAAACGTCCCCATCCCCTAACCCTAACCCTAGCCCGTACCCTAACCCTAACGCTTCCCTGAAGCCTTACCCTCACCCGTCCCCTAAACCTAACAAGTACGCTCACACTAACCCACGCCCTCACACGTGCGCTCCCCCTAAACCGTTGTCGTACACTCACCTGGATCCTAAACCATCCCCGTCCCCTAACCCTAGCCCAAGCCCGAACCCTAATGCTAACCCTTTCCCGAAGCCTTACCCTCACCCGTCCCATAATCCTAACCCGTAAGCTCACACTAACCCACGCCCGCACACGTACGCTCCCGCTCAACCACTGTTGTACCCTCACCTGGTTCCTAAACCGTCCCCGTCCCTTAACCTTAACCCTAGCCCGAACCCTAACCCTAACCCTTCTCCGAATCCTTACCCACACACGTCCCCTAATCCTAACCCGTACGCTCACACTAACCCGCGCCCTCACACAAACGCTCCCCCTAAACCGTTGTCGTACCCTCACCTGGACACTAAACAGTCCCTGTCCCCTAACCCTAGCCGTAGCCCGAACCCTAACCCTAACACTTCCCCGAAGCCTTACCCTAACCCGTCCCCTAATCCTAACCCGTACGCTCACACTAACCCGCGCCCTCCCACATACGCTCCCCCTAAACCGTTGTCGTACCCTCACCTGGACTCTAAACCGTCCCCATCCCCTAACCCTAACCCTAGCCCGAACCCTAACCATAACCCTTCCCCGAAACCTTACCCTCACCCATCACTTAATCCTAACCCGTACGCTCACACTAACCCACGCCCTCACACGTACGCTCCCCCTAAACCGTTGTCATAACCTCATCTGGACCCTAAACCGTCCCCGTCCCCTAACCCTAACCCTAGCCCGAACCCTAACCCTAACCATTCCCCGAAGCCTTATACTCACCCGTCCCCTAATCCTAACCCGTACGCTCACTCTATCCCGCGCCGTCACACGTGCGTTCCCCCTAAACCGTTGTCGTACCCTCACCTGGACCCTAAACAATCCCCGTCCCCTAACCCTAACCCTAACCCGAACCCTAATGCTAACCCTTTCCCGAAGCCTTACCCTCACCCATCCCTTAATCCTAACCTGTACGCTCACACTAACCCGTGCCCTCACACGTACGCTCCCCCTAAACCGTTGTCGTACCCTCACCTGGACCCAAAACCGTCCCCGTCCCCTAACCCTAACCCTAGCCCGAACCATAACCCTAACCCTTCACCAAATCCTTACCCTCACACGTTTCCTAATCCTAACCCGTACGCTTACACTAACCCGTGCCCTCACACGTGCGATCCCCCTAAACCGTTGTCGTACCCTCACCTGTTCCCTAAACCGTCCCCGCTTTTAACCCTAACACTAGCCCAATCCCTAATGCTAGCCCTTTCCCGAAGCCTTACCCTCACACGTCCCCTAATCCTAAACCGTACGCTCACACTAACCCGCGCCCTCACACGTGCGCTCCCCCTAAACCGTTGTCGTACCCTCACCTAGACCCTAAACCGTCCCCGTCCCCTAAGCTTAAACCAAGCCCAAACCCTAATGCTAACCCTTTCCCGAAGCCTTACCCTCACCCGTCCCCTAATCCTAACCCATACGCTCACACTAAGCCACGCCCTCACACATACGCTCCCCCTAAACCGTTGTCGTGCCATCACCTGGACCCTAAACCGTCCCCGTCTCCTAACCCTAACCCTAGCCCGAACCCTAACCCTTCACCGAATCCTTACCCTTACACGTCCCCTAATCCTAACCCATATGCTCACACTAACCAGCACCCTCACACGTACGCTCCCCCTAAACCGTTGTCGTACGCTCCTGTGGACCCTAAACCGTCCCCGTTCCCTAACCCTAACCCCAGAACGAACCGTAACCCTAACCCTTCCCCGAAGCCTTACACTCACACGTCCCTAATTCTAACCCGTACGCTCACACTAACCCGCGCCCTCACACGTATACTCCGCCTAAACCGTTGTCGTACCCTCACTTGGACCCTAAACCGTCCCCGTCCCCTAACCCTAACCCTAGCCTGAACCCTAACCCTAACACTTCCCCGAAGCCTTACCCTCACTCGTCCCCTAATCCTAACCCATACGCTCACACTAACACGCGCCCTCACACGTACACTCCCCCTAAACCGTTGTCGTACCTTCACCTGGACCCTAAACCGTCCCCGTCCCCTAACCCTAACCCTAGCCTGAACCCTAACCCTAACACTTCCCCGAAGCCTTACCCTCACTCGTCCCCTAATCCTAACCCGTACGCTCACACTAACACGTGCCCTCACACGTACACTCCCCCTAAACCGTTGTCGTACCTTCACCTGGACCCTAAACCGTCCCCGTCCCCTAACCCTAACCCTAGCCCGAACCCTAACCCTATCCTTTCCCTGAAGCCTTACCCTCACCCGTCTCCTAATACTAACCCGTACGCTCACACTAACCCATGCCCTCACACATGCGCTCCCCCTAAACCGTTGTCGTACACTCACCTGGACCCTAAACCATCCCCGTCCCCTAACCCTAACCCTAACCCGAACCCTAATGCTAACCCTTTCCCAAAGACTTACCCTCACCGGTCACCTAATCCTAACCCGTACGGTCACACTAACCCGAGCCCTCACACGTACGCTCCCCATAAACTGTTGTCGTACCCTCACCTGGAACCCAAACCGTCCCCATACCCTAAATCTAACCCTAGCCCGAACCCTAACCCTAACCCTTCCCCGAAGCCTTAGCCTCACCCGTCCCTTAATCCTAACCCGTACGCTCACACTAAACCGCGCCCTCACACGTACACTCCCCCTAAACCGTTGTCGTTCACTCACCTGGACCCTAAACCGTCCCCGTCCCCTAACCCTATCCCTAGCCCGTACCCTAACGCTAATCCTTCCCCGAAGCCTTACCCTCACCCGTCCCATAATCCTAACCCGTACGCTCACATTAACATGCGCCCTCACACGTACGCTCCCCCTAAACAGTTGTCATACCCTCATCTGGACCCTAAACCGTCCCCATACCCTAACCCTAACCCTTCCCCGAAGCCTTACCCTCACCCGTCCCCCAGTCCTAACCCGTACGCTCACTCTAACCCATGCCCTCAGACGTACTCTCCGCCTAAACCATTGTCATACACTCTCCTGGACCCTAAAACGTCCCCGTAACCTAGCCCTAACCCGAACCCTAACCCTAACCCTATCCCTTCCCCGAAGGCTTACCCTCACCCGTCCCCTAATCCTAACCCGTACGCTCACACTAATCCATGCCCTCACACGTACGCTCCCCCGAAAAGGTTGTCGTAACCTCACTTGTACCCTAAACCGTCTCCGTACAATAACCCTAACCCTAACCCTAGGCTGAACCCTAACCCTAACCCTTCCCCGAAGCCTTACCCTCACCCGTCCCCTAATCCTAACCCGTACGCTCATATTAAACCACGCCCTCACACGTACGTTCCCCATAAACCGTTGTCATACCCTCACCTGGACCCTAAATCTTCCCCGACCCCTAAACCTAACCCTAGCCCGAACCCTAACCCGAACCCTTCCCCGAAGCCTTACCCTCACCAGTCCCCTAATCCTAACCCGTACGCTCACTCTATCCCGCGCCGTCACACGTGCGTTCCCCCTAAACCGTTGTCGTACCCTCACCTGGACCCTAAACAATCCCCGTCCCCTAACCCTAACCCTAACCCGAACCCTAATGCTAACCCTTTCCCGAAGCCTTACCCTCACCCATCCCTTAATCCTAACCTGTACGCTCACACTAACCCGTGCCCTCACACGTACGCTCCCCCTAAACCGTTGTCGTACCCTCACCTGGACCCAAAACCGTCCCCGTCCCCTAACCCTAACCCTAGCCCGAACCATAACCCTAACCCTTCACCAAATCCTTACCCTCACACGTTTCCTAATCCTAACCCGTACGCTTACACTAACCCGTGCCCTCACACGTGCGATCCCCCTAAACCGTTGTCGTACCCTCACCTGTTCCCTAAACCGTCCCCGCTTTTAACCCTAACACTAGCCCAATCCCTAATGCTAGCCCTTTCCCGAAGCCTTACCCTCACACGTCCCCTAATCCTAAACCGTACGCTCACACTAACCCGCGCCCTCACACGTACGCTCCCCCTAAACCGTTGTCGTACTCTCACCTGAACCCTAAACCCTCCCTGTCCCCTAACCCTAACCCTAGCCCGAACCCTAACCCTAACCCTTCCCCGAAGCCTTACCCTCACCCGTCCCCTAATCCTAACCCGTACGCTCACACTAACCCGTGCCCTCACACGTACGCTCCCCCTAAAACGTTGTCGTACCCTCACCTGGACCCTAAACCGTCCCCGTCCCCTAACCCTAACCCTAGCCCGAACCCTAACCCTAACCCTAACCCCTCTGCGAAGCCTTACCCTCACCCGTCCCATAATCCTAACCCGTAAGCTCACACTAACCCGCGCCCACACACGTACGCTCCTGCTAAACCATTGTTATACCCTCACCTGGATCCTAAATCGTCCCCGTCCCCGAACCGTAACCCTAGCCCGAACCCTAACCCTAACCCTTCACCGAATCCTTACCCACACACGTCCCCTAATCCTAACCCGTACGCTCACACTAACCCGCGCCCTCACACGTACGCTCCCCCTAAACCGTTGTCGTAACCTCACCTGGACACTAAACAGTCCCCATCCCCTAACCCTAGCCGTAGCCCGAAACCCAACCCTAACCCTTCCCTGAAGCCTTACCCTCACCCGTCCCATAATCCTAATCCGTACGCTCACACTAACCCGCGCCCTCACACGTACGCTTCCCCTAATCTGTTGTCGTACCCTCACCTGGACCCTAAACCGTCCCCGTCCCCTAACCCTAACCCTAGCCCGAACCCTAACCCTAACACTTCCCCGAAGCCTTACCCTCACCCGTCCCATAATCCTAACCCGTACGCTCACACTAACCTGCGCCCTCACACGTACGCTCCCCCTAAACAGTTGTCGTACACTCACCTGGACACTAAACCGTCCCCGTCCCCTAACCCTAACCGTAGCCCGAACCCTAACCCTAACACTTCCCCGAAGCCTTACCCTCACCCATCCACCAACCTAACCTGAACGCTCACACTAACACGCGCCCTCAGACGTACGCTCCCCCTAAACCGTTGTCGTACCCTCACCTGGACCCTAAACCGTTCCCGTCCCCTAACCCTAAACCTAGCCCGAACACTAACCCTAACACTTCACCAAATCCTTACACTCACACGTCACCTAATCCTAACCCGTACGCTCACACTAACCCGCACCCGCACACGTACGCTCCCCCTAAACCGTTGTCGTACGCTCACCTGGACCCTAAACCGTCCCCGTCCCCTAACCCTAACCCTAGACCGAACCCTAACCCTAACTCTTCCCCGAAGCCTTACCCTCACCCGTCCCCTAATCCTAACCCGTATGCTCACACTAACCCGCGCGCTCACACGTACGCTCCCCCGAAACCGTTGTCGTACCCTCACCTGGACCCTAAATCGTCCCCATCCCCTAACCCTAACCCTAGCCCGAACCCTAACCCTAACCCTAGCCCGAACCCTAACCCTAACCCTTCCCCGAAGCCTTACACTCACCCGTCCCCTAATCCTAACCCGTACGCTCACACTAACCCACGCCCTCTCACGTACGCTCCCCCTAAACCGTTGTCGTACCCTCACCTCGACCCTAAACCGTCCCCGTCCCCTAACCCTAACCCTAGCCCGAAACATAACCCTAACCTTTTCCTGAAGCCTTACCCTCACCCTTCCCCTAATCCTAAACCGTACGCTCACACTAACCCGCGCCCTCATACGTACGCTCCCCCTAAACCGTTGTCGTACCCTCACCTGGACTCTAAACCGTCCCAGTCCCCTAACCCTAACCCGAACCCTAACCCTAATCCTTTCCCGAAACCTTAACATCACCCGTCCCCTAATCCAAACACGTACGCTCACACTAACCCGCGTCCTCACACGTACGCTCCCCCTAATCCGTTGTCGTACCCTCACCTGGAACCTAAACCATGCCCATCCCCTAACCTTGGCCCGAACCCAAACCCTAAAACTTCCCCGAAGCCTTACCCTCACCCGTCCCCCAATCCTAACCCGTACGCTCACACTAAGCCTCGCGCTCACACGTACGCTCCCCCTAAACCGTTGTCGTACCCTCACCAGGACCCTAAACCGTCCCCGTCCCCTAAACCTAACCCTAGCCCGAACCCTAACCCTAACCCTTCCCCGAAGCCTTACCCTCACCCGTACCCTAATCCTAACCCGTACGCTCACACTAACCCGCGCCCTCACACGTACGCTCCCCCTAAACCGTTGTCGTAACCTCATCTGGACCCTAATTCGTCCCCATCCCCTAACCCTAACCCTAGCCTGAACCCTAACCCTAACCGTTCCCCGAAGCCTTACACTCACCCGTCCCCTAATCCTAACCCATACGCTCACAGTAAACCGTGCCCTCACACGTGCGCTCCCCCTAAACCGTTGTCGTACCCTCACGTGGACCTTAAACCGTCCCCGTCCCCTAACCCTAACGGTAGCCCGAACCCTAACCCTTCACCGAATCCTTACCCTCACACGTCCCCTAATCTTAACCCGTACGCTCACACTAACCCGTGCCCTCACACGTACGCTTCCCCTAACCGTTGTTGTACCCTCACACGGACCCTCAACCGTCCCCGTCCCCTAACCCTAACCCTAGCCCGAACCCTAACCCTAACCCTTCCCCGAAGCCTTACCCTTACCCGTCCCCTAATCCTAACCCGTACGCTCACACTAACCCACGCCCTCACACGTATGCTCCCCCTAAACCGTTGTTGTACCCTCAACTGGACCCTAAAACGTCCCCGTACCCTAACCCTAACCCTAGCCCGAAACCTAACCCTAACCATTCTCCGAAGCCTTACCCTCATCCGTCCCCTAATCCAAACCCGTACGCTCACACTAACCCGCGCCCTCACATGTACGCTACCCCTAGACCGTTGTTGTACCCTCACCTACACCCTAAAACGTCCCCGTCCCCTAACCCTAACCCTAGCCCGAACCCTAACCCTAACCCTTCAAAGAAGCCTTACCCTCACACGTCCCCTAATCCTAACCCGTACGCTCACACTAACCCGCGCCCTCACACGAACGCTACCCCTAATCCGTTGTCGTACCCTCAGCTGGACCCTAAACCGTCCCCGTCCCCTAATGCTAACCCTAGCCCGAACCCTAAACCTAACCCTTCCCCGAAGCCATACCATCACCCGTCCCCTAATCCTAACCCGTATGCTCACACTAACCCGCACACTCACACGTACGCTCTCCCTAAACCGTTGTCGTACCCTCACCTGGACCCTAAACCGTCCCTGTCCCCTAACCCTAACCCTAGCCCGAACCCTAACCCTAACCCTTCCCTGAAGCCTTACCCTCACCCGTCCCCTAATCCTAAACCGTACGCTCACACTAACCCGTGGCCTCACACGTACGCTCCCCCGAACCGTTGTCGTACCCTCACCTGGACCCTAAATCGTCCCCATCCCCTAACCCTAAGCCTAGCCCGAACCCTAACCCTAACCCTTCCTCATAGCCTTACACTCACCCGTCCCCTAATCCTAACCCGTACGCTCACACTAACCCGCGCCCTGTCACTTACGCTCCACCTAAACCGTTGTCGTACCCTCACCTGGACCCTAAACCGTCCCTGTCCCCTAACCCTAACCCTAGCCCGAACCCTAACCCTAACCTTTTCCTGAAGCCTTACCCTCAACCGTCCCCTAATCCTAACCCATACGCTCACACTAACCCGCGCCCTCACACGTACGCTCCCCCTAAACCGTTGTCGTACCGTCACCTGGACCCTAAACCGTCCCCATCCCCTAACCCTAACCCTAGCCCGAACCCACCCGTAACCCTTCCCAGAAGCCTTACCCTCACCCGTCCCCTAATCCTAACCCGTACGCTCACACTAACCCACGCCCTCATACGTACGCTCCCCCTAAACCGTTGTCGTACCCTCACCTGGACTCTAAACCGTCCCCGTCCCCTAATCCTAACCCTAGCCCGAACCCTAACCCTAACCCTTCCCGGAAGCCTTACCCTCACCCGTCCCCTAATCCTAACCCGTACGCTCACACTAACCCGCGCCCTCACACGTACGCTCCCCCTATACCGTTGTCGTACGCTCACCAGGACCGTAAACCGTCCCCATCCCCTAACCCTAACCCGAGCCCGAACCCTAACCCTAACCCTTCCCCGAAGCATTACACTCACCCGTCCCCTAATCCTAACCCGTACGCTCACACTAACCCGCACCCTCACACGTACGTTCCCCCTAAACCTTTGTCGTAAACTCATCTGGACCCTAATCCGTCCCCGTCCCCTAACCCTAACCCTAGCCCGAACCCTAACCCTAACCCTTCCCCGAAGCCTTACCATCACCTGTCCCCTAATCCTAACCCATACGCTCACAGTAAACCGTGCCCTCACACGTGCGCTCCCCCTAAACCGTTGTCGTACCCTCACCTGGACCCTAAACCTTCCCCGTCCCCTCACCGTAACCCTAGCCCGAACCCTAACCCTAACCCTTCCGCGAAGCCTTACCATCACCCGTCCCCTAATCCTAACCCGTACGCTCACACTAACCCACGCCCTCAGACGTGCACTCTCCCTAAACCGTTGTCGTTCACTCACCTGGACCCTAAACCGTCCCCAACCCGTAACCCTATCCCTAGCCCGTACCCTAACGCTAATCCTTCCCCGAAGCCTTACCCTCACCCGTCCCGTAATAATAACCCGTACGCTCACATTAACACGCGCTCTCACACGTACGCTCCTCCTAAACCGTTGTCGTACCCTCACCTGGACCCTAAACAGTGCCCATACCCTAACCCTAACCCTGGCCCGAAACCTAAACCTAACCTTTCCCCAAAGCCTTACCCTCACCCGTCCCATAATCCTAACCCGTACGCTCACACTAACCCGCGCCCTCACACGTACCCTACTCCTTAACCGTTGTCGTACCCTCACCTGCACCCTAAACCATCCCGGTCCCCGAAATCTAACCCTAGCCAGAACCCTAAACCTAACCCTTCCCCGAAGCCTTACCCTCACCCATCCCCTAATCCTAGCCCGTACGCTCACACAAACCCGTGCCCTCACACGTGCGCACCCCCTAAACCGTTGTCGCACCCTCATCTGGACCCTAAACCGTCCCCGTCCCCTAACCCTAACCCTAGCTCGAAACCTAACCCTAACCGTTCACTGAATCCTTACACTCACCCGTCCCCTAATCCTAACCCATACGCTCACACTAACCCGCGCCCTCACACGTACGCTCCCCCTAAACCGTTGTCGTACCCTCACCTACACCCTAAACCATCCCCGTCCCCTAACCCTAACCCTAGCCCGAAACCTAAACCTAACCTTTCCCCAAAGCCTTACACTCACCCGTCCCATAATCCTAACCCGTACGCTCACACTAACCCGCGCCCTCACACGTACCCTCCCCCTTAACCGTTGTCGTACCCTCACCTGTACCCTAAACCATCCCGGTCCCCGAAACCTAACCCTAGCCCGAACCCTAAACCTAACACTTCCCCGAAGCCTTACCCTCACCCCTCCCCTAATCCTAGCCCGTACGCTCACACAAACCCGTGCCGTCACACGTGCGCACCCCCTAAACCGTTGTCGTACCCTCACCTGGACCCTAAACCGTCCCCGTCCCCTAACCCTAACCCGAGCCCAAACCCTAATGCTAACCCTTTCCAGAAGCCTTACCCTCACGCGTCCCCTAATCCCAACCCGTACGCTCACACTAACCCGCGCCCTCACACGTACACTCCCTCTAAACCGTTGTCGTACACTCACCTGGACCCTAAACCGTCCCCGTCCCCTAACCCTAGCCCTAGCCCGAACCCTAACCCTAAAGCTTCCCCGAAGCCTTACCCTTACCCGACCCCTAATCCTAACCCGTACACTCACACTAACCCGTGCCCTCACACATATGCTCCCCCTAAACTGTTGTCGTACCCTCAACTGGACCCTAAACCGTCCCCGTCCCCTAACCCTAAACCTAGCCCGAACATTAACCCTAACCCTTCCCCGAAGCCTTACCCTCACCCGGCCCCTAATCCTAACTCGTACGCTCACACTAACCCGCGCCCTCACACGTGCGCTCCGCCTAAACCGTTGTCGTATCCTCACCTGGACCCTAAACCGTCCCCGTCCCCTAACCCTAACCCTAGCCCGAACCCTAACCCTAACCCTTTCCCGAAGCCTTACCCTCACCCGCCCCTAATCCTCACCCGTACGCTCACACTAACCCGCGCCCTCACACATACACTCCCCCTAAACCTTTATCGTACCTTCACCTGGACCCTAAACCGTCCCCGTCCCCTAACCCTAACCCTAGCCCGAACTCTAACCCTAACCCTTCCCCGAAGCCTTACCCTCACCCGTCCCCTAATCCTAACCCGTACGCTCACACTGACCTGCGGCCTCATACATACGGTCCCGCTAAACCGTTGTCGTACCCTCACCTGAACACTAAACCGTCCCCTTCCCCTAACCCTAACCCTAGCCCGAACCCTAACCCTAAGCCTTTCCCGAAGCCTTACCCTCTCATGTCCCCTAATCCTAACCCATACTCTCACACTAACCCGCGCCCTCACACGTACGCTCCCCATAATCCGTTGTCGTAACATCACATGGACCCTAAACCGTCCCCCTCCCCTAACCCTAACCCTAGCCCGAACCCTAACCCTAACTCTTCCCCGAAGCCTTACCTTCAGCCGTCCCCTAATCCTAACACGTACGCTCACACTATCCTGCGCCCTCAAACGTACGCTCCCCCTAAACCGTTGTCGTACGCTCACCTGGACCCTAAACCGTCCCCATCCCCTAACCCTAACCGTAGCCCTAACCCTAATGCTAACCCTTTCCCGAAGCCTTACCCTCACCCGTCCCCTAATCCTAACCCGTACGCTCACACTAAGCCGCGCCCTCACACGTACGCTACCCCTAAACCGTTGTCGTAACCTCACCTGCACCCTAAACCGTCCCCGTCCCCTAACCCTAACCCTAGACCGAACCCTAACCCTAAGCCTTTCCCGAAGCCTTACCCTCACCCGTCCCGTAATCCTAACCCGTACGCTCACACTAAACCACACCCTCACACGTACGCTCCCCCTAAACCGTTGTCGTACCCTCACCTGGAACCCAAACCATCCCCGTACCCTAAATCTAACCCTAGCCCGAACATTAACCCTAACCCTTCCCTGAAGCCTTACCCTCACCCGTCCCCACATCCTAACCCGTACCCTCACACTAACCCGCGCCCTCACACGTACGCTGCCCCTAAACCGTTGTTGTACCCTGACCTGCACCCTAAACCATCCCCGTCCCCTAATCCTAACTCTAGCCCGAACCCTAACCCTAACCCTTCACCGAATCCTTACCCTCACACGTCCCCTAATCCTAACCCGTACGCTCACACTAACCCGCGCCCTCGCACGTATGCTCCCCCTAAACCGTTGTCGTACCCTAACCTGGACCCTAAACCATCCCCGTCCCCTAACCCTAACCCTAGCCCGAACCGTAACCCTAACGCTTCCCCGAAGCCTTACACTCACCCGTCCCCTAATTCTAACTCGTACGCTCACACTAACACGCGCCCTCACACGTACGCTCCCCCAAAACCGTTGTCGTACCCTCACCTGGACCCTAAACCGTCCCAGTCCCCTAACCCTAACCCTAGCCCGAAGCCTAACCCTAACCCTTCCCCGAACCCTTACCCTCACCCGTCCCCTAATCCTAACCCGTACACTCACACTAACCCGCGCCCTCACACGTACACTCCCCCTAAACCGTTGTCGTACACTCAACTGGACCCTAAACCGTCCCCGAACCCCTAACCCTATCCCTAGCCCGTACCCTAACGCTAACACTTCCCCGAAGCCTTACCCTCACCCGTACCCTAATCCTAACCCGTACGCTCACACTAACCCGTGCCCTCACACGTACGGTCCCCATAAACCGTTGTCGTACCCTCACCTGGACCCTAAACCGTCCCTGTCCCCTAAATCTAATCCTAGCCCGAACCCTAACCCTAACCCTTCCCCGAAGCCTTACTCTCACCCGTCCCCTAATCCTAACCCGTACGCTCACAGTAACCCGCGCACTCACACGTACGCTCTCCCTAAACCGTTGTCGTACCCTCACCTGGACCCTAAAATGTCCCCGTCCCCTAACACTAACCCTAGCCCGAACCCTAACCCTAAGCCTTTCCCGAAGCCTTAGCCTCACCCATCCCCTAATTCTAACCCGTACGCTCACAATAACCCGCGCCCTCACACGTACCCTCCCCCTAAACCATTGTCGTACACTCACCTGGACCCTAAACCGTCCCCGTCCCCTAACCCTATCCCTAGCCCGTACCCTAACGCTAACACTTCCCCGAAGCCTTCCCCTCACCCGTCCCCTAATCCTAAACTGTACGCTCACACTAACACGCGCCCTCACACGTACGCTCCCCCTAAACCGTTGTCGTACCCTCACCTGGACCCTAAACCGTCCCCGTCCTCTAACGCTAACCCTAGCCCAAACCCTAACCCTAACCCTTCACCGAATCCTTACCCTCACACGTCCCCTAATCCTAAACCGTACGCTCACACTAACCCGCGCCCTCACACGTACGCTCCCCCTAAACCGTTGTCGTAACCTCAACTGGATCCTAAACCTTCCCCGTACCCTAACCCTAACCCTAGCCCAAACCCTAACCCTAACCCTTCTCCGAAGCCTTGCCCTCACCCGTCCCCTAATCCTAACCCGTACGGTCACACTAACCCGCGCCCTCACACGTGCGCTCCCCCTAAACCGTTGTCATACCCTCACCTACACCCTAAACCATCCCGGTCCACGAACCCTAACCCTATCCCGAACCCTAAACATAACCCTTCCCCGAAACCTTGCCCTCACCCGTCCCCTAATCCTAACCCGTACGGTCACACTAACCCGCGCCCTCACACGTACGCTTCCCCTAAACCGTTGTCGTACCCTCACCTGGACCCTAAACAGTCCCCATGCCCTAACCCTAACCCTAGCCCGAACCCTAACCCTAACACTTCCCCGAAGCCTTACCCTCACCCGTCCCAAAATCCTAACTCGTACGCTCAAACTAACATGCGCCCTCACACGTACGGTCCCCCTAAACCGTTGTCGTACCGTCACCTGGTCCCTAAACCGTCCCCGTCCCCTAACCCTAACGGTAGCCCGAACCCTAACCCTTCACCGAATCCTTACCTTCACACGTCCCTTAATCCTAACCCGTACGCTCACACTAACCTGCGCCCTCACACGTACGCTTCCCCTAACCGTTGTTGTACCCTCACACGGACCCTAAACCGTCCCCGTCCCCTAACCCTAACCCTAGCCCGAACCCTAATGTTAACCATTTCCCGAAGCCTTACCCTCACCCGTCCCCTAATCCTAACCTGTTCGCTCACACTAACCCGTGCCCTCACACGTACGCTCCCCCTAAACCGTTGTCGTACCCTCACTTGGAGCTTAACCCGTCCCCGTCCCCTAACCCTAACCCTAGCCCGAACCCTAAACCTAACCCTTCCCCAAATCCTTGCCCTCACCCGTCCCCTAATCCTAACCCGTACGGTCACACTAACCCGCGCCCTCACACGTGCATTCCCCCTAAACCATTGTCATACCCTCACCTAGACTCTAAACCGTCCCCGTCCCCTAACCCTAACCCTAGCCCGAACCCTAACCCTAACCCTTCCCCGAAGCCTTACCCTCACCTGTTC
This sequence comes from Leucopleurus acutus, assembly GCF_964270905.1. Classification (NCBI taxonomy): domain Eukaryota; kingdom Metazoa; phylum Chordata; class Mammalia; order Artiodactyla; family Delphinidae; genus Leucopleurus; species Leucopleurus acutus. The sequence goes on along the minus strand of NW_028139061.1, from coordinate 96,817 downwards.
CCTAATCCTAACCTGAACGCTCACACTAACCCGCGCCTTCACACGTACGCTCCTCCAATACCGTTGTCGTACCCTCACCTGGACCCTAAACCGTCCCCTTCTCCTAACCCTAACCCTAGCCCGAACCCTAACCATAACCCTTCTCCGAAGCCTTACCCTCACCCGTCCCCTAATCCTAACTCGTACGCTCACACTAACCCGCGCCCTCACACGTACGCTCCCCCTAAACCGTTGTCGTAACCTCATCTGGATCCTAAACTATCCCTGTCCCCTAACCCTAATCCTAGCCCGAACCCTAACCCTAACCCTTCCCCGAAGCCTTACACTCACCCGTCCCCTAATCCTAACCCGTACGCTCACACTAACCCACGCCCTGGCACGTACGCTCCGCCTAAACCGTTGTCGTACCCTCACCTGGACCCTAAACCGTCCCCGTCCCCTAACCCTAACCCTAGCCCGAACCGTAACCCTAACCCTTCCCCGAAGCCTTACCATCACCCGTCCCCTAATCCTAACCCATACGCTCACAGTAAACCGTGCCCTCACACGTGCGCTCCCCCTAAACCGTTGTCGAACCCTCACCTGGACCCTAAACCTTCCCCGTCCCCTCACCCTAACCCTAGCCCGAACCCTAATGCTAACACTTTTCCGAAGGCTTACCCTCACCCGTCCCCTAATCCTAACCCATACGCCCACACTAACCTGCGCCCTCACACGTACGCTCCCCCTAAACCGTTATCGTACCCTCACCTGCACCCTAAACCGTCCCCGTCCCCTAACCCTAACCCTAGCCCGAACCCTAACCCTAACACTTCCCCGAAGCCTTACCCTCACCCGTCCCCTAATCCTAAGCTGTACGCTCACACTAACCCGCGCCCTCACACGTACGCTCCCCCTAAACCATTCTCGTACGCTCACCTGGACCCAAAACCGTCCCCGTCCTCTAACCCTAACCCTAGCCCGAACCCTAACCCTAACCCTTCACCAAATCCTTACCCTCACACGTCCCCTAATCCTAACCCGTACGCTCACACTAACCCGCGCCCTCACACGTACGGTCCCCCTAAACCGTTGTCGTATGCTCATCTGGACCCTAAACCGTCCCCGTCTCCTTACCCTAACCCTAGCCCGAACCATAACCCTATCCCTTCCCCGAAGCCTTACCCTCACCCGTCCCCTAATCCTAACCCGTACGCTCACACTAACCCGTGCCCTCACACGTACGCTCCCCCTAAAAGGTTGTCGTAACCTCACTTGGACCCTAAACCGTCCCCGTCCAATAACCCTAACCCTAACCCTAGGCTGAAACCTAACCCTCACCCTTCTCAGAAGCCTTGCCGTCAACCGTCCCTTAATCCTAAACCGTACGCTCACACTAACCCGTGCCCTCACACGTGCGCTCCCCCTAAACCGGTCAAACCCTTACCTGGACCCTAAGCCGTCCCCGTCCCCTAACCCTAACCCTAGGCCGAACTCTAATGCTAACCGTTCCCCGAAGCCTTACCCTCACACGTCCCCTAATCCTAACCCGTACGCTCACACTAACCCGCGCCCTCACACGTATGATTCCCCTAAACCGTTGTTGTACCCTCACACGGACCCTAAAACGTCCCCGTTCCCTAACCCTAACCCTAGCCCGAACCCTAACCCTAACAATTCCCCGAAGCCTTACCCTCACCCATCCCCTAATCCTAACCTGTACACTCAAACTAACCCACGCCCTCACACGTACGCTCCCCCTAAACTGTTGTCGTACCCTCACTTGGACCCTAAACCGTTCCCATCCCCTAACCCTAACCCTAGACCGAACCCTAACCCTAACACTTCCCCGAAGCCTTACGCTCACCTGTCCCCTAATCCTAACCCGTACACTCACACTAACCTGCGCCCTCACACGTACGCTCCCCCTAAACCATTGTCGTACCCTCACCTGCACCCTAAACCATCCCGGTCCCCGAAACCTAATCCTAGCCCGAACCCTAAACCTAACCCTTCCCCGAAGCCTTACCCTCACCTATCCCCTAATCCTAAACTGTACGCTCAAACTAACCCGCGCCCTCACACGTACGCTCCCCCTAAACCGTTGTCGTACCCTCACCTGGACCCTACAACGTCCCCGTCCCCTAACCCTAACCCTAGCCCGAACCCTAACTCTTCACCGAATCCTTACCCTCACACGTCCCCTAATCCTAACCCGTACGCTCACACTAACCAGCGCCCTCACACATGCGCTCCCCCTAAACCGTTGTAGTACGCTCACCTGGACCCTAAACCGTCCCCGTCCCCTAACCCTAACCTTAGCCCGAACCGTAATGGTAACACTTTCCCGAAGCCTTACCCTCACCCGTCCCCTAATCCTAACCCGTACGCTCACACTAACCCGCACCGACACACGTACGCTCCCCATAAACCGTTGTTGTACCCTCACCTGGACCCTACAACGTCCCCGTCCCCTAACCCTAACTCTAGCCCGAACCGTAACCCTAACCCTTCCCCGAGCCTTACAGTCACACGTCCCTAATTCTAACCCTTACGCTCACACTAACCCGCGCCCTCACACGTATACTCCCCTTAAAACGTTGTCGTACCCTCACCTGGACCCTAAACCGTCCCTGTCCCCTGACCATAACCTTAGCCTGAACCCTAACCCTAACCCTTCCCCGAAGCCTTACCCTCACCCGTCCCCTAATCCTAAGCCGTACGGTCACACTAACCCGCGCTCTCACATGTACACTCCCCCAAAACCGTTGTCATACCCTCACATGGACCCTAAACCTTCCCCATCCCCTAACCCTAACCCTAGCCCGAACTCTAACCCTAACACTTCCCCGAAGCCTTACCCTCACCCATCCCCTAATCCTAACCTGTACACTCACACTAACCCATGCCCTCACACGTATGCTCCCTCTAAACTGTTGTTGTACCCTCACCTGGACCCTAAACCGTCCCCTAACCCTAACACTAACCCTAGCCCGAACCCTAACCCTAACCCTTCCCCGAAGCCTTACACTCACCCGTCCCCTAATCCTAACCCGTACGATCACATTAAACTGCGCCCTCACACGTACGCTCCCCATAAACCGTTGTCATACCCTCACCTGGACCCTAAACCATCCCTGACCCCTAAACCTAACCCTAGCCCAAAACCTAACCCTAACCATTCCCCGAAGCCTTACCGTCACCCGTCTCCTAATCCAAACCCGTACGCTCACACTAACCCACGCCCTCACACGTACGCTCCCCCTAAACCGTTGTTGTACACTCGCTTGCACCCTAAATCGTCCCCGTCCCCTAACCCTAACCCTAGCCCAAGCCCTAACCCTAACCCTTCCCTGAAGCCTTACCCGCACCCGTCCCATAATCCTAACCCGTACGCTCACACTAACACACGCCCTCACATATACGCTCCCCCTAAACCGTTGTTGTACCCTCACGTGGACCCTAAAACGTCCCCGTCCCCTAACCCTAACCCTACCCCGAACCCTAACCCTAACCATTCCCAGAAGCCTTACCCTCACCCGTCCCCTAATCCTAACCTGTATGCTCACACTAACCCGCGCCCTCACACGTACGCTCCCCCTAAACCGTTGTCGTACCCTCACTTGGAGCTTAAACCGTCCCCGTACCCTAACCCTAACCCTAGCCTGAACCCGAAACCTAACCCTTCCCCGAAGCCTTACCCTCACCCGTCACCTAATCGTAACCCGTACGCTCACACTAACCCGTGCCCTCACACTTACGCTCCCCCTAAACCGTTGTCGTACCCTCACCTGAACCCTAAACCGTCTCCGTCCCCTAACCCTAACCCTAACCCGAACCCTAAACCTAACCCCTCCCCGAAGCCTTACCCTCACACGTCCCCTAATCCTAACCCGTACGCTCACACTAACCCGTGCCCTCACACGTACGCTCCCCCTAAACCATTGTCGTACCCTCACCTGCACCCTAAATCGTCCCCGTCCCCGTCCACTAAGCCTAGCCCGAACCCTAACCCTAACCCTTACCCGAAGCCTTACCCTCACCCGTCCCATAATCCTAACCCGTACGCTCACACTAACCCGTGCCCTCACACGTACGCATCCCCTAAACTGTTGTTGTATCCTCACCTGGACCCTAAAACGTCCCCGTCCCCTAACCCTAGCCCGAACCCTAACCCTAACCATTCCCCGAAGCCTTACCCTCACCCGTCCCCTAATCCTAACCTGTACGCTCACACTAACCCACGCCCTCACACGTACGCTCCCCCTAAACCGTTGTCGTACCCTCACCTGGACCCTAAACCGTCCCCGTCCTCTAACCCTAACCCTAGCCCGAACCCTAACCCTAACACTTCACCGAATCCTTACCCTGACACTTCTCCTAATCCTAACCCGTACGCTCACACTAACCAGTGCCCTCACACGTACGCTCCCCCTAAACCGTTGTCGTACCCTCACCTGGACCCTAAACCGTCCCCGTCCCCTAAACCTAACCATAGCCCGAACCTTAACCCTAACCCTTCCAGGAAGCCTTACCCTCACCCGTCCCCTAATCCTAACCCGTACGCTCACACTAATCCACGCCCTCACACATACGCTCCCCCTAAACCGTTGTCGTAACATCACCTTGACCCTAAACCGTCCCCGTACCCTAACCCTAACCCTAGCCCGAACCCTAACCCTAACCCTTCCCCGAAGCCTTGCCCTCACCCGTCCCCTAAACCTAACCCGTACGCTCACACTAACCCGCGCCCTCACACGTGTGCTCCCCCTAAACCTTTTTCGTACACTCACCTGGACCCTAAACCATCCCCGTCCCCTAACCCTAACCCTAGCCCGAACCCTAATGTTAACCATTTCCCGAAGCCTTTCCCTCACCCGTCCCCTAATCCAAACCCGTACGCTCACACTAACCTGCGCCCTCACACGTATGCTCCCCCTAAACCGTTGTCGTACCCTCAACTGGACCCTAAACCGTCTCCGTCCCCTAACCCTAACCCTAGCCCGAACTCTAATGCTAACCCTTTCCCGAAGCCTTACCCTCACCCGTCCCCTAATCCTAACCCGTACGCTCACACTACCCGCGCCCTCACACGGACGCTCCCCCTAAACTGTTGTCGTACCCTCACCTGGACCCTATATCGTCCCCGTCCCCTAACCCTAACCGTTCCCCGAAGCCTTACACTCACCCGTCCCCTAATCCTAACCCGTACGCTCACACTAACACGCGCCCTCACACGTACGCTCCCCCTAAACCGTTGTAGTACCCTCTACTGGACCGTAAACCGTCCCCGTCCCCTAACCCTAACCCTAGCCCGAACCCTAACCCTAACGCTTCCCAGAAGCCTTACCCTCAACCGTCCCCTAATCCTAACCCGTACGCTCACACTAACCCACGCCCTCACACGTACGCTCCCGCTAAACCAGTCGTACCCTCACCAGAACACTAAACCGTCCCCGTCCCCTAACCCTAACCCTAGCCCGAACACTAACCCTAACCCTTCACCGAATCCTTACCCTCACACGTCCCCTAATCCTAACCCGTACGCTCACACTAACCAGTGCCCTCACACGTACGCTCCCCCTAAACCGTTGTCGTACCCTCATTTGGACCCTAAACCGTTCCCGTCCCCTAACCCTAACCCAAGACCGAACCCTAACCCTAACACTTCCCCGAAGCCTTACGCTCACCTGTCCCCTAATCCTAACCCGTACGCTCACACTAACCTGCGCCCTCACACATACGCTCCCCCTAAACCGTTGTCGTACCCTCACCTGCACCCTAAACCATCCCGGTCCCCGAAACCTAATCCTAGCCTGAAATCTAACCCTAACCCTTCCCCGAAGCCTTACCCTCACCTATCCCCTAATCCTAACCTGTACGCTCACACTAACCCGCGCCCTCAAACGTACGCTCCCCCTCAACCGTTGTCGTACCCTCACGTGGAACCTAAACCGTCCCTGTCCCCTAACCCTAGCCCGAACCCTAACCCTAACCCTTCCGCGAAGCTTTACCCTCAGCCGTCCCGTAATCCAAACCCGTACGCTCACACTAACCCGCGCCCTAAAACGTACGCTCCCCCTAAACCGTTGTCGTACCCTCACCTGGACCCTAAACCGTCCCGATCCCCGAACCTTAACCCTAGCCCGAACCCACCCGTAACCCTTCCCAGAAACCTTACCGTCACCCGTGCCCTAATCCTAACCCGTACGCTCACACTAACCCACGCCCTCATACGTACGCTCCCCCTAAACCGTTGTCGTACCCTCACCTGGACTCTAAACCGTCCCTGTCCCCTAACCCTAACCCGAACCCTAACCCTAACCCTTTCCCGAAACCTTAACCTCACCCGTCCCCTAATCCAAACACGTACGATCACACTAACCCGCGTCCTCACACGTATGCTCCCCCTAAACCGTTGTCGTACCCTCACCTGGACCCTAAACCGTGCCCATCCCCTAACCTTGGCTCGAACCCAAGCCCTAACCCTTCCCCGAAGCCTTACCCTCACCCGTCCCCCAATTCTAACCCGTACGCTCACACTAAGCCGCGCCCTCACACGTACGCTCCCCCTAAACCGTTGTCGTACCCTCACCAGGACCCTAAACCGTCCCCATCCCCTAACCCTAACCCTAGCCCGAACCCTAACCCTAACCCTTCCCCGAAGCCTTACCCTCACCCGTCCCCTAATCCTAACCCGTACGCTCACACTAACCCGCGCCCTCACAGGTACGCTCCCCCTAAACCGTTGTCGTACCCTCGCCTGCACCCTAAATCTTCCCTGTCCCCTAACCCTAACCCTAGCCCGAACCGTAACCCTAACCCTTCCCCGAAGCCTTAACTTCACCCGTCCCATAATCCTAAACCGTACGCTCACACTAACCCACGCTCTCACACGTACGCTCCCCCTAAACCGTTGTTGTACCCTCACCTGGACCCTAAAACGTCCCCGTCCCTTAACACTAACCCTACCCCGAACCCTAACCCTACCCATTCCCCGAATCCTTACCCTCAACCGTCCCCTAATCCTAACCCGTACGCTCACACTAACCCGCGCCCTCACACGTACTCTCCCCCTAAACCGTTGTCGTACCCTCAGCTGGAGCCTAAACCGTCCCCGTCCGCTAATCCTAACCCTAGCCCGAACCCTAATCCAAACCGTTCACCGAATCCTTACCCTCACAAGTCCCCTAATCCTAACCCGTACGCTCACACTACCCGGCGCCCTCACACGTACGCTCGCCGTAAACCGTTGTCGTACCCTCACCTGGACCCTAAACCGTCCCAGTCCCCTAACCCTAACCCTAGCCCAAACCCTAACCCTAACCTTCCCCGAAGCCTTACCCTCACCCGTCCCCTAATCCTAACCCATACGCTCACACTAACCCGCGCCCTCACACGTACGCTTCCCCTAAACCGTTGTCGTACCGTCACCTGGACCCTAAACCGTCGCCATTCCCTAAACCTAACCGTAGCCTGAACCCTAACCCTTCACCAAATCCTTACTCTTACACGTCCCCTAATCCTAACCCGTACGCTCACACTAACCAGCGCCCTCACACCTACACTCCCCCGAAACCGTTGTCGTACCCTCACCTGGACCCTAAATCGTCCCCATCCCCTAACCCTAAGCCTAGCCCGAACCCTAACCCTAATCCTTTCCCGAAACCTTAACATCACCCGTCCCCTAATCCAAACACGTACGCTCACACTAACCCGCGTCCTCAAACGTATGCTCCCCCTAATCCGTTCTCGTATCCTCACCTGGAACCTAAACCGTGCCCATCCCCTAACCTTGGCCCGAACCCAAACCCTAACACTTCCCCGAAGCCTTACCCTCACCCGTCCCCCAATCCTAACACGTACGCTCACACTAAGCCTCGCGCTCACACGTACGCTCCCCCTAAACCGTTGTCGTACCCTCACCAGGACCCTAAACCGTCCCCGTCCCCTAACCCTAACCCTGTCCCAAGCCCTAACCCTACCCCTTCCCCGAAGCCTTACCCTCACCCATCCCCCAACCTAACCTGAACGCTCACACTAACACGCGCCCTCAGACGTACGCTCCCCCTGAACCGTTGTCGTACCCTCACCTGGACCCTAAACCGTCCCCGTCCCCTAACCCTAACCCTAGCCCGAACAATAACCCTAACACTTAACCAAATCCTTACCCTCACACGTCACCTAATCCTAACCCGTACGCTCACACTAACCCGCACCCGCACACGTACGCTCCCCCTAAACCGTTGTCGTACGCTCACCTGGACCCTAAACCGTCCCCGTCCCCTAACCCTAACCCTAGCCCGAACCCTAACCCTAAATCTTCCCCGAAGCCTTCCCCTCACCCGTCCCCTAATCCTAACCCGTATGCTCACACTAACCCGCGCCCTCACACGTACGCTCCACCGAAACCGTTGTCGTACCCTCACCTGGACCCTAAATCGTCCCTATACCCTAACCCTAACCCTAGCCCGAACCCTAACCCTAACCCTTCCCCGAAGCCTTACACTCAACTGTCCCCTAATCCTAATCCGTACGCTCACACTAACCCGCGCCTTCTCATGTACGCTCCCCCTAAACTGTTGTCGTACCCTCACCTCGACCCTAAACCGTCCCCGTCCCGTAACCCTAACGGTAGCCCGAACCCTAACCCTTCACCGAATCCTTACATTCGCACGTCCCCTAATCCTAACCCGTACGCTCACACTAACCCGTGCCCTCACACGTACGCTTCCCCTAACCGTTGTTGTACCCTCACACGGACCCTAAACCGTCCTCGTCCCCTAACCCTAACCCTAGCCCGAACCCTAATGTTAACCATTTCCCGAAGCCTTACCCTCACCCGTCCCCTAATCCTAACCCATACGCCCATACTAACCCGCGCCCACACACGTACGCACCCCCTAAACCGTTGTCGTACCCTCACCTGCACCCTAAATCGTCCTCAATCGCTAACCCTAATCCTAGCCCGAACCCTAACCCTAACCCTCCCCTGAAGCCTTACCCTCACCCGTCCCATAATCCTAACCCTTACGCTCACACTAACACACGCCCTCACACATACGCTTCCCCTAAACCGTTGTTGTACCATCACCTGGACCCTAAAACGTCCCCGTCCCCTAACCCTAACCCTAGCCCGAACCCTAATCCTAACCATTCCCCGAAGCCTTACTCTCACCCGTCCCCTAATCCTAACCTGTACGCTCACACTAACCCGCGCCCTCACACGTACGCTCCCCCTAAACCGTTGTTGTACCATCACCTGGACCCTAAACCGTCCCCGTCCCCTTACCCTAACCCTAGCCCGAACCGTAACCCTAACGCTTCCCCGAAGCCTTACATTCACCCGTCCACTAATTCTAACCCGCACGCTCACACCAACCCGCGCCCTCACACGTACGCTCCCTGTAAACTGTTGTCGTACCCTCACCTGGACCCTAAACCGTCCCCGTCCCCTAACCCTAACCCTAGCCCGAACCCTAACCCTAAGCCTTTCCCGAAGCCTTACCCTCACCTGTCCCCTAATCCTAACCCGTACGCTCACACTAACCCGTGCCCTCACATGTACGCTCCCCATAAACCGTTGTCGTAACCTCACCTGGACCCTAAACCGTCCCCGTCCCCTAACCCTAACCCTAGCCCTAACCCTAACGCTAATCCTTCCCCGAAGCCTTACCCTCACCCGTCCCCTAATAATAACCTGTACGCTCACATTGACACGCGCTCTCACACGTACGCTCCTCCTAAACCGTTGTCGTACCCTCACCTGGACCCTAAACCGTGCCCATACCCTAACCCTAACCCTGGCCCGAAACCTAAACCTAACATTTTCCCGAAGCCTTACCCTCACCCGTCCCATAATCCTAACCCGTACGCGCACACTAAGCCTCGCCCTCACACGTACGCTCCCCCTAAACCATTGTCGTACCCTCACCAGCACCCTAAACCGTCCCCGTCCCCTAACACTAACCCTAGCCAGAACCCTAACCCTAACCCTTCCCCGAAGCCTTACGCTCACCTGTCCCCTAATCCTAACCCATACGCTCACACTAACCCGCGCCCTCACACGTACCCTACTCCTTAACCATTGTCGTACCCTCACCTGCACCCTAAACCATCCCTGTCCCCGAAATCTAACCCTAGCCAGAACCCTAAACCTAACCCTTCGCCGAAGCCTTACCCTCACCCGTCCCCTAATCCTAGCCCGTACGCTCACACAAACCCGTGCCCTCACACGTGCGCACCCCCTAAACCGTTGTCGCACCCTCATTTGAACTCTAAACCGTCCCCGTCCCCTAACCCTAACCCTACCCGAACAATAACCCAAACCCTTCACTGAATCCTTACCCTCACACGTCCCCTAATCCTAACCCGTATGCTCACACTAACCCGCGCCCTCACACGTACGCTCCCCCTAAACCGTTGTCGTACCCTCACCCGGACCATAAACCGTCCCGGTCCCCTAACCCTAACCCTAGCCCGAACCCTAATGCTAACACTTTCCCGAAGCCTTACCCTCACCCGTCCCCTAATCCTAACCCGTACGTTCACACTAACCCGCGCCCTCACACGTACGCTCCCCCTAAACCGTTGTTGTATCCTCACCTGGACCCTAAAACGTCCACGTCACCTAAACCTAGCCCTAGCCCAAACCCTAACCCTAACAATTCCCCGAAGCCTTACCCTCACCCGTCCCGCAATCCTAACCTGTACTCTCAAACTAACCCGCGCCCTCACACGTACGCTCCCCCTAAACCGTTGTCGTACCCTCACCTGGACCCTAAACCGTCCCCGTTCCCTAACCCTAACCCTATCCCGAACCCTAACCCTAACCCTTCACTGAATCCTTACCCTCACACGTCCCCTAATCGTAACCCGTACGCTCACACTAACCCGCGCCCTCACACATACGCTCCCCCTAAACCATTGTCATACCCTCACCAGGACCCTAAACCGTCCCCATCCCCTAACCCTAACCCTAGCCCGAACCCTAAACCTAACCCTTCCCCGAAGCCTTACCCTCACCCGTCCCCTAATCCTAACCCGTACGCTCACACTAACCCGCGCCCTCACAGGTACGCTCCCCCTAAACCGTTGTCGTACCCTCGCCTTCACCCTAAATCGTCCCCGTCCCCTAACCCTAACCCTAGCCCGAACCGTAACCCTAACCCTTCCCCGAAGCCTTAACTTCACCCGTCCCATAATCCTAAACCGTACGCTCACACTAACCCAGGCTCTCACACGTACGCTCCCCCTAAACCGTTGTTGTACCCTCACCTGGACCCTAAAACGTCCCCGTCCCTTAACACTAACCCTACCCCGAACCCTAACCCTACCCATTCCCCGAATCCTTACCCTCAACCGTCCCCTAATCCTAACCCGTACGCTCACACTAACCCGCGCCCTCACACGTACTCTCCCCCTAAACCGTTGTCGTACCCTCAGCTGGAGCCTAAACCGTCCCCGTCCGCTAACCCTAACCCTAGCCCGAACCCTAATCCAAACCGTTCACCGAATCCTTACCCTCACAAGTCCCCTAATCCTAACCCGTACGCTCACACTACCCGGCGCCCTCACACGTACGCTCGCCGTAAACCGTTGTCGTACCCTCACCTGGACCCTAAACCGTCCCAGTCCCCTAACCCTAACCCTAGCCCAAACCCTAACCCTAACCTTCCCCGAAGCCTTACCCTCACCCGTCCCCTAATCCTAACCCATACGCTCACACTAACCCGCGCCCTCACACGTACGCTTCCCCTAAACCGTTGTCGTACCGTCACCTGGACCCTAAACCGTCGCCATTCCCTAAACCTAACCGTAGCCTGAACCCTAACCCTTCACCAAATCCTTACTCTTACACGTCCCCTAATCCTAACCCGTACGCTCACACTAACCAGCGCCCTCACACCTACACTCCCCCGAAACCGTTGTCGTACCCTCACCTGGACCCTAAATCGTCCCCATCCCCTAACCCTAAGCCTAGCCCGAACCCTAACCCTAATCCTTTCCCGAAACCTTAACATCACCCGTCCCCTAATCCAAACACGTACGCTCACACTAACCCGCGTCCTCAAACGTACGCTCCCCCTAATCCGTTGTCGTACCCTCACCTGGACCCTAAACCGTGCCCATACCCTAACCCTAACCCTGGCCCGAAACCTAAACCTAACCTTTCCCCGAAGCCTTACCCTCACCCGTCCCATAATCCTAACCCGTACGCTCACACTAAGCCTCGCCCTCACACGTACGCTCCCCCTAAACCATTGTCGTACCCTCACCAGCACCCTAAACCGTCCCCGTCCCCTAACACTAACCCTAGCCAGAACCCTAACCCTAAACCTTCCCCGAAGCCTTACGCTCACCTGTCCCCTAATCCTAACCCATACGCTCACACTAACCCGCGCCCTCACACGTACCCTACTCCTTAACCGTTGTCGTACCCTCACCTGCACCCTAAACCATCCCTGTCCCCGAAATCTAACCCTAGCCAGAACCCTAAACCTAACCCTTCGCCGAAGCCTTACCCTCACCCGTCCCCTAATCCTAGCCCGTACGCTCACACAAACCCGTGCCCTCACACGTGCGCACCCCCTAAACCGTTGTCGCACCCTCATCTGGACTCTAAACCGTCCCCGTCCCCTAACCCTAACCCTACCCGAACAATAACCCAAACCCTTCACTGAATCCTTACCCTCACACGTCCCCTAATCCTAACCCGTATGCTCACACTAACCCGCGCCCTCACACGTACGCTCCCCCTAAACCGTTGTCGTACCCTCACCCGGACCATAAACCGTCCCCGTCCCCTAACCCTAACCCTAGCCCGAACCCTAATGCTAACACTTTCCCGAAGCCTTACCCTCACCCGTCCCCTAATCCTAACCCGTACGTTCACACTAACCCGCGCCCTCACACGTACGCTCCCCCTAAACCGTTGTTGTATCCTCACCTGGACCCTAAAACGTCCCCGTCACCTAAACCTAGCCCTAGCCCAAACCCTAACCCTAACCATTCCCCGAAGCCTTACCCTCACCCGTCCCGCAATCCTAACCTGTACTCTCAAACTAACCCGCGCCCTCACACGTACGCTCCCCCTAAACCGTTGTCGTACCCTCACCTGGACCCTAAACCGTCCCCGTTCCCTAACCCTAACCCTATCCCGAACCCTAACCCTAACCCTTCACTGAATCCTTACCCTCACACGTCCCCTAATCGTAACCCGTACGCTCACACTAACCCGCGCCCTCACACATACACTCCCCCTAAACCATTGTCATACCCTCACCAGGACCCTAAACCGTCCCCATCCCCTAACCCTAACCCTAGCCCGAACCCTAAACCTAACCCTTCCCCGAAGCCTTACCCTCACCCGTCCCCTAATCCTAACCCGTACGCTCACACTAACCCGCGCCCTCACAGGTACGCTCCCCCTAAACCGTTGTCGTACCCTCGCCTGCACCCTAAATCGTCCCCGTCCCCTAACCCTAACCCTAGCCCGAACCGTAACCCTAACCCTTCCCCGAAGCCTTAACTTCACCCGTCCCATAATCCTAAACCGTACGCTCACACTAACCCACGCTCTCACACGTACGCTCCCCCTAAACCGTTGTTGTACCCTCACCTGGACCCTAAAACGTCCCCATCCCTTAACACTAACCCTACCCCGAACCCTAACCCTACCCATTCCCCGAATCCTTACCCTCAACCGTCCCCTAATCCTAACCCGTACGCTCACACTAACCCGCGCCCTCACACGTACTCTCCCCCTAAACCGTTGTCGTACCCTCAGCTGGAGCCTAAACCGTCCCCGTCCGCTAACCCTAACCCTAGCCCGAACCCTAATCCAAACCGTTCACCGAATCCTTACCCTCACAAGTCCCCTAATCCTAACCCGTACGCTCACACTACCCGGCGCCCTCACACGTACGCTCGCCGTAAACCGTTGTCGTACCCTCACCTGGACCCTAAACCGTCCCAGTCCCCTAACCCTAACCCTAGCCCAAACCCTAACCCTAACCTTCCCCGAAGCCTTACCCTCACCCGTCCCCTAATCCTAACCCATACGCTCACACTAACCCGCGCCCTCACACGTACGCTTCCCCTAAACCGTTGTCGTACCGTCACCTGGACCCTAAACCGTCGCCATTCCCTAAACCTAACCGTAGCCTGAACCCTAACCCTTCACCAAATCCTTACTCTTACACGTCCCCTAATCCTAACCCGTACGCTCACACTAACCAGCGCCCTCACACCTACACTCCCCCGAAACCGTTGTCGTACCCACACCTGGACCCTAAATCGTCCCCATCCCCTAACCCTAAGCCTAGCCCGAACCCTAACCCTAATCCTTTCCCGAAACCTTAACATCACCCGTCCCCTAATCCAAACACGTACGCTCACACTAACCCGCGTCCTCAAACGTACGCTCCCCCTAATCCGTTGTCGTATCCTCACCTGGAACCTAAACCGTGCCCATCCCCTAACCTTGGCCCGAACCCAAACCCTAACACTTCCCCGAAGCCTTACCCTCACCCGTCCCCCAATCCTAACCCGTACGCTCACACTAAGCCTCGCGCTCACACGTACGCTCCGCCTAAACCGTTGTCGTACCCTCACCAGGACCCTAAACCGTCCCCGTCCCCTAACCCTAACCCTGTCCCAAGCCCTAAACCTACCCCTTCCCCGAAGCCTTACCCTCACCCATCCCCCAACCTAACCTGAACGCTCACACTAACACGCGCCCTCAGACGTACGCTCCCCCTGAACCGTTGTCGTACCCTCACCTGGACCCTAAACCGTCCCCGTCCCCTAACCCTAACCCTAGCCCGAACAATAACCCTAACACTTAACCAAATCCTTACCCTCACACGTCACCTAATCCTAACCCGTACGCTCACACTAACCCGCACCCGCACACGTACGCTCCCCCTAAACCGTTGTCGTACGCTCACCTGGACCCTAAACCGTCCCCGTCCCCTAACCCTAACCCTAGCCCGAACCCTAACCCTAAATCTTCCCCGAAGCCTTACCCTCACCCGTCCCCTAATCCTAACCCGTATGCTCACACTAACCCGCGCCCTCACACGTACGCTCCCCCGAAACGGTTGTCGTACCCTCACCTGGACCCTAAATCGTCCCCATCCCCTAACCCTAACCCTAGCCCGAACCCTAACCCTAACCCTTCCCCGAAGCCTTACACTCAACCGTCCCCTAATCCTAATCCGTACGCTCACACTAACCCGCGCCTTCTCACGTACGCTCCCCATAAACCGTTGTCGTAACATCACATGGACCCTAAACCGTCCCCCTCCCCTAACCCTAACCCTAGCCCGAACCCTAACCCTAACTCTTCCCCGAAGCCTTACCCTCAGCCGTCCCCTAATCCTAACACGTACGCTCACACTATCCTGCGACCTCACACGTACGCTCCCCCTAAACCGTTGTCGTAACCTCACCTGCACCCTAAACCGTCCCCGTCCCCTAACCCTAACCCTAGACCGAACCCTAACCCTAAGCCTTTCCCGAAGCCTTACCCTCACCTGTCCCGTAATCCTAACCCATACGCTCACACTAAACCACACCCTCACACTTACGCTCCCCCTAAACCGTTGTTGTACTCTCACCTGGAACCCAAACCATCCCCGTACCCTAAATCTAACCCTAGCCCGAAACCTAACCCTAACCCTTCCCTGAAGCCTTACCCTCACCCGTCCCCAAATCCTAACCCGTACCCTCACACTAACCCGCGCCCTCACACGTACGCTGCCCCTAAACCGTTGTCGTACCCTGACCTGCACCCTAAACCATCCCCGTCCCCTAATCCTAACCCTAGCCCGAACCCTAACCCTAACCCTTCACCGAATCCTTACCCTCACACGTCCCCTAATCCTAACCCGTACGCTCACACTAACCCGCGCCCTCACACGTATGCTCCCCCTAAACCGTTGTCGTACCCTAACCTGGACCCTAAACCGTCCCCGTCCCCTAACCCTAACCCTAGCCCGAACCGTAACCCTAACGCTTCCCCGAAGCCTTACACTCACCCGTCCCCTAATTCTAACTCGTACGCTCACACTAACACGCGCCCTCACACGTACGCTCCCCCAAAACCGTTGTCGTACCCTCACCTGCACCCTAAACCGTCCCCGTCCCCTAACCCTAACCCTAGCCCGAAGCCTAACCCTAACCCTTCCCCGAAGCCTTACCCTCACCCGTCCCCTAATCCTAACCCGTACGCTCACACTGACCTGCGGCCTCATACATACGGTCCCGCTAAACCGTTGTCGTACCCTCACCTGAACACTAAACCGTCCCCGTCCCCTAACCCTAACCCTAGCCCGAACCCTAACCCTAAGCCTTTCCCGAAGCCTTACCCTCTCGTGTCCCCTAATCCTAACCCATACTCTCACACTAACCCGCGCCCTCACACGTACGCTCCCCATAAACCGTTGTCGTAACATCACATGGACCCTAAACCGTCCCCCTCCCCTAACCCTAACCCTAGCCCGAACCCTAACCCTAACTCTTCCCCGAAGCCTTACCCTCAGCCGTCCCCTAATCCTAACACGTACGCTCACACTATCCTGCGACCTCACACGTACGCTCCCCCTAAACCGTTGTCGTAACCTCACCTGCACCCTAAACCGTCCCCGTCCCCTAACCCTAACCCTAGACCGAACCCTAACCCTAAGCCTTTCCCGAAGCCTTACTCTCACCTGTCCCGTAATCCTAACCCGTACGCTCACACTAAACCACACCCTCACACTTACGCTCCCCCTAAACCGTTGTTGTACTCTCACCTGGAACCCAAACCATCCCCGTACCCTAAATCTAACCCTAGCCCGAAACCTAACCCTAAGCCTTCCCTGAAGCCTTACCCTCACCCGTCGGCAAATCCTAACCCGTACCCTCACACTAACCCGCGCCCTCACACGTACGCTGCCCCTAAACCGTTGTCGTACCCTGACCTGCACCCTAAACCATCCCCGTCCCCTAATCCTAACCCTAGCCCGAACCCTAACCCTAACCCTTCACCGAATCCTTACCCTCACACGTCCCCTAATCCTAACCCGTACGGTCACACTAACCCGCGCCCTCACACGTATGCTCCCCCTAAACCGTTGTCGTACCCTAACCTGGACCCTAAACCGTCCCCGTCCCCTAACCCTAACCCTAGCCCGAACCGTAACCCTAACGCTTCCCCGAAGCCTTACACTCACCCGTCCCCTAATTCTAACTCGTACGCTCACACTAACACGCGCCCTCACACGTACGCTCCCCCAAAACCGTTGTCGTACCCTCACCTGCACCCTAAACCGTCCCCGTCCCCTAACCCTAACCCTAGCCCGAAGCCTAACCCTAACCCTTCCCCGAAGCCTTACCCTCACCCGTCCCCTAATCCTAACCCGTACGCTCACACTAACCCGCACCCTCACACGTACCCTCCCCCTAAACTGTTGTCGTACACTCACCTGGACCCTAAACCGTCCCCGTCCCCTAACCCTAACCCTAGCCTGAACCCTAACCATAACCCTTCCCCGAAGCCTTACCCTCACCCGTCCCCTAATCCTAACTCGTACGCTCACACTAACCCGCGCCCTCACACGTAGGCTGCCCCTAAACCGTTGTCATAACCTCATCTGGACCCTAAACTGTCCCCGTCCCCTAACCCTAACCCTAGCCCGAACCCTAAACCTAACCTTTCCCTGAAGCCTTACCCTCACCCGTCCCCTAATCCTAACCCGTACGCTCACACTAACCCGCACCCTCACACGGACCCTACCCCTAATCCGTTGTCGTACCCTCAGCTGGACCCTAAACAGTCCCCGTCCCCTAACGCTAACCCTAGCCCGAACCCTAACCATAACCCTTCCCCGAAGCCTTATCGTCACCCGTCCCCTAATCCTAAGCCGTACGCTCACACTAACCCGCGCACTCACACGTACGCTCTCCCTAAACCGTTGTCGTACCCTCACCTGGACCCTAAACCGTCCCTGACCCCTACCCCTAACCTTGGCCGAAGCCCTAACCCTACCCCTTCCCCGAAGCCTTATCGTCACCCGTCCCCTAATCCTAAGCCGTATACTCACACTAACCTGCGCCCCAACACATACGCTCCCACTAAACCGTTGTCGTACTCTCACCTGGACCCTAAACCGTCCCCATCCCCTAACCCTAACCCTGGCCCGAAACCCTAACCCTAGCCCTTCCCCGAAGCCTTACACTCACCCGTCCCCTAATGCTAACCCGTACGCTCACACTAACCCGCGCACTCTCACGTACGCTCCCCCTAAACTGTTGTCGTACCCTCACCTGGACCCTAATCCGTCCCCGTCCCCTAACCCTAACCGTAGCCCGAACCCTAACCCTAAGCCTTTCCCGAAGCCTTACCCTCAACCGTCCCCTAATCCTAACCCGTACGCTCACACTAACCCGCGCCCTCACACGTATGCACCCCCTCAACCGTTGTTGTACCCTCACGTGGACCCTAAACCGTCCCCGTCCCCTAACCCTAACCCTAGCCCGAAACCTAACCCTAACCCTTCCCCGAAGCCTTACCCTCAGCCTTCCCCTAATCCAAACACGTATGCTCACACTAACCCGCGCCCTCACACGTACGCTCTCCCTAAACCGTTGTCGTACCCTCACCTGGACCCTAAACCATCCCCGTCCCCTAACCCTAACCCTAGCCTGAACCCTAACCCTAACCCTTCCCCGAAGCCTTACCCTCACCCGTCCCCTAATCCTAACCCATACGCTCACACTAACCCGCGCCCTCACACGTACGCTCCCCCAAATCGTTGTCATACCCTCACCTGGACTCTAAACCGTCCCAGTCCCCTAACCCTAACCCTAGCCCGAACTTTAACCCTAACCGTTCCCCGAAGCCTTACCCTCACCCGTCCCCTAATCCTAACCTGTACGCTCACACTAACCCACGCCCTCACACGTACGCTCCCCCTAAACCGTTGTCGTACCCTCACCTGGATCCTAAACCGTCCCCGGCCCCTAACCCTAACCCTAGCCCGAACCCTAACCCTAACCCTTCCCCGAAGCCTTACCCTCAACCGTCCCCTGATCCTAATGTGTACGATCACACTAACCCGCGCCCTCACATGTACACTCCCCCTCAACCGTTGTCGTACCCTCACCTGGACCCTAAACCATCCCCGTCCCCTAAAACTAACCCTGGCCCGAACCCTAACCCTAACCCTTCCCCGAAGCCTTACCCTCACCCGTCCCCTAATACTAACACGTACGCTCACACTAACCCGTGCCCTCACACGTGAGCTCCCCCTAAACCGTTGTCGTACACTCACCCGGACCCTAAAACGTCCCTGTCCCTTAACCCTAACCCTAGGCCGAACCCTAACCCTAACCATTCCCCGAAGCCTTACCCTCACCCGTCCCCTAATCCTAACCCGAAATCTCACACTAACCCGTGCCCTCACACGTACGGTCCACCTAAACCGTTGTCGTACCCTCACCTGCACCCTAAATCGTCCCCGTCCCCTAACCCTAACCCTAGCCCGAACCCTAACCCTAACCCTTCCCCGAAGCCTTACCCTCACCCGTCCCATAATCCTAACCCGTATGCTGACACTAACCCGTTCCCTCACACGTACGCTTCCCCTAAACCGTTGTCGTACCCTCACATGAACCCTAAACCGTCCCCGTCCCCGTCCCCTAACCCTAGCCCGAACCCTAACCCTAACCGTTCCCCGAAACCTTAGTCTCACCCGTCTCCTAATCCTAACCCATACGCTCACACTAACCCGCGCCCTCACACGTACGCTCCCCCTAAATCGTTGTCGTACCCTCACCTGGACGCTAAACCGTCCCAGTCCCATAACCCTAGCCCGAACCCTAACCCTAACCCTTCCCCGAAGCCTTACACTCACCCGTCCCCTAATCCTAACCTGTACGCTCACACTAACCCGCGCTCTCACACGTACGCTCCGCCTAAACCATTGTCGTAGCCTCATCTGGACCCTATTCCGTCCCCGTCCCCTAAACCTAACCCTAGCCCGAACCCTAACCCTAACGCTTACCCGAAGCCTTTTCGTCACCCGTCTAATAATCCTAACCCGTACACTTACACTAACACGCGCCCTCAGACGTATGCTCCCCCTAAACTGTTGTCGTACACTCACCTGGACCCTAAACCGTCCCCGTCCCCTAACGCTAACCCTAGCCCGAAACCTAACCCTAACCCTTCCCCGAAGCCTTACTCTCACCCGTCCCCTAATCCTAAACCGTACGCTCACACTAACCTGCACCCTCACACGTACGCTCCCCGTAAACCGTTGTCGTACCCTCACCTGGACCCTAAACCGTCCCCGTCCCATAACCCTAACCCTAGGCCGAACCCTAATGCTAACCCTTTCCCGAAGCATTACCCTCACCCGTCCCCTATTCCTAACCCGTACGCTCACACTAAGCCGCGCCCTCACACGTACGCTCCCCATAAACTGTTGTCGTAACCTCACCTGGACCCTAAACCGTCCCCGTCCCCTAACCCTAACCCTAGCCCAAACCCTAACCCTTCGCCGAAGCCTTACCCTCACCCGTCCCCTAATCCTAACCCGTACGCTCACACTAACCCGCGCCCTCACACGTACGCTCCCCCTAAGCCGTTCTCGTTACCTCATCTTGAACCTAAACCGTACCCGTCCCCTAACCCTAGCCCGAACCCTAACCCTAACACTTCCCCGAAGCCTTACCCTCACCCGTCTCCTAATCCTAACCCGTACGCTCAAACTAACCCGCGCCCTCACACATATGCTCCCCCTAAACCGTTGTCGTACCCTCACCTGCACCGTAAACCACCCCCGTCCGCTAACCCTAACCCTAGCCTGAAGCTAAACCTAACCCTTCCCCGAAGCCTTACCCTCACCCGTCCCCTAATCCTAACCCGTACACTCACACTAACCTTTGCCCTCACACGTGCGCTCCCCCTAAACCGTTGTCGTACCCTCACCTGGACCCTAAACCGTCCCCGTCCCCTAACGCTAACCCTAGACCGAACCCTAATGCTAAACCTTTCCCGAAGCCCTACCCTCACCCGTCCCCTAATCCTAACCCGTACGCTCACACTAACCCGCGCCCTCACACGTTCGCTCCCCCTACACCGTTGTCGTAGCCTCACCAGGACCCTAAAACGTCCTCGTCCCCTAACCCTAACCCTAGCCCGTACCCTAACACTAACGCTTTCCCGAAGCCTTACCCTCACCCGTCCCCTAAACCTAACAAGTACGCTCACACTAACCCGCGCCCTCACACGTGCGCTCCCCCTAAACCGTTGTCGTACACTCACCTGGACCCTAAACCATCCCCGTCCCCTAACCCTAGCCCAAGCCCGAACCCTAATGCTAACCCTTTCCCGAAGCCTTACCCTCACCCGTTCCATAATCCTAACCCGTAAGCTCACACTAACCCGCGCCCACACACGTACGGTCCCGCTAAACCATTGTTGTACCCTCACCTGGTTCCTAAACCGTCCCCGTCCCCTAACCCTAACCCTAGCCCGAACCCTAACCCTAACCCTTCACCGAATCCTTACCCACACACGTCCCCTAATCCTAACCCGTACGCTCACACTAACCCGCGCCCTCACACAAACGCTCCCCCTAAACCATTGTCGTACCCTCACCTGGACACTAAACAGTCCCTGTCCCCTAACCCTTGCCGTAGCCCGAAACATAACCCTAACCCTTCCCCGAAGCCTTACCCTCACCCATCCCCTAATCCTAACCCGTACGCTCACACTAACCCACGCCCTCACACGTACGCTCCCCCTAAACCGTTGTCGTACCCTCACCTGGACCCTAAACCATCCCCGTCCCCTAACCCTAACCCTAACCCGAACCCTAATGCTAACCCTTTCCCGAAGCCTTACCCTCACCCGTCCCCTAATCCTAAACTGTACGCTCACACTAACCCGTGCCCTCACATGTACGGTCCCCCTAAACCGTTGTCGTACGCTCACCTGGACCCAAAACCGTCCCCGTCCCCTAACCCTAACCCTAGCCCGAACCATAACCCTAACCCTTCACCAAATCTTTACCCTCACACGTCTCCTAATCCTAAACCGTACGCTCACACTAACCCGCGCCCTCACACGTACACTCCCCCTAAACCGTTGTAGTACCCTCACCTGGACACTAAACCGTCCCACTCCCCTAACCCTAACCCAAGCCAGAAGCCTAACCCTAAGCCTTTCTCGAAGCCTTACCCTCACCCGTCCCCTAATCCTAACCCGTACGCTTACACTAACCCGTGCCCTCACACGTGCACTCCCCCTAAACCGTTGTCATACCCTCACCTGTTCCCTAAACCGTCCCTGCTCCTAACCTTAACAAGAGCCCGATCCCTAATGCTAGCCCTTTCCCGAAGCCTTACCCTCACCCGTCCCCTAATCCTAACCCGAACGCTCACACTAACCCGTGCCCTCACACGTACGGTCCACCTAAACCGTTGTCGTACCCTCACCTGCACCCTAAATCCTCCCCGTCCCCTAACCCTAACCCTAGCCCGAACCCTAACCCTAACCCTTCCCCGAAGCCTTACCCTCACCCGTCCCATAATACTAACCCGTATGCTGACACTAACCCATTCCCTCACACGTACGCTTCCCATAAACTGTTGTTGTACCCTCACCTGCACCCTAAAACGTGCCCGTCCCCTAACCCTAACCCTAGCCCGAACTTTAACCCTAACCGTTCCCCGAAGCCTTACCCTCACCCGTCCCATAATCCTAACCCGTATGCTGACACTAACCCATTTCCTCACACGTACGCTTCCCCTAAACTGTTGTTGTACCCTCACCTGCACCCTAAAACGTGCCCGTCCCCTAACCCTAACTCTAGCCCGAACCCTAACCCTAACCATTCCCCGAAGCCTTAACCTCACCCTTTCCATAATCCTAACCTGTACGCTCACACTAACCCGCGCCCTCACACGTACGCTCCCCCTAAACCATTGTCGTACCCTCACCTGGACCCTAAACCGTCCCCGCTCCCTAACCCTAACCCTAGCCCGAACCCTAAACCAAACCCTTCACCGAATCCTTACCCTCACACGTGCCTAATCCTAAACCGTACGCTCACACTAACACGCGCCCTCACACGTACGCTTCCCCTAAACCGTTGTCGTACCCTCACCTGGACCCGAAACCATCCCCGTCCCCTAACCCTAACCCTAGCCCGAACCCTAACCCTAACCCTTCCCGGAAGCCTTACCCTCACCCGTCCCCTAATCCTAACCCGTACGCTCACACTAACCCGTGCCCTCACACGTACGCTCACCCTAAACTGTTGTCGTAACATCACCTGGACCCTAAACCGTCCCCGTACCCTAACCCTAACCCTAGCCTGAACCCTAACCCTAACCCTTCCCCAAAGCCTTACCCTCACCCGTCCCCTAATCCTAACTCGTACGCGCACACTAAACCGCGCACTCACACGTACACTCTCCCTAAACCGTTGTCGTACCCTCACCTGGACCCTAAACCGTCCCCGACCACTAACCCTAACCCTGGCCCAAGCCCTAACCCTACCCCTTCCCCGAAGCCTTACCCTCACCCATCCCCCAACCTAACCTGAACGCTCACACTAACACGCGCCCTTAGATGTACGCTCCCCTAAACCGTTGTCGTACACTCACCTGGACCATAAACCGTCCCCGTCCCCTAACCCTAACCCTAACCCTAGCCCGAACCCTAACCCTAACTCTTCCCCGAAGCCTTACCCTCATCCGTCCCCTAATCCTAACCCATACGCTCACACTAACACAGACCCTCACACGAACGCTACCCCTAATCCGTTGTCGTGCCCTCAGCTGGACCCTAAACCGTCCCCGTCCCCTAATGCTAACCCTAGCCCAAAACCTAACCCTAACCCTTCCCCGAAGCCTTACTATCACCCGTCCCCTAATCCTAACCCGTATGCTCACACTAACCCGCACACTCACACGTACGCTCTCCCTAAACCGTTGTCGTACCCTCACCTGGACCCTAAACCGTCCCTGTCCCCTAACCCTAACCCTAGCCCGAACCCTAACCCTAACCCTTCCCGAAGCCTTACCCTCACCCGTCCCCTAATCGTAACCCGTACGGTCACACTAATCCGTGCCCTCACACGTACGCTCCCCCGAAAATGTTGTCGTAACCTCACTTGGACCCTAAACCGTCTCCGTCCAATAACCCTAACCCTAACCCTAGGCTGAACCCTAACCCTAACCCTTCCCCGAAGCCTTACCCTCACCCGTCCCCTAATCCTAACCAGTACGCTCACATTAAACCGCGCCCTCACACGTACGTTCCCCATAAACAGTTGTCATAACCTCACCTGGACCCTAAACCTTCCCCGACCCCTAAACCTAACCCTAGCCCGAACCCTAACCCGAACCCTTCCCCGAAGCCTTACCCTCACCCGTCCCCTAATCCTAAGCTGTACATTCACACTAACCTGTGCCTTCACACGTGCGCTCCACCTAAACCGTTGTCGTACCCTCACCTGGACCCTAAACCGTCCCCGTCCCCTAACGCTAACCCTACACCGAAACCTAATGCTAACCCTTTACCGAAGCCCTACCCTCACCCGTCCCCTAATCCTAATCCGTACGCTCACACTAACCCGCGCCCTCACATGTTCGCTCCCCCTACACCGTTGTCGTAGCCTCACCAGGACCCTAAACCATCCCCGTCCCCTAACCCTAACCCTAGCCCGTACCCTAACCCTAACGCTTCCCCGAAGCCTTACCCTCACCGGTCCCCTAATCCTAACAAGTACGCTCACACTAACCCGCACCCTCACACGTGCGCTCCCCCTAAACCGTTGTCGTACACTCACCTGGACCCTAAACCATTCCCGTCCCCTAACCCTAACCCTAGCCCGAACCCTAATGCTAACCATTTCCCGAAGCCTTACACTCACCCGTCCCATAATCCTAACCCGTAAGCTCACACTAACCCGCGCCCACACACGTACGCTCCCGCTAAACCATTGTTGTACCCTCACCTGGTTCCTAAACCGTCCCCGTCCCCTAACCCTAACCCTAGCCCGAACCCTAACCCTAACCCTTCACCGAATCCTTACCCACACACGTCCCCTAATCCTAACCCGTACGCTCACACTAACCCGCGCCCTCACACAAACGTTCCCCCTAAACCGTTGTCGTACCCTCACCTGAACACTAAACAGTCCCCGTCCCCTAACCCTAGCCGTAGCCCGAAACCTAACCCTAACCCTTCCCCGAATCCTTACCCTCACCCGTCCCCTAATCCTAACCCGTACGCTCACACTAACCCGCGCCCTCCCACATACGCTCCCCCTAAACCGTTGTCGTACCTCACCTGGACCCTAAACCGTCCCCATCCCCTAACCCTAACCGTAGCCCAAACCCTAACAATAACCCTTCCCCGAAGCCTTACCCTCACCCATCCCTTAATCCTAACCCGTACGCTCACACTAACCCACGCCCTCACACGTACGCTCCCCCTAAACCGTTGTCATAACCTCATCTGGACCCTAACCCGTCCCCGTCCCCTAACCCTAACCCTAGCCCGAAACCTAACCCTAACCCTTCCCCGAAGCCTTACACTCACCCGTCCCCTAATCCTAACCCGTACGCTCACTCTAACCCGCGCCGTCACACGTGCGCTCCCCCTAAACCGTTGTCGTACCCTCACCTGGACCCTAAACCATCCCCGTCCCCTAAACCTAACCCTAACCCGAACCCTAATGCTAACCCTTTCCCGAAGCCTTACCCTCACCCGTCCCCTAATCCTAACCTGTACGCTAACACTAACCCGTGCCCTCACACGTACGCTCCCCCTAAACCGTTGTACCCTCACCTGGACCCAAAACCGTCCCCGTCCCCTAACCCTAACCCTAGCCCAAACCATAACCCTAACCCTTCACCAAATCCTTACCCTCACACGTCTCCTAATCCTAACCCGTACGCTCACACTAACCCGCGCCCTCACACGTACACTACCCCTAAACCGTTGTCGTACCGTCACCTGAACACTAAACCGTCCCAGTCCCCTAACCCTAACCCAAGGCCGAACCCTAACCCTAAGCCTTTCTCGAAGCTTTACCCTCACCCGTCCCCTAATCCTAACCCGTACGCTTACACTAACCCGTGCCCTCACACGTGCGCTTCCCCTAAACCGTTGTTGTACCCTCACACGGACCCTAAAACGTCCCCGTTCCCTAACGCTAACCCTAGACCGAACCCTAACCCTAACAATTCCCCGAAGCCTTACCTTCACCCATCCCCTAATCCTAACCTGTACGCTCAAACTAAACCACGCCCTCACACGTACGCTCCCCCTCAACTGTTGTCGTACCCTCACTTGGACCCTGAACCGTTCCCGTCCCCTAACCCTAACCCTAGACCGAACCCTAACCCTAACACTTCCCCGAAGCCTTACGCTCACCTGTCCCCTAATCCTAACCCGTACACTCACACTAACCTGCGCCCTCACACGTACGCTCCCCCTAAACCGTTGTCGTACCCTCACCTGCACCCTAAACCATCCCGGTCCCCGAAACCTAATCCTAGCCCGAACACTAAACCTAACCCTTCCCCGAAGCCTTACCCTCACCTTTCCCCTAATCCTAACCTGTACGCTCAAACTAACCCGCGCCCTCACACGTACGCTCCCCCTAAACAGTTGTCGTACCCTCACCTGGACCCTAAAACGTCCCCGTCCCCTAACCCTAACCCTAGCCCGAACCCTAACCCTTCACCGAATCCTTACCCTCACACGTCCCCTAATCCTAACCCCTACGCTCACACTAACCAGCACCCTCACACGTACGCTCCCCCTAAACCGTTGTCGTACCCTCACCTGCACCCTAAACCATCCCGGTCCCCGAAACCTAACCCTAGCCCGAACCCTAATCCTAACCCTTCCCCGAAGCCTTACCCTCACCCGTCCCCTAATCCTAACCCGTACGCTCACACAAACCCGTGCCCTCACACGTGCGCTCCCCCTAAACCGTTGTAGTACCCTCACCTGGACCCTAAACCGTCCCCGTCCCCTAACCCTAACCTTAGCCCGAACCGTAATGCTAACACTTTCCCGAAGCCTTACCCTCACCCGTCCCCTAATCCTAACCCGTACGCTCACACTAACCCGCGCCGACACACGTACGCTCCCCCTAAACCATTGTACCCTCACCTGGACCCTACAACGTCCTCGTCCCCTAACCCTAACTCTAGCCCGAACCCTAACCCTAACCATTCCCCGAAGCCTTAACCTCACCCTTTCCATAATCCTAACCTGTACGCTCACACTAACCCGCGCCCTCACACGTACGCTCCCCCTAAACCATTGTCGTACCCTCACCTGGACCCTAAACCGTCCCCGTCCCCTAACCCTAACCCTAGCCCGAACCCTAACCCAAACCCTTCACCGAATCCTTACCCTCACACGTGCCTAATCCTAACCCGTACGCTCACACTAACACGCGCCCTCACACGTACGCTTCCCCTAAACCGTTGTCGTACCCTCACCTGGACCCTAAACCATCCCCGTCCCCTAACCCTAACCCTAGCCTGAACCCTAACCCAAACCCTTCACCGAATCCTTATCCTCACACGTCCCCTAATCCTAACCCGTACGCTCACACTAACCCGCGCCCTCACACGTACGCTCCACCTAAACCGTTGTCGTACCCTCACCTGGACCCTAAACCGTCCCCGTCCCCTAACCCTAACCATAGCCCGAACCCTAACCCTAACCCTTCCCGGAAGCCTTACCCTCACCCGTCCCCTAATCCTAACCCGTACGCTCACACTAACCCGCGCCCTCACACGTACGCTCCACCTAAACCGTTGTCGTACCCTCACCTGGACCCTAAACCGTCCCAGTCCCCTAACCCTAACCATAGCCCGAACCCTAACCCTAACCCTTCCCGGAAGCCTTACCCTCACCCGTCCCCTAATCCTAACCCGTACGCGCACACTAAACCGCGCACTCACACGTACACTCTCCCTAAACCGTTGTCGTACCCTCACCTGGACACTAAACCATCCCCATCCCCTAACCCTAACCCTGGGCCAAGCCCTAACCCTACCCCTTCCCCGAAGCCTTACCCTCACCCATCCCCCAACCTAACCTGAACGCTCACACTAACACGCGCCCTTAGATGTACGCTCCCCCTAAACCGTTGTCGTACACTCACCTGAACCCTAAACCGTCCCCGTCCCCTAAACCTAACCCTAACCCTAGCCCGAACCCTAACCCTAACCCTTCCCCGAAGCCATACCCTCACCCGTCCCCTAATCGTAACCCGTACGGTAACACTAATCCGTGCCCTCACATGTACGCTCCCCCGAAAAGGTTGTCGTAACCTCACTTGGACCCTAAACCGTCTCCGTCCAATAACCCTAACCCTAACCCTAGGCCGAACCCTAACCCTAACCCTTCCCCGAAGCCTTACCCTCACCCGTCCCATAATCCTAAACCGTACGCGCACACCAACCCGCGCCCTCACACGTACGCTTCCCCTAAACCGTTGTCGTACCCTCACCTGGACCCTAAATCTTCCCCATGCCCTAACCCTAACCCTAGCCCGAACCCTAACCCTAACCCTTCCCCGAAGCCTTACACTCACCCGTCCCATAATCCTAACTCATACGCTCAAACTAACATGCGCCCTCACACGTACGCTCCCCCTAAACCGTTGTCGTACCCTCACCTGGTCCCTAAACCGTCCCCGTTCCCTAACCCTAACCGTAGCCCGAACCCTAACCCTAACCCTTCCCGGAAGCCTTACCCTCACCCGTCCCCTAATCGTAACCCGTACGCTCACACTAACCCGCGCCCTCTCACGTACGCTCCCCCTAAACCGTTGTCGTACCCTCACCTGGACCCTAAACCGTCCCCGTCCCCTAACCCTAACCCTAGCCCGAACCCTAACCCTAACCTTTTCCTGAAGCCTTACCCTCACCCGTCCCCTAATCCTAACCCGTACGCTCACACTAACCCCCGCCCTCAAACGTACGCTCCCCCTCAACCGTTGTCGTACCCTCACGTGGACCCTAAACCATCCCCGTCCCCTAACCCTAGCCCGAACCCTAACCCTAACCCTTCCCCGAAGCCTTACCCTCAGCCGTCCCCTAATCCAAACCTGTACGCTCACACTAACCCGCGCCCTAAAACGTACGCTCCCCCTAAACCGTTGTCGTACCCTCACCTGGACCCTAAACCGTCCCCATCCCCGAACCCTAACCCTAGCCCGAACCCATCCGTAACCCTTCCCAGAATCCTTACCCTCACCCGTCCCCTAATCGTCACCCGTACGCTCACACTAACCCACGCCCTCATACGTACGCTCCCCCTAAACCGTTGTCGTACCCTCACCTGGACTCTAAACCGTCCCCGTCCCCTAACCCTAACCCTAGCCCGAACCCTAACCCTAACCGTTTCCCGAAACCTTAACCTCACCTGTCCCCTACTCCAAACCCGTACGCTCACACTAACCCGCGTCCTCACACGTACGCTCCCCCTAAACCGTTGTCGTACACTCACCTGGACCCTAAACCGTGCCCATCCCCTAAACTTGGCCCGAACCCAAACCCTAACGCTTCCCCGAAGCCTTACCCTCACCCGTCCCCCAATCCTAACCCGTACGCTCACACTAACCCGCGCCCTCACACGTACGCTCCCCTTAAACCGTTGTCGTAACCTCATCTGGACCCTAATCCGTCCCCGTCCCCTAACCCTAACCCTAGCCCGAACCCTAACCCTTCACTAAATCCTTACCCTCACACGTCCCCTAATCCTAACCCGTACGCTCACACTAACCAGCACCCTCACACGTACGCTCCCCCTAAACCGTTGTCGTACCCTCACCTACACCCTAAACCATCCCGGACCCCGAAACCTAACCCTAGCCCGAACCCTAATCCTAACCCTTCCCCGAAGCCTTACCCTCACCCGTCCCCTAATCCTAACCCGTACGCTCACACAAACCCGTGCCCTCACACGTGCGCTCCCCCTAAACCGTTGTAGTACCCTCACCTGGACCCTAAACCGTCCCCGTCCCCTAACCCTAACCTTAGCCCGAACCGTAATGCTAACACTTTCCCGAAGCCTTACCCTCACCCGTCCCCTAATCCTAACCCGTACGCTCACACTAACCCGCGCCGACACACGTACGCTCCCCCTAAACCGTTGTACCCTCACCTGGACCCTACAACGTCCCCGTCCCCTAACCCTAACTCTAGCCCGAACCCTAACCCTAACCATTCCCCGAAGCCTTAACCTCACCCTTTCCATAATCCTAACCTGTACGTTCACACTAACCCGCGCCCTCACACGTACGCTCCCCCTAAACCATTGTCGTACCCTCACCTGGACCCTAAACCGTCCCCGTCCCCTAACCCTAACCCTAGCCCGAACCCTAACCCAAACCCTTCACCGAATCCTTACCCTCACACGTGCCTAATCCTAAACCGTACGCTCACACTAACACGCGCCCTCACACGTACGCTTCCCCTAAACCGTTGTCGTACCCTCACCTGGACCCTAAACCATCCCCGTCCCCTAACCCTAACCCTAGCCTGAACCCTAACCCAAACCCTTCACCGAATCCTTACCCTCACCCGTCCCCTAATCCTAACCCGTACGCGCACACTAAACCGCGCACTCACACGTACACTCTCCCTAAACCGTTGTCGTACCCTCACCTGGACCCTAAACCGTCCCCGTCCCCTAACCCTAACCCTGGCCCAAGCCCTAACCCTACCCATTCCCCGAAGCCTTACCCTCACCCATCCCCCAACCTAACCTGAACGCTCACACTAACACGCGCCCTTAGATGTACGCTCCCCCTAAACCGTTGTCGTACACTCACCTGGACCCTAAACCGTCCCCGTCCCCTAACCCTAACCCTAACCCTAGCCCGAAACCTAACCCTAAGTCTTCCCCGAAGCCTTACCCTCATCCGTCCCCTAATCCTAACCCATACGCTCACACTAACCCGGACTCTCACACGAATGCTACCCCTAATCCGTTGTCGTACCCTCAGCTGGATCCTAAACCGGCCCCGTCCCCTAATGCTAACCCTAGCCCAAAACCTAACCCTAACCCTTCCCTGAAGCCTTACCGTCACCCGTCCCCTAATCCTAACCCGTATGCTCACACTAACCCGCACACTCACACGTACGCTCTCCCTAAACCGTTGTCGTACCCTCACCTGGACCCTAAACCGTCCCTGTCCCCTAACCCTAACCCTAGCCCGAACCCTAACCCTAACGCTTCCCCGAAGCCTTACCCTCACCCGTCCCCTAATACTAACCTGTACTGTCACACTAACCCGCGCCCTCACACGTACACTACCCCTAAACCGTTGTAGTACCCTCACCTGGAAACTAAACCGTCCCAGTCCCCTAACCCTAACCCAAGCCCGAACCCTAACCCTAAGCCTTTCTCGAAGCCTTACCCTCACCCGTCCCCTAATCCTAACCCGTACGGTCACACTAACCCGCGCCCTCACACATGCGCTCCCCCTAAACCGTTGTCATACCCTCACCTACACCCTAAACCATCCCGGTCCCTGAAACCTAACCCTAGCCCGAACCCTAACCCTAACCCTTCGCCGAAGCCTTACCCTCACCCGTCCCCTAATCCTAACCCGTACGCTCAAACTAACCCACGCCCTCATATGTACGCTCCCCCTAAACCGTTGTCGTACCCTCACCTGGACTCTAAACCGTCCCCGTCCCCTAACCCTAACCCTAGCCCGAACCCTAACCCTAACCCTTTCCCGAAACCTTAACCTCACCCGTCCCCTAATCCAAACCCGTACGCTCACACTAACCCGCGTCCTCACACGTACGCTCCCCCTAAACCGTTGTCGTACCCTCACCTGGACCCTAAACCGTGCCCATCCCGTAACCTTGGCCCGAACCCAAACCCTAACCCTTCCCCGAAACCTTACCCTCACCCGTACCACAATCCTAACCCGTACGCTCACACTAACCCGCGCCCTCACACGTACGCTCCCCCTAAACCGTTCTCGTACCCTCACCAGGACCCTAAACCGTCCCCGTCCCCTAACCCTAACCCTAGCCCGAACCCTAACCCTAACCCTTCCCCGAAGCCTTACCCTCACCCGTCCCATAATCCTAAACCTTACGCTCACACTAACCCGCGCCCTCACACGTACGCTCCCCTTAAACCGTTGTTGTACCCGCACCTGGACCCTAAAACGTCCCCATCCCCTAACCCTAACCCTACCCCGAACCCTAACTATAACCATTCCCCGAAGCGTTACCCTCACCCGTCCCCTAATCCTAACCTGTACGCTCACACTAACCCGCGCCCTCACACGTACGCTCCCCCTAAACCGTTGTCGTACCCTCACTTGCAGCTTAAACCGTCCCCGTCCCCTAACCCTAACCCTAGCCCGAACCCTAAACCTAACCCTTCCCCGAAGCCTTACCCTCACCCGTCCCCTAATCCTAACCCGTACGCTCACACTAACCCGCGCCCTCACACGTACGCTCCCCCTAAACCGTTGTCGTACCCTCACCTGGACCCTAAACCGTCACCGTCCCCTAACCCTAACCCTAGCCCGAACCCTAACCCTAACCCCTCCCCGAAGCCTTACCCTCACCCGTCCCCTAATCCTAACCTGAACGCTCACACTAAACCGTGCCCTCACACGTACGCTCCACCTAAACCGTTGTCGTACCCTCACCTGCACCCTAAATCGTCCCCGTCCCCTAACCCTAACCCTAGCCCGACCCTAACCCTAACCCTTCCCTGAAGACTTACCCTCACCCGTCCCATAATCCTAACCCATATGCTGACACTAACCCGTTCCCTCACACATACGCTTCCCCTAAACTGTTGTTGTACCCTCACCTGCACCCTAAAACGTGCCCGTCCCCTAACCCTAACCCTAGCCCGAACCCTAACCCTAACCATTCCCCGAAGCCTTACCCTCACCCGTCCCCTAATCCTAACCTGTACGCTCACACTAACCCGCGCCCTCACACGTACGCTCCACCTAAACCATTGTCGTACCCTCACCTGGACCCTAAACCGTCCCCGTCCTCTAACGCTAACCCTAGCCCAAACCCTAACCCTAACCCTTCATCGAATCCTTACCCTCACACGTCCCCTAATCCTAACCCGTACGGTCACACTAACCCGCGCCCTCACATGTACGCTCCCCCTAAACAGTTGTCGTACCCTCACCTGGACCCTAAACAGTCCCCATCCCCTAACCCTAACCCTAGCCCGAACCCTAACCCTAACGCTTCCCCGAAGCCTTACCCTCACCCGTCCCCTAATCCTAACCCGTACGCTCACACTAACCCGCGCCCTCACACGTACGCTCACCCTAAACCATTGTCGTAACCTCACCTGGACCCTAAACCTTCCCCGTACCCGAACCCTAACCCTAGCCCGAACTCTAATCCTAACCCTTCCCTGAAGCCTTGCCCTCACCCGTCCCCTAATCCTAACCCGTACGGTCACACTAACCCGCGCCCTCACACATGCGCTCCCCCTAAACCTTTGTCATACCCTCACCTACACCCTAAACCATCCCGGTCCCTGAAACCTAACCCTAGCCCGAACCCTAACCCTAACCCTTCCCCGAAACCTTACCCTCACCCGTCCCCTAATCCTAACCCGTACGCTCACACTAACCCGCGTCCTCACACGTACGCTCCCCCTAAACCGTTGTCGTACCCTCACCTGGACCCTAAACCGTGCCCATCCCCTAACCTTGGCCCGAACCCAAACCCTAACCCTTCCCCGAAACCTTACCCTCCCCCGTACCCCAATCCTAACCCGTACGCTCACACTAACCCGCGCCCTCACACGTACGCTCCCCCTAAACCGTTGTCGTACCCTCACCAGGACCCTAAACCGGCCCCGTCCCCTAACCCTAACCCTAGCCCGAACCCTAACCCTAACCCTTCCCCAAAGCCTTACCCTCACCCGTCCCATAATCCTAAACCGTACGCTCACACTAACCCGCGCCCTCACACGTACGCTCCCCTTAAACCGTTGTTGTACCCTCACCTGGACCCTAAAACGTCCCCATCCCCTAACCCTAACCCTACCCCGAACCCTAACTATAACCATTCCCCGAAGCGTTACCCTCACCCGTCCTCTAATCCTAACCTGTACGCTCACACTAACCCGCGCCCTCACACGTACGCTCCCCCTAAACCGTTGTCGTACCCTCACTTGCAGCTTAAACCGTCCCCGTGCCCTAACCCTAACCCTAGCCCGAACCCTAAACCTAACCTTTCCTCGAAGCCTTACCCTCACCCGTCCCCTAATCCTAACCTGTACGCTCACACTAACCCGCGCCCTCACACTTACGCTCCCCGTAAACCGTTGTCGTACCCTCACCTGAACCCTAAACCGTCCCCGTCCCCTAACCCTAACCCTAACCCGAACCCTAAACCTAACCCCTCGTCGAAGCCTTACCCTCACCGGTCCCCTAATCCTAACCCGTACGCTCACACTAACCCGTGCCCTCACACGTACGCTCCCCCTAAACCATTGTCGTACCCTCACCTGCACCCGAAATTGTCCCCGTCCCCTAAACCTAACCCTAGCCCGAACCCTAACCCTAACCCTTCCCCGAAGCCTTACCCTCACCCGTCCCCTAATCCTAACCCGTACGCTCACACTAACCCGTGCCCTCACACGTGCGCTCCCCCTAAACCGTTGTCGTACCCTCACCTGTTCCCTAAACCGTCCCCGCTCCTAACCCTAACACTAGCCCGATCCCTAATGCTAGCCCTTTCCCGAAGCCTTACCCTCACACGTCCCCTAATCCTAACCCGTACGCTCACACTAACCCGCGCCCTCACACGTACGCTCCCCCTAAACCGTTGTCGTACCCTCACCTGGACCCTAAACCGTCACCGTCCCCTAACCCTAACCCTAGCCCGAACCCTAACCCTAACCCCTCCCCGAAGCCTTACCCTCACCCGTCCCCTAATCCTAACCTGAACGCTCACACTAAACCGTTCCCTCACACGTACGCTCCACCTAAACCGTTGTCGTACTCTCACCTGCACCCTAAATCGTCCCCGTCCCCTAACCCTAACCCCAGCCCAAACCCTAACCCTAACCCTTCCCTGAAGACTTACCCTCACCCGTCCCATAATCCTAACCCATATGCTGACACTAACCCGTTCCCTCACACGTACGCTTCCCCTAAACTGTTGTTGTACCCTCACCTGCACCCTAAAACGTGCCCGTCCCCTAACCCTAACCCTAGCCCGAACCCTAACCCTAACCGTTCCCCGAAGCCTTACCCTCACCCGTCCCCTAATCCTAACCTGTACGCTCACACTAACCCGCGCCCTCACACGTACGCTCCCCTAAACCATTGTCGCACCCTCACCTGGACCCTAAACCGTCCCAGTCCTCTAACGCTAACCCTAGCCCAAACCCTAACCCTAACCCTTCACCGAATCCTTACCCTCACACGTCCCCTAATCCTAACCCGTACGGTCACACTAACCCGCGCCCTCACACGTACGCTCCCCCTAAACAGTTGTCGTACCCTCACCTGGACCCTAAACAGTCCCCATCCCCTAACCCTAACCCTAGCCCGAACCCTAACCCTAACGCTTCCCCGAAGCCTTACTCTCACCCCTCCCCTAATCCTAACCCGTACGCTCACACTAACCCGCGCCCTCACACGTACGCTCACCCTAAACCATTGTTGTAACCTCACCTGGACCCTAAACCTTCCCCGTATCCGAACCCTAACCCTAGCCCGAACACTAACCCTAACCCTTCCCCGAAGCCTTGCCCTCACCCGTCCCCTAATCCTAACCCGTACGGTCACACTAACCCGCGCCCTCACACATGCGCTCCCCCTAAACCGTTGTCATACCCTCACCTACACCGTAAACCATCCCGGTCCCTGAAACCTAACCCTAGCCCGAACCCTAACCCTAACCCTTCCCCGAAGCCTTACCCTCACCCGTCCCCTAATCGTAACCCGTACGCTCACACTAACCCGCGCCCTCTCACGTACGCTCCCCCTAAACCGTTGTCGTACCCTCACCTGGACCCTAAACCGTCCCCGTCCCCTAACCCTAACCCTAGCCCGAACCCTAACCCTAACCTTTTCCTGAAGCCTTACCCTCACCCGTCCCCTAATCCTAACCCGTACGCTCACACTAACCCCCGCCCTCACACGTACGCTCCCCCTCAACCGTTGTCGTACCCTCACGTGGACCCTAAACCATCCCCGTCCCCTAACCCTAGCCCGAACCCTAACCCTAACCCTTCCCCGAAGCGTTACCCTCAGCCGTCCCCTAACCCAAACCTGTACGCTCACACTAACCCGCGCCCTAAAACGTACGCTCCCCCTAAACCGTTGTCGTACCCTCACCTGGACCCTAAACCGTCCCCATCCCCGAACCCTAACCCTAGCCCGAACCCATCCGTAACCCTTCCCAGAATCCTTACCCTCACCCGTCCCCTAATCCTAACCCGTACGCTCACACTAACCCACGCCCTCATACGTACGCTCCCCCTAAACCGTTGTCGAACCCTCACCTGGACTCTAAACCGTCCCCGTCCCCTAACCCTAACCCTAGCCCGAACCCTAACCCTAACCGTTTCCCGAAACCTTAACCTCACCTGTCCCCTACTCCAAACCCGTACGCTCACACTAACCCGCGTCCTCACACGTACGCTCCCCCTAAACCGTTGTCGTACACTCACCTGGACCCTAAACCGTGCCCATCCCCTAAACTTGGCCCGAACCCAAACCCTAACCCTTCCCCGAAGCCTTATCCTCACCCGTCCCCCAATCCTAACCCGTACGCTCACACTAACCCGCGCCCTCACACGTACGCTCCCCTTAAACCGTTGTCGTAACCTCATCTGGACCCTAATCCGTCCCCGTCCCCTAACCCTAACCCTAGCCCGAACCCTAACCCTTCACTAAATCCTTACCCTCACACGTCCCCTAATCCTAACCCGTACGCTCACACTAACCAGCACCCTCACACGTACGCTCCCCCTAAACCGTTGTCGTACCCTCACCTACACCCTAAACCATCCCGGACCCCGAAACCTAACCCTAGCCCGAACCCTAATCCTAACCCTTCCCCGAAGCCTTACCCTCACCCGTCCCCTAATCCTAACCCGTACGCTCACACAAACCCGTGCCCTCACACGTGCGCTCCCCCTAAACCGTTGTAGTACCCTCACCTGGACCCTAAACCGTCCCCGTCCCCTAACCCTAACCTTAGCCCGAACCGTAATGCTAACACTTTCCCGAAGCCTTACCCTCACCCGTCCCCTAATCCTAACCCGTACGCTCACACTAACCCGCGCCGACACACGTACGCTCCCCCTAAACCGTTGTACCCTCACCTGGACCCTACAACGTCCCCGTCCCCTAACCCTAACTCTAGCCCGAACCCTAACCCTAACCATTCCCCGAAGCCTTAACCTCACCCTTTCCATAATCCTAACCTGTACGTTCACACTAACCCGCGCCCTCACACGTACGCTCCCCCTAAACCATTGTCGTACCCTCACCTGGACCCTAAACCGTCCCCGTCCCCTAACCCTAACCCTAGCCCGAACCCTAACCCAAACCCTTCACCGAATCCTTACCCTCACACGTGCCTAATCCTAAACCGTACGCTCACACTAACACGCGCCCTCACACGTACGCTTCCCCTAAACCGTTGTCGTACCCTCACCTGGACCCTAAACCATCCCCGTCCCCTAACCCTAACCCTAGCCTGAACCCTAACCCAAACCCTTCACCGAATCCTTACCCTCACCCGTCCCCTAATCCTAACCCGTACGCGCACACTAAACCGCGCACTCACACGTACACTCTCCCTAAACCGTTGTCGTACCCTCACCTGGACCCTAAACCGTCCCCGTCCCCTAACCCTAACCCTGGCCCAAGCCCTAACCCTACCCCTTCCCCGAAGCCTTACCCTCACCCATCCCCCAACCTAACCTGAACGCTCACACTAACACGCGCCCTTAGATGTACGCTCCCCCTAAACCGTTGTCGTACACTCACCTGGACCCTAAACCGTCCCCGTCCCCTAACCCTAACCCAAACCCTAGCCCGAAACCTAACCCTAACTCTTCCCCGAAGCCTTACCCTCATCCGTCCCCTAATCCTAACCCATACGCTCACACTAACCCGGACTCTCACACGAATGCTACCCCTAATCCGTTGTCGTACCCTCAGCTGGATCCTAAACCGGCCCCGTCCCCTAATGCTAACCCTAGCCCAAAACCTAACCCTAACCCTTCCCTGAAGCCTTACCGTCACCCGTCCCCTAATCCTAACCCGTATGCTCACACTAACCCGCACACTCACACGTACGCTCTCCCTAAACCGTTGTCGTACCCTCACCTGGACCCTAAACCGTCCCTGTCCCCTAACCCTAACCCTAGCCTGAACCCTAACCCTAACGCTTCCCCGAAGCCTTACCCTCACCCGTCCCCTAATACTAACCTGTACTGTCACACTAACCCGCGCCCTCACACGTACACTACCCCTAAACCGTTGTCGTACCCTCACCTGGAAACTAAACCGTCCCAGTCCCCTAACCCTAACCCAAGCCCGAACCCTAACCCTAAGCCTTTCTCGAAGCCTTACCCTCACCCGTCCCCTAATCCTAACCCGTACGGTCACACTAACCCGCGCCCTCACACATGCGCTCCCCCTAAACCGTTGTCATACCCTCACCTACACCCTAAACCATCCCGGTCCCTGAAACCTAACCCTAGCCCGAACCCTAACCCTAACCCTTCGCCGAAGCCTTACCCTCACCCGTCCCCTAATCCTAACCCGTACGCTCAAACTAACCCACGCCCTCATATGTACGCTCCCCCTAAACCGTTGTCGTACCCTCACCTGGACCCTAAACCGTGCCCATCCCCTAACCTTGGCCCGAACCCAAACCCTAACCCTTCCCCGAAACCTTACCCTCACCCGTACCCCAATCCTAACCCGTACGCTCACACTAACCTGCGCCCTCACACGTACGCTCCCCCTAA
Organism: Leucopleurus acutus; assembly: GCF_964270905.1. Classification (NCBI taxonomy): domain Eukaryota; kingdom Metazoa; phylum Chordata; class Mammalia; order Artiodactyla; family Delphinidae; genus Leucopleurus; species Leucopleurus acutus. The sequence goes on along the minus strand of NW_028139061.1, from coordinate 57,786 downwards.
ACCGTTGTCGTACCCTCACCAGGACCCTAAACCGTCCCCGTCCCCTAACCCTAACCCTAGCCCGAACCCTAACCCTAACCCTTCCCCGAAGCCTTACCCTCACCCGTCCCATAATCCTAAACCTTACGCTCACACTAACCCGCGCCCTCACACGTACGCTCCCCTTAAACCGTTGTTGTACCCGCACCTGGACCCTAAAACGTCCCCATCCCCTAACCCTAACCCTACCCCGAACCCTAACTATAACCATTCCCCGAAGCGTTACCCTCACCCGTCCCCTAATCCTAACCTGTACGCTCACACTAACCCGCGCCCTCACACGTACGCTCCCCCTAAACCGTTGTCGTACCCTCACTTGCAGCTTAAACCGTCCCCGTCCCCTAACCCTAACCCTAGCCCGAACCCTAAACCTAACCCTTCCCCGAAGCCTTACCCTCACCCGTCCCCTAATCCTAACCCGTACGCTCACACTAACCCGCGCCCTCACACTTACGCTCCCCCTAAACCGTTGTCGTACCCTCACCTGAACCCTAAACCGTCCCCGTCCCCTAACCCTAACCCTAACCCGAACCCTAAACCTAACCCCTCGTCGAAGCCTTACCCTCACCGGTCCCCTAATCCTAACCCGTACGCTCACACTAACCCGTGCCCTCACACGTACGCTCCCCCTAAACCATTGTCGTACCCTCACCTGCACCCTAAATTGTCCCCGTCCCCTAAACCTAACCCTAGCCCGAACCCTAACCCTAACCCTTCCCCGAAGCCTTACCCTCACCCGTCCCCTAATCCTAACCCGTACGCTCACACTAACCCGTGCCCTCACACGTGCGCTCCCCCTAAACCGTTGTCGTACCCTCACCTGTTCCCTAAACCGTCCCCGCTCCTAACCCTAACACTAACCCGATCCCTAATGCTAGCCCTTTCCCGAAGCCTTACCCTCACACGTCCCCTAATCCTAACCTGTACGCTCACACTAACCCGCGCCCTCACACGTACGCTCCCCGTAAACGGTTGTCGTACCCTCACCTGGACCCTAAACCGTCACCGTCCCCTAACCCTAACCCTAGCCCGAACCCTAACCCTAACCCCTCCCCGAAGCCTTACCCTCACCCGTCCCCTAATCCTAACCTGAACGCTCACACTAAACCGTTCCCTCACACGTACGCTCCACCTAACCCGTTGTCGTACTCTCACCTGCACCCTAAATCGTCCCCGTCCCCTAACCCTAACCCTAGCCCAAACCCTAACCCTAACCCTTCCCTGAAGACTTACCCTCACCCGTCCCATAATCCTAACCCATATGCTGACACTAACCCGTTCCCTCACACGTACGCTTCCCCTAAACTGTTGTTGTACCCTCACCTGCACCCTAAAACGTGCCCGTCCCCTAACCCTAACCCTAGCCCGAACCCTAAACCTAACCGTTCCCCGAAGCCTTACCCTCACCCGTCCCCTAATCCTAACCTGTACGCTCACACTAACCCGCGCCCTCACACGTACGCTCCCCTAAACCATTGTCGTACCCTCACCTGGACCCTAAACCGTCCCAGTCCTCTAACGCTAACCCTAGCCCAAACCCTAACCCTAACCCTTCACCGAATCCTTACCCTCACACGTCCCCTAATCCTAACCTGTACGGTCACACTAACCCGCGCCCTCACACGTACGCTCCCCCTAAACAGTTGTCGTACCCTCACCTGGACCCTAAACAGTCCCCATCCCCTAACCCTAACCCTAGCCCGAACCCTAACCCTAACGCTTCCCCGAAGCCTTACTCTCACCCCTCCCCTAATCCTAACCCGTACGCTCACACTAACCCGCTCCCTCACACGTACGCTCACCCTAAACCATTGTTGTAACCTCACCTGGACCCTAAACCTTCCCCGTACCCGAACCCTAACCCTAGCCCGAACACTAACCCTAACCCTTCCCCGAAGCCTTGCCCTCACCCGTCCCCTAATCCTAACCCGTACGGTCACACTAACCCGCGCCCTCACACATGCGCTCCCCCTAAACCGTTGTCATACCCTCACCTACACCGTAAACCATCCCGGTCCCTGAAACCTAACCCTAGCCCGAACCCTAACCCTAACCCTTCCCCGAAGCCTTACCCTCACCCGTCCCCTAATCCTAACCCGTACGCTCAAACTAACCCACGCCCTCATATGTACGCTCCCCCTAAACCGTTGTCATACCCACACCTGGACTCTAAACCGTCCCCGTCCCCTAACCCTAACCCTAGCCCGAACCCTAACCCTAACCCTTTCCCGAAACCTTAACCTCACCCGTCCCCTAATCCAAACCCGTATGCTCACACTAACCCGCGTCCTCACACGTACGCTCCCCCTAAACCGTTGTCGTACCCTCACCTGGACCCTAAACCGTCCCCGTCCCCTAACCCTAACCCTAGCCCGAACTCTAAACCTAACCCCTCCCCGAAGCCTTACCCTCACCCGTCCCCTAATCCTAACCCGTACGCTCACACTAACCCGTGCCCTCGCACGTACGCTCACCCTAAACCGTTGTCGTACCCTCACCTGGACCCTAAACCGTCCCCGTCCCCTAACCCTAACCCTAGCCCGAACCCTAAACCTAACCCCTCCCCGAAGCCTTACCCTCACCCGTCCCCTAATCCTAACCCGTACGCTCACACTAACCCGCGCCCTCACACGTACGCTGCCCCTAAACCGTTGTCGTACCCTGACCTGCACCCTAAACCATCCCCGTCCCCTAATCCTAACCCTAGCCCGAACCCTAACCCTAACCCTTCACCGAATCCTTACCCTCACACGTCCCCTAATCCTAACCCGTACGCTCACACTAACTCGCGCTCTCACACGTATGCTCTCCCTAAACCGTTGTCGTACCCTAACCTGGACCCTAAACCGTCCCCGTCCCCTAACCCTAACCCTAGCCCGAACCGTAACCCTAACGCTTCCCCGAAGCCTTACACTCACCCGTCCCCTAATTCTAACTCGTACGCTCACACTAACACGTGCCCTCACACGTACGCTCCCCCAAAACCGTTGTCGTACCCTCACCTGGACCCTAAACCGTCCCCGTCCCCTAACCCTAACCCTAGCCCGAACTCTAAACCTAACCCCTCCCCGAAGCCTTACCCTCACCCGTCCCCTAATCCTAACCCGTACGCTCATACTAACCCGTGCCCTCACACGTACGCTCACCCTAAACCGTTGTCGTAACATCACCTGGACCCTAAACCGTCCCCGTACCCTAACCCTAACCCTAGCCTGAACCCTAACCCTAACCCTTCCCCAAAGCCTTGCCCTCACCCGTCCCCTAATCCTAACCCGTACGCTCACACTAACCCGTGCCCTCAGACGTACGCTACCCCTAAACCATTGTCGTACTCTCACCTGCACCCTAAATCGTCCCCGTCCCCTAACCCTAACCCTAGCCCGAACCCTAACCCTAACCCTTCCCCGAAGCCTTACCCTCACCCGTCCCATAATCCTAACCCGTACACTCACACTAAGCCGTGCCCTCACACGTACGCTTCCCCTAAACTGTTGTCGTACCCTCACCTGGACCCTATACCGTCCCCGTCCCCTAACCCTAACCCTAGGACAAACCGTAACCCTAACCCTTCCCTGAAGCCTTACACTCACACGTCCCCTAATCCTAACCCGTACGCTCACACTAACTCGCGCCCTCACACGTACGCTCCCCCTAAACCGTTGTCGTACCCTCACCTGGACCCTAAACCGTCCCCGTCCCCTAACCCTAACCCTTCCCCGAAGCCTTACGCTCACCTGTCCCCTAATCCTAACCCGTACGCTCACACTAACCCGCGCCCTCAAACGTACGCTCCCCCTGAACCGTTGTCGTACCCTCACCTGCACCCTAAACCATCCCGGTCCCCGAAACGTAACCTTAGCCCGAACCCTAAACCTAATCCTTCCACGAAGCCTTACCCTCACCCGTCCCCTAATCCTAACCCATACGCTCACACTAACCCGCGCCCTCACACGTACGCTTCCCCTAAACCGTTGTCGTACCGTCACCTGGACCCTAAACCATCCCCGTCCCCTAACCCTAACCCTAGCCCGAACCGTAACCCTAACCCTTCCCCGAAGCCTTACCCTCACCCGTCCCCTAATCCTAACTCGTACGCTCACACTAACGCGCGCCCTCACACGTACACTCCCCCTAAACCGTTGTCGTACCCTCACGTGGACCCTAAACCGTCCCCGTCCCCTAACCCTAACCCAAACCCTAACCCTAACTCTTCCCCGTAGCCTTACCCTTACCCGTCCCCTAATCCTAACCCGTACGCTCACACTAACCCGCACCCTCACACGAACGCTACCCCTAATCCGTTGTCGTATCCTCAGCTGGACCCTAAACCGTCCCCGTCCCCTAACGCTAACCGTAGCCCGAACCCTAAACCTAACCCTTCCCCGAAGCCTTACCGTCACCTGTCCCCTAATCCTAACCCGTACGCTCACACTAACCCGCGCACTCACACGTACACTCTCCCTAAACCGTTGTCGTACCCTCACCTGGACCCTAAACCGTCCCCGTCCCCTAACCCTAACCCTGGCCCAAGCCCTAACCCTACCCCTTCCCCGAAGCCTTACCCTCACCCATCCCCCAACCTAAACCGAACTCTCACACTAACCCGCGCCCTCACACATACGCTCCCCCGAAACCGTTGTCGTACCCTCACCTGGACCCTAAATCGTCCCCAGCCCCTAACCCTAACCCTAGCCCGAACCCTAACCCTAACCCTTCCCCGAAGCCTTACACTCACCCGTCCCCTAATCCTAACCCGTACGCTCACACTAACCCGCGCCCTCTCACGTACGCTCCCCCTAAACCGTTGTCGTACCCTCACCTGGACCATAAACCGTCCCCGTCCCCTAACCCTAACCCTAGCCCGAACACTAACCCTAACCCTTCACCAAATCCTTACCCTCACACGTCACCTAATCCTAACCCGTACGCTCACACTAACCCGTGCCCGCACACGTACGCTCCCCCTAAACCATTGTCGTACGCTCACCTGGACCCTAAACCGTCCCCGTCCCCTAACCCTAACCCTAGCCCGAACCCTAACCCTAACTCTTCCCCGAAGCCTTACCCTCATCCGTCCCCTAATCCTAACCCATACGCTCACACTAACCCGGACCCTCACACGAACGCTACCCCTAATCCGTTGTCGTACCCTCAGCTGGACCCTAAACCGTCCCTGTCCCCTAATGCTAACCCTAGCCTGAACCCTAACCCTAACCCTTCCCCGAAGCCATACCGTCATCCGTCCCCTAATCCTAACCCGTATGCTCACACTAACCCGCACACTCACACGTACGCTCTCCCTAAACCGTTGTCGTACCCTCACCTGGACCCTAAACCGTCCCTGTCCCCTAACCCTAACCCTAGCCCGAACCCTAACCCTAACCCTTCCCCGAAGCCTTACCCTCACCCGTCCCCTAATCCTAAACCGTACGCTCACACTAACCCACGGCCTCACACGTACGCTCCTCCGAAACCGTTGTCGTACCCTCACCTGGACCCTAAATCGTCCCCATCCCCTAACCCTAAGCCTAGCCCGAACCCTAACCCTAACCCTTCCCCGAAGCCTTACCCTCACCCGTCCCCTAATTCTAACCCGTACGCTCACACTAAACCACACCCTCACACGTACGCTCCCCATAAACCGTTGTCGTACACTCACCTGGACCGTAAACCGTCCCCATCCCCTAACCCTATCCCTAGCCCGAACACTAACCGTAACCCTTTCCCGAAGCCTTACCCTCACCCGTCCCCTAATCCTAACACGTACGCTCACACTAACCCGCACCCTCACACGTACGCTCCCCCTAAACCGTTGTCGTACCCTCACCTGGAACCCAAACCATCCCCGTACCCTAAATCTAACCCTAGCCCGAAACCTAACCCTAACCCTTCCCTGAAGCCTTACCCTCACCCGTCCCCAAATCCTAACCCGTACCCTCACACTAACCCGCGCCCTCACACGTACGCTGCCCCTAAACCGTTGTCGTACCCTGACCTGCACCCTAAACCATCCCCGTCCCCTAATCCTAACCCTAGCCCGAACCGTAACCCTAACCCTTCACCGAATCCTTACCCTCACACGTCCCCTAATCCTAACCCGTACGCTCACACTAACTCGCGCTCTCACACGTATGCTCCCCCTAAACCGTTGTCGTACCCTAACCTGGACCCTAAACCGTCCCCGTCCCCTAACCCTAACCCTAGCCCGAACCGTAACCCTAACGCTTCCCCGAAGCCTTACACTCACCCGTCCCCTAATTCAAACTCGTACGCTCACACTAACACGTGCCCTCACACGTACGCTCCCCCAAAACCGTTGTCGTACCCTCACCTGGACCCTAAACCGTCCCCGTCCCCTAACCCTAACCCTAGCCCGAACTCTAAACCTAACCCCTCCCCGAAGCCTTACCCTCACCCGTCCCCTAATCCTAACCCGTACGCTCACACTAACCCGTGCCCTCGCACGTACGCTCACCCTAAACCGTTGTCGTACCCTCACCTGGACCCTAAACCGTCCCCGTCCCCTAACCCTAACCCTAGCCCGAACCCTAAACCTAACCCCTCCCCGAAGCCTAACCCTCACCCGTCCCCTAATCCTAACCCGTACGCTCACACTAACCCGCGCCCTCACACGTACGCTGCCCCTAAACCGTTGTCGTACCCTGACCTGCACCCTAAACCATCCCCGTCCCCTAATCCTAACCCTAGCCCGAACCCTAACCCTAACCCTTCACCGAATCCTTACCCTCACACGTCCCCTAATCCTAACCCGTACGCTCACACTAACTCGCGCTCTCACACGTATGCTGTCCCTAAACCGTTGTCGTACCCTAACCTGGACCCTAAACCGTCCCCGTCCCCTAACCCTAACCCTAGCCCGAACCGTAACCCTAACGCTTCCCCGAAGCCTTACACTCACCCGTCCCCTAATTCTAACTCGTACGCTCACACTAACACGTGCCCTCACACGTACGCTCCCCCAAAACCGTTGTCGTACCCTCACCTGGACCCTAAACCGTCCCCGTCCCCTAACCCTAACCCTAGCCCGAACTCTAAACCTAACCCCTCCCCGAAGCCTTACCCTCACCCGTCCCCTAATCCTAACCCGTACGCTCATACTAACCCGTGCCCTCACACGTACGCTCACCCTAAACCGCTGTCGTAACATCACCTGGACCCTAAACCGTCCCCGTACCCTAACCCTAACCCTAGCCTGAACCCTAACCCTAACCCTTCCCCAAAGCCTTGCCCTCACCCGTCCCCTAATCCTAACCCGTACGCTCACACTAACCCGTGCCCTCAGACGTACGCTACCCCTAAACCATTGTCGTACTCTCACCTGCACCCTAAATCGTCCCCGTCCCCTAACCCTAACCCTAGCCCGAACCCTAACCCTAACCCTTCCCCGAAGCCTTACCCTCACCCGTCCCATAATCCTAACCCGTACACTCACACTAAGCCGTGCCCTCACACGTACACTTCCCCTAAACTGTTGTCGTACCCTCACCTGGACCCTATACCGTCCCCGTCCCCTAACCCTAACCCTAGGAAAAACCGTAACCCTAACCCTTCCCTGAAGCCTTACACTCACACGTCCCCTAATCCTAACCCGTACTCTCACACTAACTCGCGCCCTCACACGTACGCTCCCCCTAAACCGTTGTCGTACCCTCACCTGGACCCTAAACCGTCCCCGTCCCCTAACCCTAACCCTTCCCCGAAGCCTTACGCTCACCTGTCCCCTAATCCTAACCCGTACACTCACACTAAGCCGTGCCCTCACACGTACGCTTCCCCTAAACTGTTGTCGTACCCTCACCTGGACCCTATACCGTCCCCGTCCCCTAACCCTAACCCTAGGACAAACCGTAACCCTAACCCTTCCCTGAAGCCTTACACTCACACGTCCCCTAATCCTAACCCGTACGCTCACACTAACTCGCGCCCTCACACGTACGCTCCCCCTAAACCGTTGTCGTACCCTCACCTGGACCCTAAACCGTCCCCGTCCCCTAACCCTAACCCTTCCCCGAAGCCTTACGCTCACCTGTCCCCTAATCCTAACCCGTACGCTCACACTAACCCGCGCCCTCAAACGTACGCTCCCCCTGAACCGTTGTCGTACCCTCACCTGCACCCTAAACCATCCCGGTCCCCGAAACGTAACCTTAGCCCGAACCCTAAACCTAATCCTTCCACGAAGCCTTACCCTCACCCGTCCCCTAATCCTAACCCATACGCTCACACTAACCCGCGCCCTCACACGTACGCTTCCCCTAAACCGTTGTCGTACCGTCACCTGGACCCAAAACCATCCCCGTCCCCTAACCCTAACCCTAGCCCGAACCGTAACCCTAACCCTTCCCCGAAGCCTTACCCTCACCCGTCCCCTAATCCTAACTCGTACGCTCACACTAACGCGCGCCCTCACACGTACACTCCCCCTAAACCGTTGTCGTACCCTCACGTGGACCCTAAACCGTCCCCGTCCCCTAACCCTAACCCAAACCCTAACCCTAACTCTTCCCCGTAGCCTTACCCTTACCCGTCCCCTAATCCTAACCCGTACGCTCACACTAACCCGCACCCTCACACGAACGCTACCCCTAATCCATTGTCGTATCCTCAGCTGGACCCTAAACCGTCCCCGTCCCCTAACGCTAACCGTAGCCCGAACCCTAACCCTAACCTTTCCCCGAAGCCTTACCGTCACCTGTCCCCTAATCCTAACCCGTACGCTCACACTAACCCGCGCACTCACACGTACACTCTCCCTAAACCGTTGTCGTACCCTCACCTGTACCCTAAACCGTCCCCGTCCCCTAACCCTAACCCTGGCCCAAGCCCTAACCCTACCCCTTCCCCGAAGCCTTACCCTCACCCATCCCCCAACCTAAACCGAACTCTCACACTAACCCGCGCCCTCACACATACGCTCCCCCGAAACCGTTGTCGTACCCTCACCTGGACCCTAAATCGTCCCCAGCCCCTAAACCTAACCCTAGCCCGAACCCTAACCCTAACCCTTCCCCGAAGCCTTACACTCACCCGTCCCCTAATCCTAACCCGTACGCTCACACTAACCCGCGCCCTCTCACGTACGCTCCCCCTAAACCGTTGTCGTACCCTCACCTGGACCATAAACCGTCCCCGTCCCCTAACCCTAACCCTAGCCCGAACACTAACCCTAACCCTTCACCAAATCCTTACCCTCACACGTCACCTAATCCTAACCCGTACGCTCACACTAACCCGTGCCCGCACACGTACGCTCCCCCTAAACCATTGTCGTACGCTCACCTGGACCCTAAACCGTCCCCGTCCCCTAACCCTAACCCTAGCCCGAACCCTAACCCTAACTCTTCCCCGAAGCCTTACCCTCATCCGTCCCCTAATCCTAACCCATACGCTCACACTAACCCGGACCCTCACACGAACGCTACCCCTAATCCGTTGTCGTACCCTCAGCTGGACCCTAAACCGTCCCTGTCCCCTAATGCTAACCCTAGCCTGAACCCTAACCCTAACCCTTCCCCGAAGCCATACCGTCATCCGTCCCTTAATCCTAACCCGTATGCTCACACTAACCCGCACACTCACACGTATGCTCTCCCTAAACCGTTGTCGTACCCTCACCTGGACCCTAAACCGTCCCTGTCCCCTAACCCTAACCCTAGCCCGAACCCTAACCCTAACCCTTCCCCGAAGCCTTACCCTCACCCGTCCCCTAATCCTAACCTGTACGCTCACACTAACCCGCGCCCTCACACTTACGCTCCCCCTAAACCGTTGTCGTACCCTCACCTGAACCCTAAACCGTCCCCGTCCCCTAACCCTAACCCTAACCCGAACCCTAAACCTAACCCCTCGTCGAAGCCTTACCCTCACCGGTCCCCTAATCCTAACCCGTACGCTCACACTAACCCGTGCCCTCACACGTACGCTCCCCCTAAACCATTGTCGTACCCTCACCTGCACCCTAAATTGTCCCCGTCCCCTAAACCTAACCCTAGCCCGAACCCTAACCCTAACCCTTCCCCAAAGCCTTACCCTCACCCGTCCCCTAATCCTAACCCGTACGCTCACACTAACCCGTGCCCTCACACGTGCGCTCCCCCTAAACCGTTGTCGTACCCTCACCTGTTCCCTAAACCGTCCCCGCTCCTAACCCTAACACTAGCCCGATCCCTAATGCTAGCCCTTTCCCGAAGCCTTACCCTCACACGTCCCCTAATCCTAACCCGTACGCTCACACTAACCCGCGCCCTCACACGTACGCTCCCCGTAAACCGTTGTCGTACCCTCACCTGGACCCTAAACCGTCACCGTCCCCTAACCCTAACCCTAGCCCGAACCCTAACCCTAACCCCTCCCCGAAGCCTTACCCTCACCCGTCCCCTAATCCTAACCTGAACGCTCACACTAAACCGTTCCCTCACACGTACGCTCCACCTAAACCGTTGTCGTACTCTCACCTGCACCCTAAATCGTCCCCGTCCCCTAACCCTAACCCTAGCCCAAACCCTAACCCTAACCCTTCCCTGAAGACTTACCCTCACCCGTCCCATAATCCTAACCCATATGCTGACACTAACCCGTTCCCTCACACGTACGCTTCCCCTAAACTGTTGTTGTACCCTCACCTGCACCCTAAAACGTGCCCGTCCCCTAACCCTAACCCTAGCCCGAACCCTAAACCTAACCGTTCCCCGAAGCCTTACCCTCACCCGTCCCCTAATCCTAACCTGTACGCTCACACTAACCCGCGCCCTCACACGTACGCTCCCCTAAACCATTGTCGTACCCTCACCTGGACCCTAAACCGTCCCAGTCCTCTAACGCTAACCCTAGCCCAAACCCTAACCCTAACCCTTCACCGAATCCTTACCCTCACACGTCCCCTAATCCTAACCTGTACGGTCACACTAACCCGCGCCCTCACACGTACGCTCCCCCTAAACAGTTGTCGTACGCTCACCTGGACCCTAAACAGTCCCCATCCCCTAACCCTAACCCTAGCCCGAACCCTAACCCTAACGCTTCCCCGAAGCCTTACTCTCACCCCTCCCCTAATCCTAACCCGTACGCTCACACTAACCTGCTCCCTCACACGTACGCTCACCCTAAACCATTGTTGTAACCTCACCTGGACCCTAAACCTTCCCCGTACCCGAACCCTAACCCTAGCCCGAACACTAACCCTAACCCTTCCCCGAAGCCTTGCCCTCACCCGTCCCCTAATCCTAACCCGTACGGTCACACTAACCCGCGCCCTCACACATGCGCTCCCCCTAAACCGTTGTCATACCCTCACCTACACCGTAAACCATCCCGGTCCCTGAAACCTAACCCTAGCCCGAACCCTAACCCTAACCCTTCCCCGAAGCCTTACCCTCACCTGTCCCCTAATCCTAACCCGTACGCTCAAACTAACCCACGCCCTCATATGTACGCTCCCCCTAAACCGTTGTCATACCCTCACCTGGACTCTAAACCGTCCCCGTCCCCTAACCCTAACCCTAGCCCGAACCCTAACCCTAACCCTTTCCCGAAACCTTAACCTCACCCGTCCCCTAATCCTAACCCGTACGCTCACACTAAACCACACCCTCACACGTACGCTCCCCATAAACCGTTGTCGTACACTCACCTGGACCGTAAACCGTCCCCATCCCCTAACCCTATCCCTAGCCCGAACACTAACCGTAACCCTTTCCCGAAGCCTTACCCTCACCCGTCCCCTAATCCTAACACGTACGCTCACACTAACCCGCACCCTCACACGTACGCTCCCCCTAAACCGTTGTCGTACCCTCACCTGGAACCCAAACCATCCCCGTACCCTAAATCTAACCCTAGCCCGAAACCTAACCCTAACCCTTCCCTGAAGCCTTACCCTCACCCGTCCCCAAATCCTAACCCGTACCCTCACACTAACCCGCGCCCTCACACGTACGCTGCCCCTAAACCGTTGTCGTACCCTGACCTGCACCCTAAACCATCCCCGTCCCCTAATCCTAACCCTAGCCCGAACCGTAATCCTAACCCTTCACCGAATCCTTACCCTCACACGTCCCCTAATCCTAACCCGTACGCTCACACTAACTCGCGCTCTCACACGTATGCTCCCCCTAAACCGTTGTCGTACCCTAACCTGGACCCTAAACCGTCCCCGTCCCCTAACCCTAACCCTAGCCCGAACCGTAACCCTAACGCTTCCCCGAAGCCTTACACTCACCCGTCCCCTAATTCAAACTCGTACGCTCACACTAACACGTGCCCTCACACGTACGCTCCCCCAAAACCGTTGTCGTACCCTCACCTGGACCCGAAACCGTCCCCGTCCCCTAACCCTAACCCTAGCCCGAACTCTAAACCTAACCCCTCCCCGAAGCCTTACCCTCACCCGTCCCCTAATCCTAACCCGTACGCTCACACTAACCCGTGCCCTCGCACGTACGCTCACCCTAAACCGTTGTCGTACCCTCACCTGGACCCTAAACCGTCCCCGTCCCCTAACCCTAACCCTAGCCCGAACCCTAAACCTAACCCCTCCCCGAAGCCTAACCCTCACCCGTCCCCTAATCCTAACCCGTACGCTCACAGTAACCCGCGCCCTCACACGTACGCTGCCCCTAAACCGTTGTCGTACCCTGACCTGCACCCTAAACCATCCCCGTCCCCTAATCCTAACCCTAGCCCGAACCCTAACCCTAACCCTTCACCGAATCCTTACCCTCACACGTCCCCTAATCCTAACCCGTACGCTCACACTAACTCGCGCTCTCACACGTATGCTCTCCCTAAACCGTTGTCGTACCCTAACCTGGACCCTAAACCGTCCCCGTCCCCTAACCCTAACCCTAGCCCGAACCGTAACCCTAACGCTTCCCCGAAGCCTTACACTCACCCGTCCCCTAATTCTAACTCGTACGCTCACACTAACACGTGCCCTCACACGTACGCTCCCCCAAAACCGTTGTCGTACCCTCACATGGACCCTAAACCGTCCCCGTCCCCTAACCCTAACCCTAGCCCGAACTCTAAACCTAACCCCTCCCCGAAGCCTTACCCTCACCCGTCCCCTAATCCTAACCCGTACGCTCATACTAACCCGTGCCCTCACACGTACGCTCACCCTAAACCGCTGTCGTAACATCACCTGGACCCTAAACCGTCCCCGTACCCTAACCCTAACCCTAGCCTGAACCCTAACCCTAACCCTTCCCCAAAGCCTTGCCCTCACCCGTCCCCTAATCCTAACCCATACGCTCACACTAACCCGTGCCCTCAGACGTACGCTACCCCTAAACCATTGTCGTACTCTCACCTGCACCCTAAATCGTCCCCGTCCCCTAACCCTAACCCTAGCCCGAACCCTAACCCTAACCCTTCCCCGAAGCCTTACCCTCACCCGTCCCATAATCCTAACCCGTACACTCACACTAAGCCGTGCCCTCACACGTACGCTTCCCCTAAACTGTTGTCGTACCCTCACCTGGACCCTATACCGTCCCCGTCCCCTAACCCTAACCCTAGGAAAAACCGTAACCCTAACCCTTCCCTGAAGCCTTACACTCACACGTCCCCTAATCCTAACCCGTACGCTCACACTAACTCGCGCCCTCACACGTACGCTCCCCCTAAACCGTTGTCGTACCCTCACCTGGACCCTAAACCGTCCCCGTCCCCTAACCCTAACCCTTCCCCGAAGCCTTACGCTCACCTGTCCCCTAATCCTAACCCGTACGCTCACACTAACCCGCGCCCTCAAACGTACGCTCCCCCTGAACCGTTGTCGTACCCTCACCTGCACCCTAAACCATCCCGGTCCCCGAAACGTAACCTTAGCCCGAACCCTAAACCTAATCCTTCCACGAAGCCTTACCCTCACCCGTCCCCTAATCCTAACCCATACGCTCACACTAACCCGCGCCCTCACACGTACGCTTCCCCTAAACCGTTGTCGTACCGTCACCTGGACCCTAAACCATCCCCGTCCCCTAACCCTAACCCTAGCCCGAACCGTAACCCTAACCCTTCCCCGAAGCCTTACCCTCACCCGTCCCCTAATCCTAACTCGTACGCTCACACTAACGCGCGCCCTCACACGTACACTCCCCCTAAACCGTTGTCGTACCCTCACGTGGACCCTAAACCGTCCCCGTCCCCTAACCCTAACCCAAACCCTAACCCTAACTCTTCCCCGTAGCCTTACCCTTACCCGTCCCCTAATCCTAACCCGTACGCTCACACTAACCCGCACCCTCACACGAACGCTACCCCTAATCCGTTGTCGTATCCTCAGCTGGACCCTAAACCGTCCCCGTCCCCTAACGCTAACCGTAGCCCGAACCCTAACCCTAACCTTTCCCCGAAGCCTTACCGTCACCTGTCCCCTAATCCTAACCCGTACGCTCACACTAACCCGCGCACTCACACGTACACTCTCCCTAAACCGTTGTCGTACCCTCACCTGTACCCTAAACCGTCCCCGTCCCCTAACCCTAACCCTGGCCCAAGCCCTAACCCTACCCCTTCCCCGAAGCCTTACCCTCACCCATCCCCCAACCTAAACCGAACTCTCACACTAACCCGCGCCCTCACACATACGCTCCCCCGAAACCGTTGTCGTACCCTCACCTGGACCCTAAATCGTCCCCAGCCCCTAAACCTAACCCTAGCCCGAACCCTAACCCTAACCCTTCCCCGAAGCCTTACACTCACCCGTCCCCTAATCCTAACCCGTACGCTCACACTAACCCGCGCCCTCTCACGTACGCTCCCCCTAAACCGTTGTCGTACCCTCACCTGGACCATAAACCGTCCCCGTCCCCTAACCCTAACCCTAGCCCGAACACTAACCCTAACCCTTCACCAAATCCTTACCCTCACACGTCACCTAATCCTAACCCGTACGCTCACACTAACCCGTGCCCGCACACGTACGCTCCCCCTAAACCATTGTCGTACGCTCACCTGGACCCTAAACCGTCCCCGTCCCCTAACCCTAACCCTAGCCCGAACCCTAACCCTAACTCTTCCCCGAAGCCTTACCCTCATCCGTCCCCTAATCCTAACCCATACGCTCACACTACCCCGGACCCTCACACGAACGCTACCCCTAATCCGTTGTCGTACCCTCAGCTGGACCCTAAACCGTCCCTGTCCCCTAATGCTAACCCTAGCCTGAACCCTAACCCTAACCCTTCCCCGAAGCCATACCGTCACCCGTCCCCTAATCCTAACCCGTATGCTCACACTAACCCGCACACTCACACGTACGCTCTCCCTAAACCGTTGTCGTACCCTCACCTGGACCCTAAACCGTCCCTGTCCCCTAACCCTAACCCTAGCCCGAACCCTAACCCTAACCCTTCCCCGAAGCCTTACCCTCACCCGTCCCCTAATCCTAAACCGTACGCTCACACTAACCCACGGCCTCACACGTACGCTCCCCCGAAACCGTTGTCGTACCCTCACCTGGACCCTAAATCGTCCCCATCCCCTAACCCTAAGCCTAGCCCGAACCCTAACCCTAACCCTTCCCCGAAGCCTTACCCTCACCCGTCCCCTAATCCTAACCCGTACGCTCACACTAAACCACACCCTCACACGTACGCTCCCCATAAACCGTTGTCTTACACTCACCTGGACCGTAAACCGTCCCCATCCCCTAACCCTATCCCTAGCCCGAACACTAACCGTAACCCTTTCCCGAAGCCTTACCCTCACCCGTCCCCTAATCCGAACACGTACGCTCACACTAACCCGCACCCTCACACGTACGCTCCCCCTAAACCGTTGTCGTACCCTCACCTGGAACCCAAACCATCCCCGTACCCTAAATCTAACCCTAGCCCGAAACCTAACCCTAACCCTTCCCTGAAGCCTTACCCTCACCCGTCCCCAAATCCTAACCCGTACCCTCACACTAACCCGCGCCCTCACACGTACGCTGCCCCTAAACCGTTGTCGTACCCTGACCTGCACCCTAAACCATCCCCGTCCCCTAATCCTAACCCTAGCCCGAACCCTAACCCTAACCCTTCACCGAATCCTTACCCTCACACGTCCCCTAATCCTAACCCGTACGCTCACACTAACTCGCGCTCTCACACGTATGCTCCCCCTAAACCGTTGTCGTACCCTAACCTGGACCCTAAACCGTCCCCGTCCCCTAACCCTAACCCTAGCCCGAACCGTAACCCTAACGCTTCCCCGAAGCCTTACACTCACCCGTCCCCTAATTCTAACTCGTACGCTCACACTAACACGTGCCCTCACACGTACGCTCCCCCAAAACCGTTGTCGTACCCTCACCTGGACCCTAAACCGTCCCCGTCCCCTAACCCTAACCCTAGCCCGAACTCTAAACCTAACCCCTCCCCGAAGCCTTACCCTCACCCGTCCCCTAATCCTAACCCGTACGGTCACACTAACCCGCGCCCTCACACGTGCATTCCCCCTAAACCATAGTCATACCCTCACCAGGACTCTAAACCGTCCCCGTCCCCTATCCCTAACCCGAGACCGAACCCTAACCCTAACCATTCCCCGAAGCCTTACCCTCACCCGTCCTCTAATCCTAACCTGTACGCTCATACTAACCCATGCCCTCACACGTGCGCTCCCCCTAAACCGTTGTCGTACCCTCACCTTGACCCTAAACCGTCCCTGTCCCCTAACCCTAACCCTAGCCCGAACCCTAATGTTAACCATTTCCCGAAGCCTTACCCTCACCCGTCCCCTAAACCAAACCCGTACGCTCACATTAACCCGCGCCCTCACACGTACGCTCCCCCTAAACCGTTGTCGTACCCTCGCCTGCACCCTAAATCGTCCCCGTCCCCTAACCCTAACCCTAGCCCAAACCCTAACCCTAACCCTTTCCCGAAGCCTTACCCTCACCCGTCCCATAATCGTAACCCGTACGCTCACACTAACCCACGCCCTCACACGTACGCTCCCCCTAAACCGTTGTTGTACCCTCACCTGGACCCTAAAACGTCCCCGTACCCTAACCCTAACACTAGCCCGAACCCTAACCCTAACCATTCTCCGAGGCCTTACCCTCACCCGTCCGCTAATCCAAACCCGTACACTCACACTAACCCGCGCCCTCACACGTACACTCCCCCTAAACCGTTGTTGTACCCTCGCCTACACCCTAAATTGTCCCGGTCCCCTAACCCTAACCCTAGCGCGAACCCTAACCCTAACCCTTCCCCGAAGCCTTAACCTCACCCGTCCCATAATCCTAACCCGTACGCTCACACTAACCCACGCCCTTACACGTACGCTCCCCCTAAACCGTTGTTGTACCCTCACCTGGACCCTAAAACGTCCCCGTCCCCTAACCCTAACCCTACCCCGAACCCTAACCCTAAACATTCCCCGAAGCCTTACCCTCACCCATCCCCTAAACCTAACCTGTACGCTCACACTAACCCGCGCCCTCACACGTACGCTCCCCCTAAACCGTTGTCGTACCCTCACCTGGACCCTAAACCGTCCCCGTCCCCTAACCCTAACCCTAGCCCGAACCCTAAACCTAACCCCTCCCCGAAGCCTTACCCTCACCCGTCCCCTAATCCTAACCCGTACGCTCACACTAACCCGTGCCCTCAGACGTACGCTACCCCTAAACCATTGTCGTACTCTCACCTGCACCCTAAGTCGTCCCCGTCCCCTAACCCTAACCCTAGCCCGAACCCTAACCCTAACCCTTCCCCGAAGCCTTACCCTCACCCGTCCCATAATCCTAACCCGTACACTCACACTAAGCCGTGCCCTCACACGTACGCTTCCCCTAAACTGTTGTCGTACTCTCACCTGGACCCTAAACCGTCCCCATCACCTAACCCTAACCCGAAACCCTAACCCTAACCCTTCCCCGAAGCCTTACCCTCACCCGTCCCCTAATCCTAACCCGTACGCTCACACTAACCCGCGCCCTAACACGTACGCTCCCCCTAAACAGTTGTCGTACCCTTACCTGGACTCTAAACCGTCCCCGTCCCCTAACCCTAACCCTAGCCCGAACCCTAACCCTAACCCTTTCCTGAAACCTTAACCTCACCTGTCCCCTAATCCAAACCCGTACGCTCACACTAACCCGCGTCCTCACACGTACGCTCCCCCTAAACCGTTGTCGTACACTCACCTGGACCCTAAACCGTCCCCGTCCCCAAACCCTAACCCTAGCCCGAACCCTAACCCTAACCGTTCCCCGAAGCCTTACCCTCACCCGTCCCCTAATCCTCACCCGTACGCTCACACTACCCGCACCCTCACATGGACGCTCCCCCTAAACCGTTGTCGTACCCTCACCTGGACCCTAAAACGTTCCCGTCCCATAACCCTAACCCTAACCCTAGCCCGAACCCTAACCCTAATCCTTTCCCGAAGCCTTACCCTCAGCCGTCCCCTAATCCTAACCCGTACGCTCACACGAAACCCGCGCCCTCACACGTACGCTCCCCCTAAACCGTTGTCGTACCCTCACCTGGACCCTAAACCGGCCCCGTCCCCTAACCCTAACCCTAGCCCGAACCGTAACCCTAACCTTTTCCTGAAGCCTTACCCTCACCCGTCCCCTAATCCTAATCCGTACGCTCACACTAACCCGCGCCCTCACACGTACGCTCCCCCTCAACCGTTGTCGTACCCTCAAGTGGACCCTAAACCGTCCCCGTCCCCTAACCCTAACCCTAGCCCGAACCCTAACCCTAACCCTTCCCCGAAGCCTTACCCTCACCCGTCCCCTAATCCTAACCCATACGCTCACACTAACCCGCGTCCTCACACGTACGCTCCCCCTAAACCGTTGTCGTACCCTCACCTGAACCCTAAACCATGCCCATCCCCTAAACTTGGCCCGAACCCAAACCCTAACCCTTCCCCGAAGCCTTACCCTCACCCGTCCCCCAATCCTAACCCGTACGCTCACACTAACCCGCGCCCTCACACGTACGCTCTCCCTAAACCGTTGTCGTACCCTCACCAGGACCCTAAACCGTCCCCGTCCCCTAACCCTAACCCTAGCCCGAACCCTAACCCTAACCCTTCCCCGAAGCCTTACCCTCACCCGTCACCTAATCCTAACCGTACGCTCACACTAACCCGCGCCCTCACATGTACGCTCCCCTTAAACCGTTGTTGTAACCTCATCTGGACCCTAATCCGTCCCCGTCCCCTAACCCTAACCCTAGCCCGAACCCTAACCCTTCACCGAATCCTTACCCTCACATGTCCCCTAATCCTAACACGTATGCTGACACTAACCAGCGCCCTCACACGTACGCTCCTCCTAAACCGTTGTCGTACGCTCACCTGGACCCTAAACCGTCCCCGTCCCCTAACCATAACCCTAGCCTGAACCCTAAACCTAACCCTTCCCCGAAGCCTTACCCTCACCCGTCCCATAAACCTAACCCGTACGCTCACACTAACCCGTGCCCTCACACGTACGCTCCCCCTAAAAGGTAGTCGTAACCTCACTTGGACACTAAACCGTCCCCGTCCAGTAACCCTAACCCTAACCCTAGGCTGAACCCTAACCCTCACCCTTCCCAGAAGCCTTGCCGTCAACCGTCCCCTAATCCTAACCCGTACGCTCACACTAACCAGCACCCTCACACGTGCGCTACTCCTAAACCGATGTCGTACCCTCACCTGGACGGTAAGCCGTCCCCGTCCCCTATCCCTAACCCTAGCCCGAAACCTAAACCTAAACTTTCCCCGAAGCCTTACCCTCACTCGTCCCATAATCCTAAACCGTACACTCACACTAACCCGCACCCTCACACATATGCTCCGCATAAACCATTGTCGTACCCTCACCTGGACCCTAAACCGTCCCCATCCCCTAACCCTAACCCTAGCCCGAACCCTAACCCTAACTCTTTCCCAAAGCCTTACCCTCACCCGTCCCCTAATCCTCCCCCGTACGCTCACACTAACCCGTGCCCTCACACGTACGCTCCCCCTAAAAGGTTGTCGTAACCTCACTTGGACCCTAAACCGTCCCCGTCCAATAACCCTAACCGTAACCCTAGCCTGAACCCTAACCCTAACCCTTCCCAGAAGCCTTGCCGTCACCCGTCCCCTAATCCTAACCCGTATGCTCACACTAACCCGCGCCCTCACACGTGGGCTCCCCCTAAACCGTTGTCGTACCCTCACCTGGACCCTAAACCGTCCCCATTCCCTAACCCTAAGCCTAGCCCGAACCCTAATGCTAACACTTTCCCAAAGCCTTACCCTCACCCGTCCCCTAATCCTAACCCGTACGCTCACACTAACCAGCGCCCTCACACGTACGCTCCCCATAAACTGTTGTCGTAACCTCACCTGGGCCCATACCATCCCCATCCCCTAACCCTAACCCTAGCCTGAACCCTAACCCTAACCCTTCCCCGAAGCCTTACCCTCACCCGTCCCCTAATCCTAACCCATACGCTCACACTGACCCGCGCCCTCACACGTACTCTCTCCCTAAACCGTTGTCGTACACTCACCTGCACCCTAAAACATCCCCGTTCCGTAACCCTAACCCTAGCCCCAACCCTAACCCTAACACTTCCCCGAAGCCTTACCCTCACCCTTCCCATAATCCTAACCTGTACACTCACACTGACCCGCGCCCTCACACGTACGCTTCCCCTAAACCGTTGTAGTACCCTCACCTGGACCCTAAACCGTCCCCATCCCCTAAACCTAAGCCTAGCCCGAACCCTAATGCTAACCCTTTCCCAAAGCCTTCCCCTCACCCGTCCCCTAATCCTAACCCGTACGCTCACAGTAACCCACGCCCTCACACGTACGCCCCCATAAACTGTTGTCGTACCCTCACCTGGGCCCATACCATCCCCATCCCCTAACTCTAACCCTAGCCTGAACCCTAACCCTAACCCTTCCCCGAAGCCTTACCCTCACCCGTCCCCTAATCCTAACTCGTACGCTCACACTAACCCGCGCCCTCACACGTACGCTCCCCCTAAACCGTTGTCGTTCCCTCACCTGCACCCTAAACCGTCCCCGTCCCCTAACCCTAACCCTAGCCCAAACCCTAACCCTAACCGTTCCCCGAAGCTTTACCCTCACCCGTCCCCTAATCCTAACCCGTACGCTCACACTAACCCGCGCCCTCACACGTACGCTTCCCCTAAACCGTTGTTGTACCCTCACCCAGACCCTAAAACATCCCCATCCCCTAACCCAAACCCTAGCCCGAACCCTAACCCTAACCATTCCCCGAAGCCTTACCCTCACCCGTCCCCTAAAACTAACCTGTACTCTCACACTAACCCGCGCCCTCACACGTACGCTCCCCGTAAACCGTTCTCGTACCCTCACCTGGACCCACAACCGTCCCCGTCCCCTAACCCTAACCCTAGCCCGAACCCTAATGTTAACCATTTCCCGAAACCTTACCCTCACCCGTCCCCTAATCCTAACCCGTACGCTCACACTAACCCACGCCCTCACACGTACACTCCCCCTAAACCGTTGTTGTACCCTCACCTGGACCCTAAAACGTCCCCGTACCCTAACCCTAACCCTACCCCGAACCCTAACCCTAACCTTTCCCAGAAGCCTTACCCTCACCCGTCCTCTAATCCTAACCCGTACGCTCATACTAACCCGTGCCCTCACACGTGCGCTCCCCCTAAACCGTTGTCGTACCCTCGCCTGCACCCTAAATCGTCCCCGTCCCCTAACCCTAACCCTAGCCCGAACCCTAACCGTAACCCTTCCCCGAAGCTTTACCCTCACCCGTCCCATAATCCTAACCCGTACGCTCACACTAACCCACGCCCTCACACGTACGCTCCCCCTAAACCGTTGTTGTACCCTCACCTGGACCCTAAAACGTCCCCATCCCATAACCCTAACCCTACCCCGAACCCTAACTATAACCATTCCCCGAAGCGTTACCCTCACCCGTCCCATAATCCTAACCCGTACGCTCACACTAACCCACGCCCTCACACGTACGGTCCCCCTAAACCGTTGTTGTACCCTCACCTGGACCCTAAAACGTCCCCATCCCCTAACCCTAACCCTACCCCGAACCTTAACTATAACCATTCCCCGAAGCGTTACCCTCACCCGTCCCCTAATCCTAACCTGTACGCTCACACTAACCCGCGCCCTCACACGTACGCTCCCCCTAAACCGTTGTCGTACCCTCACTTGCAGCTTAAACCGTCCCTGTCCCCTAACCCTAGCCCGAACCCTAAACCTAACCCTTCCCCGAAGCCTTACCCTCACCCGTCCCCTAATTCTAACCCGTACGCTCACACTAACCCACGCCCTCACATGTACGCTCCCCCTACACCGTTGTCGTAACCTCATCTGGAACCTAAACCGAACCCGTCCCCTAACCCTAACCCTAGCCCGAACCCTAACCCTAACCCTTCCCCGAAGCCTGGCCCTCACCTGTCCCCTATTTCTAACCCGTACGCTCACAATAACCCGTGCCCTCACACGTGCGCTCCCCCTAAACCGTTGTCGTACCCTCACCTGTTCCGTAAACCGTCCCCGTCCCCTAAACCTAACCCTAGCCTGAACCCTAACCCTAGGCCCTCCCCGAAGCCTTACCCTCACACGTCCCCTAATCCTAACCCGTACGTTCACACTAACCCGTGCCCTCACACGTACGCTCCCCCTAAACCGTTGTCGTACCCTCACTTGCACCCTAAATCGTCCCTGTCCCCTAACCCTAACCCTAGCCCGAACCCTAACCGTAACCCTTCACCGAAGCCTTACCCTCACCCGTCCCATAATCCTAACCTGTACGCTCACACTAACCCGCGCCCTCAAACGTACGCTCCCCCTAAACCGTTGTCGTACCCTCACCTGGACACTAAACCGTCCCCGTCCCCTAACCCTAGCCGTAGCCCGAAACCTAACCCTAATCCTTCCCCGAAGTCATACCCTCAACCGTCCCATAATCCTAACCCGTACGCTCACACTAACCCGAGCCTCACACGTACGCTCCGCCTAAACCGTTGTCGTACACTCACCTGGACACTAAACCATCCCCGTCCCGTAACCCTAACCCTAGCCCGAACCCTAATGCTAACCCTTTCCCGAAGCCCTACCCTCACCCGTCCCCTAATCCTATCCCGTACGCTCACACTAACGTGCGCCCTCACACGTCCGCTCCCCCTAAACCGTTGTCGTACCCTCACCTGTACCCTAAACCGTCCCCGTGCCCTAATCCTAACCCTAGCTCAAACCCTAATGCTAACCCTATCCCGAAGCCTTACACTCACACGTCCCCTAATCCTAACCCGTACGCTCACACTAACCCAAGCCCTCACACATACGCTCCCCCTAAACCATTGTCGTACCCTCACCTGGACCCTGAACCGTCCCCGTCCCCTAACCCTAACCCTAGCCCGAACCCTAACCCTAACCCTTCCCCGAAGCCTTACCCTCACCCGTCCACTAATCCTAACCCGTACGCTCACACTAACCTGCGCCCTCACACGTACACTCCCCCTAAACCGTTGTCGTACCCTCACCTGGACCCTAAACCGTCCCCGTCCCCTAACCCTAACGCTAGCCCGAACCCTAACCCTAAGACTTTCCCGAAGCCTTAGCCACAGCCGTCCCCTAATCCTAACCCGTACGCTCACAGTAACCCGAGCCCTCACACGTACGCTCCCCCTAAACCGTTGTCATACCCTCACCTGGACCCTAAACCGTCCCCGTCCCCTAACTCTAACCCTAGCCCGAATTCTAACCCTAACCATTCCCTGAAGCCTTACCCTCACCCGTCCCCTAATCCTAACCCGTACGCTCACACTAACCCGCGCCCTCACATGTATGCTCCCCCTAAATCGTTGTCGTAACCTCACCTGGACCTTAAACCGGCCCCGTACCCTAAACCTAACCCTAGCCCGAACCCTAACCCTAACCCTTCCCCGAAGCCTTGCCCTCAACCGTCCCCTAATCCTAACCCGTATTCTCACAATAACCCGCACCCTCACACATGCGCACCCCCTAAACCGTTGTCATACCCTCACCTGGACCCTAAACCGTCCCCATCCCCTAACCCTAACTCTAGCCCGAACCATAACCCTAAGCCTTCCCGAAGCCTTACCCTCACCCGTCCCCTAATCCTAACCCGTACGCTCACACTAACCCGTGCCCTCACATGTGAGATCCCCCTAAACCGTTGTCATACCCTCACCTGGACCCTAAACCGTCCCCGTCCCCTAACCC
Organism: Leucopleurus acutus; assembly: GCF_964270905.1. Lineage (NCBI taxonomy): Eukaryota > Metazoa > Chordata > Mammalia > Artiodactyla > Delphinidae > Leucopleurus > Leucopleurus acutus. The sequence goes on along the minus strand of NW_028139061.1, from coordinate 33,507 downwards.
TAACTCTAGCCCGAACCCTAACCCTAAGCCTTTCCCGAAGCCTTACCCTCACCCGTCCCCTAATCCTAACCCGTACGGTCACACTAACACGCGCGCTCACACGTACGCTACCCCTAAACCTTTGTCGTACCCTCATCTGGACCCTAAACCGTCCTCGTCCCCTAACCCAAACCCTAGCCCGAATCCTAACCTTAACCCTTCCCCGAAGCCTTGCCCTCACCCGTCCCCTAATCCTAACCAGTACGCTCACACTAACCAGCGCCCTGACACGTTCGCTGCCGCTAAACCATTGTCATACCCTCACCTGAACTCTAAACCGTCCCTGTCCCCTAACCCTAACCCTAGCCCGAACCCTAACCCTAAGCCTTTCCCGAAGCCTTAGACACACCCGTCCCCTAATCCTAACCCGTACGCTCACACTAACCCGCGCCCTGACACGTACGCTCCCCCTAAACCTTTGTCGTACCCTCACCTGGACCGAAAACCGTCCCCGTCCCCTAACGCGAACCCTAGCCCGAACCCTGACGCTAACCCTTCCCCGAAGCCTTATTCTCACCCGTCCCCTAATACTAACCCGTACGCTCAGAGTAACACGCGCCCTCACACGTACGCTCTCCCTAAACCGTTGTAGTACCCTCACCTGGACCCTAAACCGTCCCCGTCCCCACCCTAAACCTAGACCGAACCCTAACCCTAACACTTCCCCGAAGCCTTACCCTCACCCGTCCCCTAATCCTAAACCGTACGCTCACACTAACCCGTGCCCTCACACGTGCGCTCCCCCTAAACCGTTGTCGTACCCTCACCTGGATCTTAAAACTTCCCCGTCCCCTAATCCTAACCTTGGATCGAACCCTAAACCTAAGCCTTTCCCGAAGCCTTACACTCACCCGTCCCCTAATCCTAACCCATACCCTCACACTAACCCGCGCCCTCACACGTACGCTCCCCCTGAACCGTTTTCGTACCCTCACCTGCACCCTAAACCATCCCGGTCCCCGAAACCTAACCTTAGCCCGAACCCTAAACCTAATCCTTCCACGAAGCCTTACCCACACCCGTCCCCTAATCCTAACCCATACGCTCACACTAACCCGCGCCCTCACACGTACGCTTCCCCTAAGCCGTTATCATACCGTCACCTGGACCCTAAACCGTACCCGTCCCCAAACCCTAACCCTAGCCCGAACGCTAACACTAACCCTTCTCCGAAGCCTTACTCTCACCCGTCCCCTAATCCTAACTCGTACGCTCACACTAACACGCGCCCTCACATGTACGCTCCCCCTCAACCGTTGTCGTAACCTCACCTGGTCCCTAAACCGTCCCCATGCCCTAAACCTAACCGTAGCCCGAACCCTAACCCTTCACCAAATCCTTACCCTCACACGTCCCTAATCCTAACCCGTACGCTTACACTAACCAGCGCCCTAACACGTACACTCCCCCTAAACCGTGTCGTACCCTCACCTGGACCCTAAACTGTCCCCGTCCCCTAACCCTAACCCGAACCCTAACACTAACTCTTCCCCGAAGCCTTACCCTCAACCGTCCCCTAATCCTAACCCGTACGCTCACACTAACCCGCACCCTCACATGAACGCTACCCCTAATCCGTTGTCGTATCCTCAGGTGGACCCTAAACCGTCCCTGTCCCCTAACCCTAACCCTGGCCCAAGCCCTAACCCTACCCCTTCCCTGAAGCCTTACCCTCACCCGTCCCCTAATCGTAACCCGTATACTCACACTAATCTGCGCCCCCACACATATGCTCCCACTAAACCGTTGTCGTACTCTCACCTGGACCCTAAACCGTCCCCATCACCTAACCCTAACCCGAAACCCTAACCCTAACCCTTCCCCGAAGCCTTACCCTCACCCGTCCCATAATCCTTACTCGTACACTCAAACTAACATGCGCCTCACACGTACGCTCCCCCTAAACCGTTGTCGTACCCTCACCTGGTCCCTAAACCGTCCCCATCCCCTAACCCTAACCGTAGCCTGAACCCTAACCCTTCACCGAATCCTTACCCTCACACGTCCCCTAATCCTAACCCATACGCTCACATAACCCGCGCCATCACACGTACGCTCCCCCTAAACCGTTGTCGTACCCTCACTTGGACCCTAAACCGTTCCCGTCCCCTAACCCTAACCCAAGACCGAACCCTAACCCTAACACTTCCCCGAAGCCTTACGCTCACCTGTCCCCTAATCCTAACCCGTACGCTCACACTAACCTACGCCCTCACACGTACGCTCCCCCTAAACCGTTGTCGTACCCTCACCTGCACCCGAAACCATCCTGGTCCCCGAAACCTAATCCTAGCCCGAAATCTAACCCTAACCGTTCCCCGAAGCCTTACCCTCACCTATCCCCTAATCCTAACCTGTACGCTCACACTAACCCGCGCCCTCAAACGTACGCTCCCCCTCAACAGTTGTCGTACCCTCACGTGGAACCTAAACCGTCCCCGTCCCCTAACCCTAGCCCGAACACTAATCCAAACCGTTCACCGAATCCTTACCCTCACACGTCCCCTATTCCTAACCCGTACGCTCACACTACCCCGCGCCCTCACACGTACGCTCGCCGTAAACCGTTGTCGTACCCTCACCTGGACCCTAAACCGTCCCAGTCCCCTAACCCTAACCCTAGCCCAAACCCTAACCCTAAACTTCCCCGAAGCCTTACCCTCACCCGTCCCCTAATCCTAACCCATACGCTCACACTAACCCGCGCCCTCACTAGTACGCTTCCCCTAAACCGTTTTCGTACCGTCACCTGGACCCTAAACCGTCCCCGTCCCCTAACCCTAACCGTAGCCCGAACCCTAACCCTAACCCTTTCCCGAAACCTTAACCTCACCTGTCCCCTAATCCAAATCCGTACGCTCACACTAACCCGCGTCCTCACACGTACGCTCCCCCTAAACCGTTGTCGTACCCTCACCTGAACCCTAAACCATGCCCATCCCCTAAACTTGGCCCGAACCCAAACCCTAACCCTTCCCCGAAGCCTTACCCTCACCCGCCCCCCAATCCTAACCCGTACGCTCACACTAACCCGCGCCCTCACACGTACGCTCTCCCTAAACCGTTGTCGTACCCTCACCAGGACCCTAAACCGTCCCCGTCCCCTAACCCTAACCCTAGCCCGAACCCTAACCCTAACCCTTCCCCGAAGCCTTACCCTTACCCGTCACCTAATCCTAACCGTACGCTCACACTAACCCGCGCCCTCACATGTACGCTCCCCTTAAACCGTTGTTGTAACCTCATCTGGACCCTAATCCGTCCCCGTCCCCTAACCCTAACCCTAGCCCGAACCCTAACCCTTCACCGAATCCTTACCCTCACATGTCCCCTAATCCTAACACGTATGCTGACACTAACCAGCGCCCTCACACGTACGCTCCTCCTAAACCGTTGTCGTACGCTCACCTGGACCCTAAACCGTCCCCGTCCCCTAACCATAACCCTAGCCTGAACCCTAAACCTAACCCTTCCCCGAAGCCTTACCCTCACCCGTCCCATAAACCTAACCCGTACGCTCACACTAACCCGTGCCCTCACACGTACGCTCCCCCTAAAAGGTAGTCGTAACCTCACTTGGACACTAAACCGTCCCCGTCCAGTAACCCTAACCCTAACCCTAGGCTGAACCCTAACCCTCACCCTTCCCAGAAGCCTTGCCGTCAACCGTCCCCTAATCCTAACCCGTACGCTCACACTAACCAGCACCCTCACACGTGCGCTACTCCTAAACCGATGTCGTACCCTCACCTGGACGGTAAGCCGTCCCCGTCCCCTATCCCTAACCCTAGCCCGAAAACTAAACCTAAACTTTCCCTGAAGCCTTACCCTCACTCGTCCCATAATCCTAAACCGTACACTCACACTAACCCGCACCCTCACACATATGCTCCGCATAAACCATTGTCGTACCCTCACCTGGACCCTGAACCGTCCCCGTCCCCTAACCCTAACCCTAGCCCGAACCCTAACCCTAACCCTTCCCCGAAGCCTTACCCTCACCCGTCCACTAATCCTAACCCGTACGCTCACACTAACCTGCGCCCTCACACGTACACTCCCCCTAAACCGTTGTCGTACCCTCACCTGGACCCTAAACCGTCCCCGTCCCCTAACCCTAACGCTAGCCCGAACCCTAACCCTAAGACTTTCCCGAAGCCTTAGCCACAGCCGTCCCCTAATCCTAACCCGTACGCTCACAGTAACCCGAGCCCTCACACGTACGCTCCCCCTAAACCGTTGTCATACCCTCACCTGGACCCTAAACCGTCCCCGTCCCCTAACTCTAACCCTAGCCCGAATTCTAACCCTAACCATTCCCTGAAGCCTTACCCTCACCCGTCCCCTAATCCTAACCCGTACGCTCACACTAACCCGCGCCCTCACATGTACGCTCCCCCTAAATCGTTGTCGTAACCTCACCTGGACCTTAAACCGGCCCCGTACCCTAAACCTAACCCTAGCCCGAACCCTAACCCTAACCCTTTCCCGAAGCCTTGCCCTCAACCGTCCCCTAATCCTAACCCGTACTCTCACAATAACCCGCACCCTCACACATGCGCACCCCCTAAACCGTTGTCATACCCTCACCTGGACCCTAAACCGTCCCCATCCCCTAACCCTAACTCTAGCCCGAACCATAACCCTAAGCCTTCCCGAAGCCTTACCTTCACCCGTCCCCTAATCCTAACCCGTACGCTCACACTAACCCGTGCCCTCACATGTGAGATCCCCCTAAACCGTTGTCATACCCTCACCTGGACCCTAAACCGTCCCCGTCCCCTAACCCTAACTCTAGCCCGAACCCTAACCCTAAGCCTTTCCCGAAGCCTTACCCTCACCCGTCCCCTAATCCTAACCCGTACGGTCACACTAACACGCGCGCTCACACGTACGCTCCCCCTAAACCTTTGTCGTACCCTCATCTGGACCCTAAACCGTCCTCGTCCCCTAACCCAAACCCTAGCCCGAATCCTAACCTTAACCCTTCCCCGAAGCCTTGCCCTCACCCGTCCCCTAATCCTAACCAGTACGCTCACACTAACCAGCGCCCTGACACGTTCGCTCCCGCTAAACCATTGTCATACCCTCACCTGAACTCTAAACCGTCCCTGTCCCCTAACCCTAACCCTAGCCCGAACCGTAACCCTAAGCCTTTCCCGAAGCCTTAGACACACCCGTCCCCTAATCCTAACCCGTACGCTCACACTAACCCGCGCCCTGACACGTACGCTCCCCCTAAACCTTTGTCGTACCCTCACCTGGACCGAAAACCGTCCCCGTCCCCTAACGCGAACCCTAGCCCGAACCCTGACGCTAACCCTTCCCCGAAGCCTTATTCTCACCCGTCCCCTAATACTAACCCGTACGCTCAGAGTAACACGCGCCCTCACACGTACGCTCTCCCTAAACCGTTGTAGTACCCTCACCTGGACCCTAAACCGTCCCCGTCCCCACCCTAAACCTAGACCGAACCCTAACCCTAACACTTCCCCGAAGCCTTACCCTCACCCGTCCCCTAATCCTAAACCGTACGCTCACACTAACCCGTGCCCTCACACGTGCGCTCCCCCTAAACCGTTGTCGTACCCTCACCTGGATCTTAAAACTTCCCCGTCCCCTAATCCTAACCTTGGATCGAACCCTAAACCTAAGCCTTTCCCGAAGCCTTACACTCACCCGTCCCCTAATCCTAAACCGTATGCTCACACTAACCCGCGCCCTCACACGTACGCTCCCCCTAAACCGTTGTCGTACGCTCACCTGGACCCTAAACCTTCCCCGTCCCCTAACCCTAACCCTATCCCAAACACTAGCCCTAACCCTTCCCCGAAGCCTTACCCTCACCTGTCCCCAATCCTAAACCGTACGCTCACACTAACTTGCGACCTCACACGTACGCTACCCCTAAACCGTTGTCGTACTCCTACCTGGACCCTAAACCGTCCCTGTCCCCTAACCCTAATCCTAGCCTGAACCCTAACCGTAAAGCTTCCCCGAAGCCTTACACTCACCCGTCACCTAATTCTAACCCGTACGCTCACACTAACCCGCGCCCTCACACGTACGCTCCCCCTAAACCGTTGTCGTAGGCTCATCTGGACCCTAAACCGTCCCCGTCCCCTAACCATAACCCTAGCCCGAACACTAACCCTAACCCTTACCCGAAGCCTTACCCTCACCCGTCCCATAATCCTAACTCGTACGCTCAAACTAACATTCGCCCTCACACGTACGCTCCCCCTAAACCGTTGTCGTACCCTCACCTGGGTCCTAAACCGTCCCCGTCCCCTAACCCTAACCGTAGCCCGAACCCTAACCCTTCACCAAATCCTTACCCTCACACGTCCCCTAATCCTAACCCGTATGCTCACACTAACCTGCACCCTCACACGTACGCTTCCCCTAAACCGTTGTCGTACGCTCACCTGGACCCTAAACCGTCCACATCCCCTAACCCTAACCCTTGCACGAACCGTAACCCTAACCCTTCCCGAAGCCTTACACTCACACTTCCCCTAATTCTAACCCGTACGCTCACACTAACCCACGCCCTCAAACGTACGCTCCCCCTAAATCGTTGTCGTACCCTCACCTGGACCCTAAACCGTCCCCGTCCTCTAACCCTAACCCTAGCACGAACCGTAACCCTAAACCTTCCCCGAAGCCTTACACTCACACATCCCCTAATCCTAACCCGTACGCTCACAGTAACCCGCGCTGTCACACGTATGCTCCCCCTCAACCGTTGTCGTACCCTCACCTGGACCCTAAACCGTCCCCGTCCCGTAACCCTAACCCTAGGCCGAACCCTAACCCTAACCCTTCCCCGAAGCCTTACGCTCACCTGTCCCCTAATCCTAACCCGTACGCTCACACTAACCCGCGCCCTCACACGTACGCTCCCCCTGAACCGTTGTCATACCCTCACCTGCACCCTAAACCATCCCGGTCCCCGAAACCTAACCTTAGCCCGAACCCTAAACCTAATCCTTCCACGAAGCCTTACCCACACCCGTCCTCTAATCCTAACCCATACGCTCACACTAACCCGCGCCCTCACACGTACGCTTCCCCTAAGCCGTTGTCGTACCGTCACCTGGACACTAAACTGTCCCCGTCCCCTAACCCTAACCCGAACCCTAACACTAACTCTTCCCCTAAGCCTTACCCTCAACCGTCCCCTAATCCTAACCCGTACGCTCACACTAACCCGCACCCTCACACGAACGCTACCCCTAATCCGTTGTCGTATCCTCAGCTGGACCCTAAACCGTCCCTGTCCCCTAACCCTAACCCTGGCCCAAGCCCTAACCCTACCCCTTCCCTGAAGCCTTACCCTCACCCGTCCCCTAATCATAACCCGTATACTCACACTAATCTGCGCCCCCACACATACGCTCCCACTAAACCGTTGTCGTACTCTCACCTGGACCCTAAACCGTCCCCATCACCTAACCCTAACCCGAAACCCTAACCCTAACCCTTCCCCGAAGCCTTACCCTCACCCGTCCCCTAATCCTAACCCGTACGCTCACACTAACCCGCGCCCTAACACGTACGCTCCCCCTAAACAGTTGTCGTACCCTTACCTGGACTCTAAACCGTCCCCGTCCCCTAACCCTAACCCTAGCCCGAACCCTAACCCTAACCCTTTCCCGAAACCTTAACCTCACCTGTCCCCTAATCCAAACCCGTACGCTCACACTAACCCGCGTCCTCACACGTACGCTCCCCCTAAACCGTTGTCGTACACTCACCTGGACCCTAAACCGTCCCCGTCCCCAAACCCTAACCCTAGCCCGAACCCTAACCCTAACCGTTCCCCGAAGCCTTACCCTCACCCGTCCCCTAATCCTCACCCGTACGCTCACACTACCCGCACCCTCACATGGACGCTCCCCCTAAACCGTTGTCGTACCCTCACCTGGACCCTAAAACGTTCCCGTCCCATAACCCTAACCCTAACCCTAGCCCGAACCCTAACCCTAATCCTTTCCCGAAGCCTTACCCTCAGCCGTCCCCTAATCCTAACCCGTACGCTCACACGAAACCCGCGCCCTCACACGTACGCTCTCCCTAAACCGTTGTCGTACCCTCACCTGGACCCTAAACCATCCCCGTCCCCTAAACCTAACCCTAGCCGGAACCCTAACCCTAACCCTTCCCCGAAGCCTGACGCTCACCCGTCCCCTAATCCTAAACCGTACGCTCACACTAACCCACGCCCTCACACGTACCCTCCCCCTAAACCGTTGTCGTACCCTCACCTGGATCCTAAACCGTCCCCGTCCCCAAACCCTAACCCTAGCCCGAACCCTAACCCTAACCCTTCACCAAATCCTTACCCTCACACGTCACCTAATCCTAACCCGTACGCTCACACTAACCCACGCCCTCACACGTACGCTCCCCCTAAACCGTTGTCGTACCCTCACCTGGACCCTAAACCGTCCCCGTCCCCTAACACTAACACTTGCCCGAACCCTAACCCTAACCCTTCCCCGAAGCCTTACCCTCACTCGTCCCCTAATCCTAACCCGTATGCTCACACTAACAAGTGCCCTCACACGTACGCTCCCCCTAAACCGTTATCGTACACTCACCTGGACCCTAAACCATCCCCGACCCCTAAACCTAACCCTAGCCTGAACCGTAACCCTAACCCTTCCCCGAAACCTTACACTCACACGTCCCCTAATTCTAACCCGTACGCTCACACTAACCCACGCCCTCACACGTACGCTCCCCCTAAACCATTGTCGTCACCTCATCTGGACCCTAAACCGTCCCCGTCCCCTAACCCTAACCCTAGCCCGAACCCTAACCCTAACCCTTCCCCGAAGCCTTACCCTCACCCGTCCCCTAATCCTAACCCGTACGCTCACACTAACCCGCGCCTTCACACTTACGCTCCCCCTAAACCGTTGTCGTACCCTCACCTGAACCCTAAACCATCCCCGTCCCCTAACCCTAACCCTAACCCGAACCCTAAACCTAACCCCTCGTGGAAGCCTTACCCTCACCGGTCCCCTAATCCTAACCCGTACGCTCACACTAACCCGCGCCCTCACACGTACGCTCCCCCTTAACCATTGTCGTACCCTTACCTGCACCCTAAATTGTCCCCGTCCCCTAACCCTAACCCTAGCCCGAACCCTAACCCTAACCCTTCCCCGAAACCTTACCCTCACCCGTCCCATAATCCTAACCAGTACGCTCACACTAACCCGTGCCCTCACACGTACGCTTCCCCGAAACTGTTGTTGTACCCTCACCTGGACCCTAAAACGTCCCCATCCCCTAACCCTAGCCTGAACCCTAACCCTAACCCTTCACCAAAACCTTACCCTCACACGTCCCCTAATCCTAACCTGTACGCTCACACTAAACCACGCCCTCACACGTACGCTCCCCCTAAACCGTTGTCGTACCCTCACCTGGACCCTAAACCGTCTCCGTCCCCTAACCATAACCCTAGCCCAAACCCTAACCATAACCCTTACCCGAAGCCTTACCCTCACCCGTCCCCTAATCCTAACCCGTACGCTCACACTAACCTGAGCCCTCACACGTACGCTGACCATAAACCGTTGTCGTAACATCACCTGGACCCTAAACCGTCCCCGTCCCCTAACCCTAACCCTAGCCCGAACGCTATACCTAACCCTTCCCCGAAGCCTTACCCTCACCCGTCCCCTAATCCTAACCTGTACGCTCACAGTAACTCGCGCCCTCACACGTGCGGTCCCCCTAAACCGTTGTCGTACACTCACCTGTACCCTAAACCGTCCCCACCCCCAACCCAAACCCTAGCACGAATCCTAATGCTAACCCTTTTCCGAAGCCTTACCCTCACACGTCCCCTAATCCTAACCCGTACGCTGACACTAACCCGCGCCCTCACACGTACGCTCCTCCTAAACCGTTGTCATACCATCATCTAGACCCTAAACCGTCCCCGTCCCCTAACCCTAACCCTAGCTCGAACCCTAACCCTAACCCTTCCCCGAAGCCTTACCCTCACCCGTCCCCTAATCCTAACACGTACGCTCACACTAACCCGCGCCCTCACACGTATGCTGCCCCTACACCGTTGTCGTACCCTTACCTGGACCCTAAACCGTCCCCTTCCACTAACCCTAACCCTAGCCGGAACCCTAACCCTAACCCTTCCCCGAAGCCGTACCGTCACCCGTCCCCTAATCCTAACCCATACACTCACACTAACCTGCGCCCTCAAACGTACGCTCCCCCTAAACCGTTTTCATACCCTCACGTGCACCCTAAAACATCCCGGTCCCCGAAACCTAACCCTAGCCCGAACCCTAAAGCTAACCCTTCCCCGAAGCCTTACCCTCACCCATCCCATAATCCTAACCCGTACGCTCACACTAACCCGCGCCCTCACACGCACGCTTCCCCTAAACTGTTGTCGTACCCTCACCTGGACCCTAAACCGTCCCCATCCCCTAACCCTAATCCTAGCCCGAACCCTAACCCTAACCCTTCCCCGAAGCCTTACCCTCACCCGTCCCATAATCCTAACTCGTACGCTCAAACTAACATTCGCCCTCACACGTACGCTCCCCCTAAACCGTTGTCGTACCCTCACCTGGGTCCTAAACCGTCCCCGTCCCCTAACCCTAACCGTAGCCCGAACCCTAACCCTTCACCAAATCCTTACCCTCACACGTCCCCTAATCCTAACCCGTATGCTCACACTAACCTGCACCCTCACACGTACGCTTCCCCTAAACCGTTGTCGTACGCTCACCTGGACCCTAAACCGTCCACATCCCCTAACCCTAACCCTTGCACGAACCGTAACCCTAACCCTTCCCGAAGCCTTACACTCACACGTCCCCTAATCCTAACCCGTACGCTCACACTAACTCGCGCCCTCACACGTACGCTCCCCCTAAACCGTTGTCGTACCCTCACCTGGACCCTAAACCGTCCCCGTCCCCTAACCCTAACCCTTCCCCGAAGCCTTACGCTCACCTGTCCCCTAATCCTAACCCGTACGCTCACACTAACCCGCGCCCTCAAACGTACGCTCCCCCTGAACCGTTGTCGTACCCTCACCTGCACCCTAAACCATCCCGGTCCCCGAAACGTAACCTTAGCCCGAACCCTAAACCTAATCCTTCCACGAAGCCTTACCCTCACCCGTCCCCTAATCCTAACCCATACGCTCACACTAACCCGCGCCCTCACACGTACGCTTCCCCTAAACCGTTGTCGTACTGTCACCTGGACCCTAAACCATCCCCGTCCCCTAACCCTAACCCTAGCCCGAACCGTAACCCTAACCCTTCCCCGAAGCCTTACCCTCACCCGTCCCCTAATCCTAACCCGTACGCTCACACTAACCCGCGCCATCACACGTACACTCCCCCTAAACCGTTGTCGTACCCTCACGTGGACCCTAAACCGTCCCCGTCCCCTAACCCTAACCCAAACCCTAACCCTAACTCTTCCCCGTAGCCTTACCCTTACCCGTCCCCTAATCCTAACCCGTACGCTCACACTAACCCGCGCACTCACACGTACGCTCTCCCTAAACCGTTGTCGTACCCTCACCTGTTCCCTAAACCGTCCCCGTCCCCTAACCCTAACCCTGGCCCAAGCCCTAACCCTACCCCTTCCCCGAAGCCTTACCCTCACCCATCCCCCAACCTAAACCGAACTCTCACACTAACCCGCGCCCTCACACATACGCTCCCCCGAAACCGTTGTCGTACCCTCACCTGGACCCTAAATCATCCCCAGCCCCTAAACCTAACCCTAGCCCGAACCCTAACCCTAACCCTTCCCCGAAGCCTTACACTCACCCGTCCCCTAATCCTAACCCGTACGCTCACACTAACCCGCGCCCTCTCACGTACGCTCCCCCTAAACCGTTGTCGTACCCTCACCTGGACCATAAATCGTCCCCGTCCCCTAACCCTAACCCTAGCCCGAACACTAACCCTAACCCTTCACCAAATCCTTACCCTCACACGTCACCTAATCCTAACCCGTACGCTCACACTAACCCGCGCCCTCACACGTATGCTCCCCCTAAACCGTTGTCGTACCCTCACCTGGACCCTAAACCGTCCCCGTCCCCTAACCCTAACCCTAGCCCGAACCGTAACCCTAACGCTTCCCCGAAGCCTTACACTCACCCGTCCCCTAATTCTAACTCGTACGCTCACACTAACATGTGCCCTCACACGTACGCTCCCCCAAAACCGTTGTCGTACCCTCACCTGGACCCTAAACCGTCCCCGTCCCCTAACCCTAACCCTAGCCCGAAGCCTAACCCTAACCCTTCCCCGAAGCCTTACCCTCACCCGTCCCCTAATCCTAACCCGTACGCTCACACTAACCCGCGCCCTCACACGTACACTCCCCCTAAACCGTTGTCGTACACTCACCTGGACCCTAAACCGTCCCCGTCCCCTAACCCTAACCCCAGCCCGAACCCTAACCCTGACCCTTCCACGAAGCCTTACCCTCACCTGTCCCCTAATCCTAAGCCGTACGCTCACACTAACCTATCCACTCACACGTACGCTTCCCCTAAACAGTAGTCGTACAATCAACTAGACTGTAAACCGTCCCCGTCCCCTAACCCTAACCTTAGCCCGAACCCTAACCCTAACCCTTCCCTGAAGCCTTAACCTCACCCGTCCCCTAATCCTAACCCATACGCTCACACTAAACCGCGCCCTCACACGTACACTCCCCCTAAACCATTGTCGTACCCTCACCTGGACCCTAAACCGTCCCCGTCCCCTAACCCTAACCCTAGCCCGAACCCTAACCCTGACCCTTCCCCGAAGCCTTACCCTCACCCGTCCCTTAATCCTAACCCGTACACTCACACTAACCCGCGCCCTCACACGTATGCTCCCCCTAAACCGTTGTCGTACCCTCACCTGGACCCTCAACCGTCCCGGTCCCCTAACCCTAACCCTGGCCCGAACCCTAACCCTAACCCTTCCCGAAAGCCTTACCCTCACCCGTCCCCTAATCCTAACGCGTACACTCACAATAACCCGCGCCCTCACACGTACGCTCCCCGTAAACCGTTGTTGTACCCTCACCTGACCCTAAACCGTCCCCGTCCCCTAACCCTAACCCTGGCCCGAACCCTAACCCTAACCCTTCCCGAAAGCCTTACTCTCACCTGTCCCCTAATGCTAACCCGTACGCTCACACTAACCCGCGCACTCACACGTACACTCTCCCTAAACCGTTGTCGTACCCTCACCTGGACCCTAAACCGTCCCCGTCCCCTAACCCTAACCCTGGCCCAAGCCCTAACCCTACCCCTTCCCCGAAGCCTTACCCTCACCCATCCCCCAACCTAAACCGAACTCTCACACTAACCCGCGCCCTCACACATACGCTCCCCCGAAACCGTTGTCGTACAGTCACCTGGACCCTAAATCGTCCCCAGCCCCTAAACCTAACCCTAGCCCGAACCCTAACCCTAACCCTTCCCCGAAGCCTTACACTCACCCGTCCCCTAATCCTAACCCGTACGCTCACACTAACCCGCGCCCTCTCACGTACGCTCCCCCTAAACCGTTGTCGTACCCTCACCTGGACCATAAACCGTCCCCGTCCCCTAACCCTAACCCTAGCCCGAACACTAAGCCTAACCCTTCACCAAATCCTTACCCTCACACGTCACCTAATCCTAACCCGTACGCTCACACTAACCCGTGCCCGCACACGTACGCTCCCCCTAAACCATTGTCGTACGCTCACCTGGACCCTAAACCGTCCCCGTCCCCTAACCCTAACCCTAGCCCGAACCCTAACCCTAACTCTTCCCCGAAGCCTTACCCTCATCCGTCCCCTAATCCTAACCCATACGCTCACACTAACCCGGACCCTCACACGAACGCTACCCCTAATCCGTTGTCGTACCCTCAGCTGGAACCCAAACCATCCCCGTACCCTAAATCTAACCCTAGCCCGAAACCTAACCCTAACCCTTCCCTGAAGCCTTACCCTCACCCGTCCCCTAATCCTAACCCGTACGCTCACACTAACCCGTGCCCTCACACGTACGCTCACCCTAAACCGTTGTCGTAACATCACCTGGACCCTAAACCGTCCCCGTACCCTAACCCTAACCCTAGCCTGAACCCTAACCCTAACCCTTCCCCAAAGCCTTGCCCTCACCCGTCCCCTAATCGTAACCCGTACGGTCACACTAACCCGCGCCCTCACACGTGCATTCCCCCTAAACCATTGTCATACCCTCACCAGGACTCTAAACCGTCCCCGTCCCCTAACCCTAACCCGAGACCGAACCCTAACCCTAACCATTCCCCGAAGCCTTACCCTCACCCGTCCTCTAATCCTAACCTGTACGCTCATACTAACCCATGCCCTCACACGTGCGCTCCCCCTAAACCGTTGTCGTACCCTCACCTTGACCCTAAACCGTCCCTGTCCCCTAACCCTAACCCTAGCCCGAACCCTAATGTTAACCATTTCCCGAAGCCTTACCCTCACCCGTCCCCTAAACCAAACCCGTACGCTCACATTAACCCGCGCCCTCACACGTACGCTCCCCCTAAACCGTTGTCGTACCCTCGCCTGCACCCTAAATCGTCCCCGTCCCCTAACCCTAACCCTAGCCCAAACCCTAACCCTAACCCTTTCCCGAAGCCTTACCCTCACCCGTCCCATAATCCTAACCCGTACGCTCACACTAACCCACGCCCTCACACGTACGCTCCCCCTAAACCGTTGTTGTACCCTCACCTGGACCCTAAAACGTCCCCGTACCCTAACCCTAACACTAGCCCGAACCCTAACCCTAACAATTCTCCGAGGCCTTACCCTCACCCGTCCCCTAATCCAAACCCGTACACTCACACTAACCCGCGCCCTCACACGTACACTCCCCCTAAACCGTTGTTGTACCCTCGCCTACACCCTAAATCGTCCCGGTCCCCTAAACCTAACCCTAGCGCGAACCCTAACCCTAACCCTTCCCCGAAGCCTTAACCTCACCCGTCCCATAATCCTAACCCGTACGCTCACACTAACCCACGCCCTTACACGTACGCTCCCCCTAAACCGTTGTACCCTCACCTGGACCCTAAAACGTCCCCGTCCCCTAACCCTAACCCTACCCCGAACCCTAACCCTAACCATTCCCCGAAGCCTTACCCTCACCCATCCCCTAAACCTAACCTGTACGCTCACACTAACCCGCGCCCTCACACGTACGCTCCCCCTAAACCGTTGTTGTACCCTCACCTGGACCCTAAACCGTCCCCGTCCCCTAACCCTAACCCTAGCCCGAACCCTAAACCTAACCCCTCCCCGAAGCCTTACCCTCACCCGTCCCCTAATCCTAACCCGTACGCTCACACTAACCCGTGCCCTCAGACGTACGCTACCCCTAAACCATTGTCGTACTCTCACCTGCACCCTAAATCGTCCCCGTCCCCTAACCCTAACCCTAGCCCGAACCCTAACCCTAACCCTTCCCCGAAGCCTTACCCTCACCCGTCCCATAATCCTAACCCGTACACTCACACTAAGCCGTGCCCTCACACGTACGCTTCCCCTAAACTGTTGTCGTACCCTCACCTGGACCCTATACCGTCCCCGTCCCCTAACCCTAACCCTAGCACAAACCGTAACCCTAACCCTTCCCCGAAGCCTTACACTCACACGTCCCCTAATCCTAACCCGTACGCTCACACTAACTCGCGCCCTCACACGTACGCTCCCCCTAAACCGTTGTCGTACCCTCACCTGGACCCTAAACCGTCCCCGTCCCCTAACCCTAACCCTTCCCCGAAGCCTTACGCTCACCTGTCCCCTAATCCTAACCCGTACGCTCACACTAACCCGCGCCCTCAAACGTACGCTCCCCCTGAACCGTTGTCGTACCCTCACCTGCACCCTAAACCATCCCGGTCCCCGAAACGTAACCTTAGCCCGAACCCTAAACCTAATCCTTCCACGAAGCCTTACCCTCACCCGTCCCCTAATCCTAACCCATACGCTCACACTAACCCGCGCCCTCACACGTACGCTTCCCCTAAACCGTTGTCGTACCGTCACCTGGACCCTAAACCATCCCCGTCCCCTAACCCTAACCCTAGCCCGAACCGTAACCCTAACCCTTCCCCGAAGCCTTACCCTCACCCGTCCCCTAATCCTAACCCGTACGCTCACACTAACCCGCGCCATCACACGTACACTCCCCCTAAACCGTTGTCGTACCGTCACGTGGACCCTAAACCGTCCCCGTCCCCTAACCCTAACCCAAACCCTAACCCTAACTCTTCCCCGTAGCCTTACCCTTACCCGTCCCCTAATCCTAACCCGTACGCTCACACTAACCCGCGCACTCACACGTACACTCTCCCTAAACCGTTGTCGTACCCTCACCTGGACCCTAAACCGTCCCCGTCCCCTAACCCTAACCCTGGCCCAAGCCCTAACCCTACCCCTTCCCCGAAGCCTTACCCTCACCCATCCCCCAACCTAAACCGAACTCTCACACTAACCCGCGCCCTCACACATACGCTCCCCCGAAACCGTTGTCGTACCCTCACCTGGACCCTAAATCATCCCCAGCCCCTAAACCTAACCCTAGCCCGAACCCTAACCCTAACCCTTCCCCGAAGCCTTACACTCACCCGTCCCCTAATCCTAACCCGTACGCTCACACTAACCCGCGCCCTCTCACGTACGCTCCCCCTAAACCGTTGTCGTACCCTCACCTGGACCATAAATCGTCCCCGTCCCCTAACCCTAACCCTAGCCCGAACACTAACCCTAACCCTTCACCAAATCCTTACCCTCACACGTCACCTAATCCTAACCCGTACGCTCACACTAACCCGCGCCCTCACACGTATGCTCCCCCTAAACCGTTGTCGTACCCTAACCTGGACCCTAAACCGTCCCCGTCCCCTAACCCTAACCCTAGCCCGAACCGTAACCCTAACGCTTCCCCGAAGCCTTACACTCACCCGTCCCCTAATTCTAACTCGTACGCTCACACTAACATGTGCCCTCACACGTACGCTCCCCCAAAACCGTTGTCGTACCCTCACCTGGACCCTAAACCGTCCCCGTCCCCTAACCCTAACCCTAGCCCGAAGCCTAACCCTAACCCTTCCCCGAAGCCTTACCCTCACCTGTCCCCTAATCCTAACCCGTACGCTCACACTAACCCGCGCCCTCACACGTACACTCCCCCTAAACCGTTGTCGTACACTCACCTGGACCCTAAACCGTCCCCGTCCCCTAACCCTAACCCCAGCCCGAACCCTAACCCTGACCCTTCCACGAAGCCTTACCCTCACCCGTCCCCTAATCCTAAGCCGTACGCTCACACTAACCTATCCACTCACACGTACGCTTCCCCTAAACAGTAGTCGTACAATCAACTAGACTGTAAACCGTCCCCGTCCCCTAACCCTAACCTTAGCCCGAACCCTAACCCTAACCCTTCCCTGACGCCTTAACCTCACCCGTCCCCTAATCCTAACCCATACGCTCACACTAAACCACGCCCTCACACGTACGCTCCCCCTAAACCGTTGTCGTACCCTCACCTGGACCCTAAACCGTCCCCGTCCCCTAACCCTAACCCTAGCCCGAACCCTAAACCTAACCCTTCCCCGAAGCCTTACCCTCACCCGTCCCCTAATTCTAACCCGTACGCTCACACTAACCCGCGCCCTGACACGTACGCTCCCCCTAAACCATTGTCGTACCCTCACCTGGACCCTAAACCGTCCCCGTCCCCTAACCCTAACCCTAGCCCGAACGCTAACCCTAACCCTTCCCCGAAGCCTTACCCTCACCCGTCCCTTAATCCTAACCCGTACACTCACACTAACCCGCGCCCTCACACGTATGCTCCCCCTAAACCGTTGTCGTACCCTCACCTGGACCCTCAACCGTCCCGGTCCCCTAACCCTAACCCTGGCCCGAACCCTAACCCTAACCCTTCCCGAAAGCCTTACCCTCACCCGTCCCCTAATCCTAACGCGTACACTCACAATAACCCGCGCCCTCACACGTACGCTCCCCCTAAACCGTTGTTGTACCCTCACCTGACCCTAAACCGTCCCCGTCCCCTAACCCTAACCCTGGCCCGAACGCTAACCCTAACCCTTCCCGAAAGCCTTACTCTCACCCGTCCCCTAATCCTGACCCGTATGCTCACACTAACCCGCGCCCTCACACGTACGCTCCCCCTGAACCGTTGTCGTACCCTCACCTGCACCCTAAACCATCCCGGTCCCCGAAACCTAACCTTAGCCCGAACCCTAAACCTAATCCTTCCACGAAGCCTTACCCACACCCGTCCTCTAATCCTAACCCATACGCTCACACTAACCCGCGCCCTCACACGTACGCTTCCCCTAAGCCGTTGTCGTACCGTCACCTGGACACTAAACTGTCCCCGTCCCCTAACCCTAACCCGAACCCTAACACTAACTCTTCCCCTAAGCCTTACCCTCAACCGTCCCCTAATCCTAACCCGTACGCTCACACTAACCCACACCCTCACACGAACGCTACCCCTAATCCGTTGTCGTATCCTCAGCTGGACCCTAAACCGTCCCTGTCCCCTAACCCTAACCCTGGCCCAAGCCCTAACCCTACCCCTTCCCTGAAGCCTTACCCTCACCCGTCCCCTAATCATAACCCGTATACTCACACTACTCTGCGCCCCAACACATACGCTCCCACTAAACCGTTGTCGTACTCTCACCTGGACCCTATACCGTCCCCGTCCCCTAACCCTAACCCTAGCACAAACCGTAACCCTAACCCTTCCCCGAAGCCTTACACTCACACGTCCCCTAATCCTAACCCGTACGCTCACACTAACTCGCGCCCTCACACGTACGCTCCCCCTAAACCGTTGTCGTACCCTCACCTGGACCCTAAACCGTCCCCGTCCCCTAACCCTAACCCTTCCCCGAAGCCTTACGCTCACCTGTCCCCTAATCCTAACCCGTACGCTCACACTAACCCGCGCCCTCAAACGTACGCTCCCCCTGAACCGTTGTCGTACCCTCACCTGCACCCTAAACCATCCCGGTCCCCGAAACGTAACCTTAGCCCGAACCCTAAACCTAATCCTTCCACGAAGCCTTACCCTCACCCGTCCCCTAATCCTAACCCATACGCTCACACTAACCCGCGCCCTCACACGTACGCTTCCCCTAAACCGTTGTCGTACCGTCACCTGGACCCTAAACCATCCCCGTCCCCTAACCCTAACCCTAGCCCGAACCGTAACCCTAACCCTTCCCCGAAGCCTTACCCTCACCCGTCCCCTAATCCTAACCCGTACGCTCACACTAACCCGCGCCATCACACGTACACTCCCCCTAAACCGTTGTCGTACCCTCACGTGGACCCTAAACCGTCCCCGTCCCCTAACCCTAACCCAAACCCTAACCCTAACTCTTCCCCGTAGCCTTACCCTTACCCGTCCCCTAATCCTAACCCGTACGCTCACACTAACCCGCGCACTCACACGTACGCTCTCCCTAAACCGTTGTCGTACCCTCACCTGGACCCTAAACCGTCCCCGTCCCCTAACCCTAACCCTGGCCCAAGCCCTAACCCTACCCCTTCCCCGAAGCCTTACCCTCACCCATCCCCCAACCTAAACCGAACTCTCACACTAACCCGCGCCCTCACACATACGCTCCCCCGAAACCGTTGTCGTACCCTCACCTGGACCCTAAATCATCCCCAGCCCCTAAACCTAACCCTAGCCCGAACCCTAACCCTAACCCTTCCCCGAAGCCTTACACTCACCCGTCCCCTAATCCTAACCCGTACGCTCACACTAACCCGCGCCCTCTCACGTACGCTCCCCCTAAACCGTTGTCGTACCCTCACCTGGACCATAAATCGTCCCCGTCCCCTAACCCTAACCCTAGCCCGAACACTAACCCTAACCCTTCACCAAATCCTTACCCTCACACGTCACCTAATCCTAACCCGTACGCTCACACTAACCCGCGCCCTCACACGTATGCTCCCCCTAAACCGTTGTCGTACCCTAACCTGGACCCTAAACCGTCCCCGTCCCCTAACCCTAACCCTAGCCCGAACCGTAACCCTAACGCTTCCCCGAAGCCTTACACTCACCCGTCCCCTAATTCTAACTCGTACGCTCACACTAACATGTGCCCTCACACGTACGCTCCCCCAAAACCGTTGTCGTACCCTCACCTGGACCCTAAACCGTCCCCGTCCCCTAACCCTAACCCTAGCCCGAAGCCTAACCCTAACCCTTCCCCGAAGCCTTACCCTCACCCGTCCCCTAATCCTAACCCGTACGCTCACACTAACCCGCGCCCTCACACGTACACTCCCCCTAAACCGTTGTCGTACACTCACCTGGACCCTAAACCGTCCCCGTCCCCTAACCCTAACCCCAGCCCGAACCCTAACCCTGACCCTTCCACGAAGCCTTACCCTCACCCGTCCCCTAATCCTAAGCCGTACGCTCACACTAACCTATCCACTCACACGTACGCTTCCCCTAAACAGTAGTCGTACAATCAACTAGACTGTAAACCGTCCCCGTCCCCTAACCCTAACCTTAGCCCGAACCCTAACCCTAACCCTTCCCTGAAGCCTTAACCTCACCCGTCCCCTAATCCTAACCCATACGCTCACACTAAACCGCGCCCTCACACGTACACTCCCCCTAAACCATTGTCGTACCCTCACCTGGACCCTAAACCGTCCCCGTCCCCTAACCCTAACCCTAGCCCGAACCCTAACCCTGACCCTTCCCCGAAGCCTTACCCTCACCCGTCCCTTAATCCTAACCCGTACACTCACACTAACCTGCGCCCTCACACGTATGCTCCCCCTAAACCGTTGTCGTACCCTCACCTGGACCCTCAACCGTCCCGGTCCCCTAACCCTAACCCTGGCCCGAACCCTAACCCTAACCCTTCCCGAAAGCCTTACCCTCACCCGTCCCCTAATCCTAACGCGTACACTCACAATAACCCGCGCCCTCACACGTACGCTCCCCCTAAACCGTTGTTGTACCCTCACCTGACCCTAAACCGTCCCCGTCCCCTAACCCTAACCCTGGCCCGAACCCTAACCCTAACCCTTCCCGAAAGCCTTACTCTCACCTGTCCCCTAATGCTAACCCGTACGCTCACACTAACCCACGCACTCACACGTACACTCTCCCTAAACCGTTGTCGTACCCTCACCTGGACCCTAAACCGTCCCCGTCCCCTAACCCTAACCCTGGCCCAAGCCCTAACCCTACCCCTTCCCCGAAGCCTTACCCTCACCCATCCCCCAACCTAAACCGAACTCTCACACTAACCCGCGCCCTCACACATACGCTCCCCCGAAACCGTTGTCGTACCCTCACCTGGACCCTAAATCGTCCCCAGCCCCTAAACCTAACCCTAGCCCGAACCCTAACCCAAACCCTTCCCCGAAGCCTTACACTCACCCGTCCCCTAATCCTAACCCGTACGCTCACACTAACCCGCGCCCTCTCACGTACGCTCCCCCTAAACCGTTGTCGTACCCTCACCTGGACCATAAACCGTCCCCGTCCCCTAACCCTAACCCTAGCCCGAACACTAACCCTAACCCTTCACCAAATCCTTACCCTCACACGTCACCTAATCCTAACCCGTACGCTCACACTAACCCGTGCCCGCACACGTACGCTCCCCCTAAACCATTGTCGTACGCTCACCTGGACCCTAAACCGTCCCCGTCCCCTAACCCTAACCCTAGCCCGAACCCTAACCCTAACTCTTCCCCGAAGCCTTACCCTCATCCGTCCCCTAATCCTAACCCATACGCTCACACTAACCCGGACCCTCACACGAACGCTACCCCTAATCCGTTGTCGTACCCTCAGCTGGAACCCAAACCATCCCCGTACCCTAAATCTAACCCTAGCCCGAAACCTAACCCTAACCCTTCCCTGAAGCCTTACCCTCACCCGTCCCCTAATCCTAACCCGTACGCTCACACTAACCCGTGCCCTCACACGTACGCTCACCCTAAACCGTTGTCGTAACATCACCTGGACCCTAAACCGTCCCCGTACCCTAACCCTAACCCTAGCCTGAACCCTAACCCTAACCCTTCCCCAAAGCCTTGCCCTCACCCGTCCCCTAATCCTAACCCGTACGGTCACACTAACCCGCGCCCTCACACGTGCATTCCCCCTAAACCATTGTCATACCCTCACCAGGACTCTAAACCGTCCCCGTCCCCTAACCCTAACCCGAGACCGAACCCTAACCCTAACCATTCCCCGAAGCCTTACCCTCACCCGTCCTCTAATCCTAACCTGTACGCTCATACTAACCCATGCCCTCACACGTGCGCTCCCCCTAAACCGTTGTCGTACCCTCACCTTGACCCTAAACCGTCCCTGTCCCCTAACCCTAACCCTAGCCCGAACCCTAATGTTAACCATTTCCCGAAGCCTTACCCTCACCCGTCCCCTAAACCAAACCCGTACGCTCACATTAACCCGCGCCCTCACACGTACGCTCCCCCTAAACCGTTGTCGTACCCTCGCCTGCACCCTAAATCGTCCCCGTCCCCTAACCCTAACCCTAGCCCAAACCCTAACCCTAACCCTTTCCCGAAGCCTTACCCTCACCCGTCCCATAATCCTAACCCGTACGCTCACACTAACCCACGCCCTCACACGTACGCTCCCCCTAAACCGTTGTTGTACCCTCACCTAGACCCTAAAACGTCCCCGTACCCTAACCCTAACACTAGCCCGAACCCTAACCCTAACCATTCTCCGAGGCCTTACCCTCACCCGTCCCCTAATCCAAACCCGTACACTCACACTAACCCGCGCCCTCACACGTACACTCCCCCTAAACCGTTGTTGTACCCTCGCCTACACCCTAAATCGTCCCGGTCCCCTAACCCTAACCCTAGCGCGAACCCTAACCCTAACCCTTCCCCGAAGCCTTAACCTCACCCGTCCCATAATCCTAACCCGTACGCTCACACTAACCCACGCCCTTACACGTACGCTCCCCCTAAACCGTTGTTGTACCCTCACCTGGACCCTAAAACGTCCCCGTCCCCTAACCCTAACCCTACCCCGAACCCTAACCCTAACCATTCCCCGAAGCCTTACCCTCACCCATCCCCTAAACCTAACCTGTACGCTCACACTAACCCGCGCCCTCACACGTACGCTCCCCCTAAACCGTTGTTGTACCCTCACCTGGACCCTAAACCGTCCCCATCCCCTAACCCTAACCCTAGCCCGAACCCTAAACCTAACCCCTCCCCGAAGCCTTACCCTCACCCGTCCCCTAATCCTAACCCGTACGCTCACACTAACCCGTGCCCTCAGACGTACGCTACCCCTAAACCATTGTCGTACTCTCACCTGCACCCTAAATCGTCCCCGTCCCCTAACCCTAACCCTAGCCCGAACCCTAACCCTAACCCTTCCCCGAAGCCTTACCCTCACCCGTCCCATAATCCTAACCCGTACACTCACACTAAGCCGTGCCCTCACACGTACGCTTCCCCTAAACTGTTGTCGTACCCTCACCTGGACCCTATACCGTCCCCGTCCCCTAACCCTAACCCTAGCACAAACCGTAACCCTAACCCTTCCCCGAAGCCTTACACTCACACGTCCCCTAATCCTAACCCGTACGCTCACACTAACTCGCGCCCTCACACGTACGCTCCCCCTAAACCGTTGTCGTACCCTCACCTGGACCCTAAACCGTCCCCGTCCCCTAACCCTAACCCTTCCCCGAAGCCTTACGCTCACCTGTCCCCTAATCCTAACCCGTACGCTCACACTAACCCGCGCCCTCAAACGTACGCTCCCCCTGAACCGTTGTCGTACCCTCACCTGCACCCTAAACCATCCCGGTCCCCGAAACGTAACCTTAGCCCGAACCCTAAACCTAATCCTTCCACGAAGCCTTACCCTCACCCGTCCCCTAATCCTAACCCATACGCTCACACTAACCCGCGCCCTCACACGTACGCTTCCCCTAAACCGTTGTCGTACCGTCACCTGGACCCTAAACCATCCCCGTCCCCTAACCCTAACCCTAGCCCGAACCGTAACCCTAACCCTTCCCCGAAGCCTTACCCTCACCCGTCCCCTAATCCTAACCCGTACGCTCACACTAACCCGCGCCATCACACGTACACTCCCCCTAAACCGTTGTCGTACCGTCACGTGGACCCTAAACCGTCCCCGTCCCCTAACCCTAACCCAAACCCTAACCCTAACTCTTCCCCGTAGCCTTACCCTTACCCGTCCCCTAATCCTAACCCGTACGCTCACACTAACCCGCGCACTCACACGTACACTCTCCCTAAACCGTTGTCGTACCCTCACCTGGACCCTAAACCGTCCCCGTCCCCTAACCCTAACCCTGGCCCAAGCCCTAACCCTACCCCTTCCCCGAAGCCTTACCCTCACCCATCCCCCAACCTAAACCGAACTCTCACACTAACCCGCGCCCTCACACATACGCTCCCCCGAAACCGTTGTCGTACCCTCACCTGGACCCTAAATCATCCCCAGCCCCTAAACCTAACCCTAGCCCGAACCCTAACCCTAACCCTTCCCCGAAGCCTTACACTCACCCGTCCCCTAATCCTAACCCGTACGCTCACACTAACCCGCGCCCTCTCACGTACGCTCCCCCTAAACCGTTGTCGTACCCTCACCTGGACCATAAATCGTCCCCGTCCCCTAACCCTAACCCTAGCCCGAACACTAACCCTAACCCTTCACCAAATCCTTACCCTCACACGTCACCTAATCCTAACCCGTACGCTCACACTAACCCGCGCCCTCACACGTATGCTCCCCCTAAACCGTTGTCGTACCCTAACCTGGACCCTAAACCGTCCCCGTCCCCTAACCCTAACCCTAGCCCGAACCGTAACCCTAACGCTTCCCCGAAGCCTTACACTCACCCGTCCCCTAATTCTAACTCGTACGCTCACACTAACATGTGCCCTCACACGTACGCTCCCCCAAAACCGTTGTCGTACCCTCACCTGGACCCTAAACCGTCCCCGTCCCCTAACCCTAACCCTAGCCCGAAGCCTAACCCTAACCCTTCCCCGAAGCCTTACCCTCACCTGTCCCCTAATCCTAACCCGTACGCTCACACTAACCCGCGCCCTCACACGTACACTCCCCCTAAACCGTTGTCGTACACTCACCTGGACCCTAAACCGTCCCCGTCCCCTAACCCTAACCCCAGCCCGAACCCTAACCCTGACCCTTCCACGAAGCCTTACCCTCACCCGTCCCCTAATCCTAAGCCGTACGCTCACACTAACCTATCCACTCACACGTACGCTTCCCCTAAACAGTAGTCGTACAATCAACTAGACTGTAAACCGTCCCCGTCCCCTAACCCTAACCTTAGCCCGAACCCTAACCCTAACCCTTCCCTGACGCCTTAACCTCACCCGTCCCCTAATCCTAACCCATACGCTCACACTAAACCACGCCCTCACACGTACGCTCCCCCTAAACCGTTGTCGTACCCTCACCTGGACCCTAAACCGTCCCCGTCCCCTAACCCTAACCCTAGCCCGAACCCTAAACCTAACCCTTCCCCGAAGCCTTACCCTCACCCGTCCCCTAATTCTAACCCGTACGCTCACACTAACCCGCGCCCTGACACGTACGCTCCCCCTAAACCATTGTCGTACCCTCACCTGGACCCTAAACCGTCCCCGTCCCCTAACCCTAACCCTAGCCCGAACGCTAACCCTAACCCTTCCCCGAAGCCTTACCCTCACCCGTCCCTTAATCCTAACCCGTACACTCACACTAACCCGCGCCCTCACACGTATGCTCCCCCTAAACCGTTGTCGTACCCTCACCTGGACCCTCAACCGTCCCGGTCCCCTAACCCTAACCCTGGCCCGAACCCTAACCCTAACCCTTCCCGAAAGCCTTACCCTCACCCGTCCCCTAATCCTAACGCGTACACTCACAATAACCCGCGCCCTCACACGTACGCTCCCCCTAAACCGTTGTTGTACCCTCACCTGACCCTAAACCGTCCCCGTCCCCTAACCCTAACCCTGGCCCGAACGCTAACCCTAACCCTTCCCGAAAGCCTTACTCTCACCCGTCCCCTAATCCTGACCCGTATGCTCACACTAACCCGCGCCCTCACACGTACGCTCCCCGTAAACCGTTGTCATACCCTCACCTGGACCCTAAACTGTCCCGGTCCCCTAACCCTAACCCTAGCCCGAACCCTAACCCTAACCCTTCCCCGAACCCTGACCCTCACCCGTCCCCTAATCCTAACCCGTACGCTCACACTAACCCGCGCCCTCACACGTACGCTCCCCCTAAACCGCTGTCGTACCCTCACCTGGACCCTAAACCGTCCCCGTCCCCTAACCCTAACCCTAGCCCGAACCCTAACCTTAACCCTTCCCCGAAGCCTTACCCTAACCCGTCCCCTAATCCTAACACGTACGCTCACACTAACCCGCGCCCTCACACGTACGCTCCCACTAAACCTTTGTCATACCCTCACCAGTACCCTAAACCGTCCCCATCCCCTAACCCTAGCCCTAACCCGAACCATAACCCTAACCCCTCACCTCCCCGAAGCCTTACCCTAACCCGTCCCCTAATCCTAACCCGTACGCTCACACTAACCCGTACCCTAACACGTATGCTAATCCTAAACTCTTATCGTACCCTAACATGTACCCTAAACCATTCACGTTCCCTAACCCCAAGCCGTTGTAGTACCCTAACCTGTACCCTAAACCATCCCAGTTCCCTAACCGTAAGCCTAACCCTAAGCCTAACACTAACCCATATCCGAAGCCTTACACTAACCCATCCCCTAATCCTAACCCATACACTAACACTATCCCATACCCTAACCCTAAACCCTTGTCGTACCCTAACCTGTACTCTAAACCATCCCCGTCCCCTAACCCTAACCCTAACACTAAACCCACTTATAGGCCTATAGCTGAGGCAATTTACAATAACAAGACACAACCACCCCAAAGTTTAGGGCTGCTCTGTTTACAAGGGCCTCGACTATGGTACAACTTAAATATCCTAGAAGGAGAAAAAATGGATAAAGAAATTTTCGTACTTACGTACAATGGAATATCACTCAGCAATGAAGTCAATGTCATCAGGCCCGTAGCAGCATAATGAGTGGATTCAGGTACGATGATTCTAAGGAAATAAGTCACACAGAAAAAGAAACTTATGATAAGATATCACTTATAGAGGGAATGTAAACTTGGATACACATGAACAGAATTACAAAACAGAACAGAGTCCCACATTTTGAAAACCAACTTATACTTGCTTAAGGGGAAAGGTGAGTTGGGGTGCTGTGTAAAACCAGAGATTGAAATTAGCAGATACCATTCCATAAGCCAAATATGTAACAGACAAGACCTACACCTTGCTCAAAGAATTAGATTCAAAACGGCCTATTCACCGCAGAGGAATATATCGGACAATAAGAATATTAAAACGTATGTATTTATATGTCTCCGTAAGAGAATGTAGTGTGTGTAGAGCAGCATACACAGCCGGTAAAATCAGCTAAACCCCATTATAAAAATAAATTTCAAAAACAAAACACAAAGCCAGTGAAGGAGAGAAAACTCTTAAATAATCGTTCAGGGCTTGTGATGAAACTTGGATTTACCACTTCTACACCCACAGCTGGGTGAGACATAAGGCAGGACATTTGGGGCTGAGAGGATTGGTGAGGTTCGGTGAGCAAATGCAGCCCCTTTGAAGTAATACTGCATGCTACCCATTCCATGGGTCCCAACTCTCCAGGTTTAAGGGATTCTTCCTACAGCTAAAACATGCATGGGAAACCCAGAGGATGCTCCACCGTGTGATCGGGCAACATTTCTAAAACGCATCTCACTCTTTGTACCTTGGTACACGGATTCGCCATTCCAGACGCTTTACTAAAAATCTCCCCACGTGGAGAGTCACTGCCTTTAACCTCCTGTTTGGCACAGT
Source organism: Leucopleurus acutus (assembly GCF_964270905.1). Taxonomy (NCBI): domain Eukaryota; kingdom Metazoa; phylum Chordata; class Mammalia; order Artiodactyla; family Delphinidae; genus Leucopleurus; species Leucopleurus acutus. Next base: position 5,393 of record NW_028139061.1, on the reverse strand, counting down.
TTGCAATTTCTGCGGAGGATGAAAGGGAATAGGGAGAACCAATGAGAGACTAGCTGTAGGTGTTTGGACGGTCACATTTTACTCTAATTTCCCACCAGGAAGAAGAATTAACAAAAGGCTCAGCGTGCCGTGACAAAACGAGAAGAGGGCCTGACGCAATCCTGCGGTTTTGCACCCAGCTCACAAAAAAGCGAGTTGAAAAAAGGAGCTCCGGGTCACTGCAATTCACAAACCTGCAGAGTTATACAGGACAGCTATCGTCCAAAAATATATTGAGGTGAGGCTACGAGAGGACTTGAAAGCACGGCAAAATTGCAGGAAATAGATTTCAGGAGGTAGATTGAAACTGCATTTAAAGTATATGAAAAGCGGCAGAGCTTCGACAATGATGCACTTGGCCAAAAAGTACGTATGCTTTTTTTGCTGAATACATGCAGGAAAAAAGCATATGCACTTTTTGTCGAAATAAGCAAGCCTGCAACGGAGATCTGCACTACAATGAAGTCTCACTTTCCATCGGTCAAAAGGGCCATCTAAAAAAAGTGTAAAAACCAGAAAGGCAGGACAGGCCATGGAGAACAGGGGGCCTTGTTATGCTGATGGGCGGGATGTAAATTGCCAACAGCCACTCTGGAGAAGTGTATGCTGTTTCCTGAAACATCTAAAAAACAAAGCTACAGAGCCTAGGGCACTTCCTCTCATGGCCCTATAGCTTGGGAAAACTAAAAATCAACAAGACACAGCCACCCCAAAGTTTAGGGCTGCTGTGTTTACAAGAACATCGACTACGGTACAACTTAAATATCCCAGAAAGTGAAAAATGGATAAAGAAATTGTGGTACTTACGTACAATGAAATATAACTCAGCCATGAAATCTATGTCATCAGGCCCGTAGCAGCATAATGAGTGGATTTTCGTACGATGATTCTAAGGAAATAAGTCACACAGAAAAAGAAACTTATCATAAGATATCACTTATAGAGGGAATGGAAACTTGGCTACACATGAACTGAATTACAAAACAGAACAGAGACTCACATTTAGAAAACAAACTTATGCTTGCTTAAGGGGAAAGGTGAGTTGGGATACTGCATAAATCCAGAGATTGAAATTAGCACAGATACCGTTCCATAAACCAAATATGTAATAGAAAAGACCTACTGCTTACTCAACGAAGTGGACTCAACACCCCCTATTCACCACAGAGGAATATATCTGACTAGTAAGAATCTTAAAACCTATGTATCTATGTGTCTCCATAAGAGAATCAAGTGTGTGTAGAGAGGCATAAACACAGCAGTGGAAATCAGTTAAACCCCATTATAAAAATAAATTTCAAAAACAAAACACAAAGACAGTGAAAGACAGAGAAATTCTTAAATAATTCGTTCAGGGCTTGTGATGAAACCTGGATTTACCACATCTACACCCACAGCTGGGTGAGACATAAGGCAGGACACTTGGGGATGAGAGAATTGGTGAGGTTCGGTGAGCAAATGCAGCCCCTTTGAAGTAACACTGCATGTTACCCATTCCAGGGGTCCCAACTCTCCAGGTTTAAGGGATTCTTCCTACAGCTAAAACATGTATGGGAAACCCAGAGAATGGTACACCATGTGATCGGGAAACGTTTCTAAAACGCATCCCACTTTTCGTCACCTTGTACTCGGGTTCGCCATTCCAGACGTTTTATTTAAGAATATTTAATATTCTTAAATATTCTTAATATATTTAAGAATCTTAAAACCTATGTATTCATATGTCTTCGTAAGGGAATCAAGGGTGTGTAGAACGGCATAAACACAGCAGTGAAAATCAGCTAAACCCCATTACAAAAATAATTTCAAAAACAAAACACAGGGACTTCCCTGGTGGCGCAGTGGTTGAGAGTCCGCCTGCCAATGTGGGGAATGCACGTTCGTGCCCCAGTCCGGGAAGATCCCACGTGCCGCGGAACGGCTGGGCCCGTGAGCCATGGCCTCTGGGCCTGCGCGTCCGGAGCCTGTGCCCCACAACGGGAGAGGCTGCAACAGTTAGAGGCCTGTGTACCGCAAAAAAAAAAAAAAAAAAAAAAAAAAAAGACAAAACACCAGGACTGCAAAAGACAGAGAAATTCTTACAAAATTCGTTCAGGGGTTGTGATGCAACCTGGATTGACCACATCTACAGCCACCGCCAGGTGAGACATAAGGCTGGACACTTGGGACTGAGAGGACTGGTGCGGCTGGGTGAGCGAATGCAGACCCTTTAAAGTAATACTGCGTGCTACCCATTCCATGGGTCTCAACTCTCCAGGTTTAAGGGAATCTTCCTACAGCTAAAACATACATGGGAAAGCCAGAGGATGGTCCACTGTGTGATTGGGAAAGGTTTCTAAAATGCATGTCATTTTTCCTCTCCTGGTGCTCGTGTTCACCATTCCAACCTCTTTACTAACAACCTCGCCACTTGGAGAGTCAGCGCCTTTAACTTTCTATTTCTCACAGTGTGCAAGTTGTGCGGAGGATGAAAGGAAACAGGGGGAGCAAATGAGAGATTCGGTGTAGGTGTTTGGTCGGGCACATTTCACTCTAATTTCCCATCAGGAAGAAGAATTAACCAAAGGCTTAGCCTGCCACCCCAGAACTAGAATAGGGCCTGAAGCAATCCTGCAGTTTTGTGGCCAGCTCACAGTAAAGGGAGTTGAAAAATGGAGCTCAGGGGCACTGCAGTTCACAAACCTGCAGAGTCATAAACGACAACTATCGGTTAAAAATATATTGAGTTAAGGCAAAGAGGATTCGAAAGCAAAGCAGAATTGCAGGAAACTGATTTCGAGAGGTCGATTGGAGTCGCCTTTAAATCACATGAAAAGCAGCAGAACTTCGACAATGATGCAGTTGGCCAAAAAGTGCGTATGCGTTTTTTTCCTGAATATATTCAGGATAAAACACATACGCACTTTTTGGCCAACCAGGCAAGCGGGAAATTCAAATCTGCACTACAAAGGAGTCTCATCCTAACCCTAACCCTAACCCTATCCCGTTACCATACCCTAACCTGTACCTGAGACCGTACCCGTTCCCTAACCCTAAACCTAACCCTTACCCTAAGCTGTACACGAACACTAACCCACACGCTAACATGTACCCTAACAGTAACACATAGCCATACACTAAACTTTATCCTAACCCTACCCTATATCTTAACCCTTTCCCGAAACCGTACCATAACCCATACCCTAATCCTAACCCATCCCCTAACACTAACCCATAACCTAACCCATACCCTAATCCTAACCCATACACTAACACGTACCCTAGCCCTAAGCCATTGTCATACCCTAAACTGTATCCTAATCCATACCCATTCCCTAACCCTAACCCTAACCCTTACACTATCCCGTACCATAATCCTAACCTGTACACTAACACTAAACCGTACCCTAACACTTACCCTACTCCTAACCCGTGGTCATACCCTAAACTGTACCCCAAACCATACCCATTCCCTAACCCTAACCCTAAACCTTACCCTAAACTGTACCCTAATCCTAACCCGTACACTAACACTAAACTTTACCCTAACACGTACCCTAACACTAACCCTTTGTTGTTCCCTATCCTGTACCCTAAACTGTACCCGTTCCTTAACACTAAACCTAACCCTAACCCATACCCTAACCGGTACCTAACACTAACCCATACACTAAACCTAACCATAACCCTGAACGTAAACCATACCCTAATCCTAACCCGTACCCTAAAACTAACCCCTACCCTAACCCGTACCCTAACACTAAATCATAGCCATACCCTAAACTGTACCCTAACACTAACCCGTACCATAACCCTAACCCTAAACCATACTCTAAGCCGTACAATAATCCTAACCCGTATCCTAAACCTAAACCTTACCCTAAACCCTAATCCTTACCCCTAGCTTAATTTTGTTTTTCTGTATTTAAAAAAATATTTTCTTGGGTTAAAACAAACTAGCAGAACAACAACATAGGGGGCTTCCCTGGTGGTGGAGTGGTCGAGAATCTGCCTGCTAATGCAGGGGACACAGGTTCGATCCCTGGTCTGGGAGGATCCCACATGCCGTGGAGCAACTAGGCCCATAAGCCACAACCAGTGAGCCCTCGCATCTGGAGCCTGTGCTCCGCAACAAGAGAGGCTGCGATAGTGAGAGGTCCATGCACCGAGATGAAGAGTGGCACCCCACTCGCCACAACTAGAGAAAGCCCTCACACGGAAACTCAGACCCAACACAACAAAAATAAATAAATAAATAATAAACTCCTACCCCCCCCCAAAAAAGAACAACAAAATAAAACAGAAAGTAACCTGAGTGTCCCTCAAAAAGCTAAGTCTGAAATAGTTGGTACTTTTGTTCTATGGACTGTTATGTAGCCTATAAAAAGTGTGAGAGCTAAATCTGTTTTTCTACAGTGAGAAGCATGATGTTCCAGATGTATAGGAACACCTGGATAAAATGAGAAATCTACACATTATGCTGGTCGTTTCAGTAAATGGGAAAGGATGGCAAGTGGTAAAATATTAGCTTTTCCTTTAATTTTTAAAATTTCACTTGTTACAAAGAACTTCAATTAAAATTGTAATTTTAGAAAAGTAACAATGGAAATTTAAAAGAAAAAGTATATATTGTGTGTTCCGTTACATTTCATAGAATTATGAAAAGCTCCACCCTCTGGCCATTACCTGCAAAAGCAGCTTTAAAACCTATGCTAATTGTCACTTCATATGAACAAGTCCTGTAGGGCTGTAAAGGAAACCTGCCCTCATGATGTCTTGAGGGAGGTAAAGGCCAAAGTATTTCAAAATGTGGCACATATTTCAAGAAAACCATTTGAAGAACTAACTGTAATAACCGTTTGAAAAATAAAAGGACATGCCTGAAAGCTCAATTTCAAAGGATTATGAGACACATGCAAATCCAACCACACAGAGGTATCAGCTCACACCATTCAGAATAACCATCAGGAAAGAAACTACAAACGATCAATGCTGAAGAGGTTGTGGAGAAATGCATACCCTTAATTTGAAGTGGGACGTAACCTGGTAAGAGCCACTAATGGGAACAGAGTGGAGGTGCCTTTAAAAGGTAAACATTGAGCTACTATATGATCCAGCAGGCCCACTCCTGGGCCTATAACATAAGAAGACATAATTGGAAAGACACAGGCAGGCAAATCTGTACTGCAGCAGTATTACAATAGCCAAGACATGGAAGCAACCAAAAGTCCATCAACAGATGGTTGGACAAAGAAGAACTGGTACATGTAGAGATGGAATATTAGCTCGGGAAAAAAATGAAACAATGCCATCTGCAGCACCATAGATGAGTCTAGAGGTAATCATGCAACTTGTAGTAAGTGAGAAAGTGAAAG